>NC_090256.1:31739788-32014788 GCF_037325665.1 Littorina saxatilis
GTCACAGTCTATGCATTCAGATGTGTATGGTAGACTGTCCATTGCCATGCTTGTTGTGTGAGGGTGAGGGGGGGGGGGGGTATTGAACAGAGAGAGTGGTGAATGGTAAGGACAGACACACACACACAGACATATGCGTACGTATGTGTCACAGCGAATGCGTGCATTCACATGCACATGTGTCAATAGGCTATGTGCTTTAATGACAATAAATTCTGATTCTGATTCTGATTCTGATTCTGCACGAGAAAGGTATGTGTGCGTGCGTGTGTCTGTGAGTGTTCGTGTGTTGGGGGGTAACCACCAGCCCACCACCCTCCTCCACCCGGCTCGACTGATCCGAGCAGCCAATACGGTGGTTGTTGAGTGAGTGCAGTGTGAAAGCAAAGCTCATTGACTTGAGAGCTGGCTGAGTCACGGTCCCCAATGCCCAGGAAGGAAAGCCCCGCCTCACGGCTCTCAAAAGCTCGGCTCAATGCCTTTCATGAGGATAAAAAGGGGGCAGAGAGAAAGGCAAGGGCGAAACAGGGTGGGGGAGAGGGTGGAGAGAGATTAGACCGACCCCGAGCTAGCTACAACGTTGCTCGCTCTCTGTCTCAGTCTCTGTCCCTGGCTCTCTCTCTCTCTCTCTCTCTCTCTCTCTCTCTCTCTCTCTCTCGCTCTCTCTCTCTCTCTCTCCCCTCTCTCTCTCCCCTCTCTCTCTCTCTCTCTCCGAAGCTCTCTCTCTCTGTTCAATATTTCCGGGTCAACAGAGACGGTGGATGGTATGTGGGGAGGAAGAGGTGGGGGTGAGGGTACCGACCGTACGGGGCTGTGAATCAACTAGATACAACTGGATAGGGGGGGGGGGGGGGACACAAAGCTAGCCACAGTGGGATTTGTCCAAAGGGCAGTGGGAGGTTTTCAATGACAAATGAAATGGCGTGACAAGCGGTGCACTGAGCTGAAAGGTAGAAACAGGGGTAGGGGAGGATGAGGGTGGGGGCCGAGAGAGAGAGAGAGAGAGAGAGAGAGAGAGAGAGAGAGAGAGAGAGAGAGAGAGAGAGAGAGAGAGATACAATGACAATGACAATGACAATGACAATGACAAATTCTTTATTTACGAGGGTAGTGGCATAAGCAAACAGGTGCTTTTTTACATCCAGCCCTCGCCCATGAGAGGGTTTAATCTAATGATAATACGTTTTAAAAATGTTGGAATATCAATTAAAGAAGTAATAAAACCAAACGATGAGAGAGGGAGAGAGAGTGAGAGAGAGAGAGAGAGAGAGAGAGAGAGAGAGAGAGAGAGAGAGAGAGAGAGAGAGAGAGAGAGAGAGAGAGAGAGAACTCGAACTCGAAAACTGTATTACCGAAGAGAGAGAGAGAGAGAGAGAGAGAGAGAGAGAGAGAGAGAGAGAGAGAGAGAGAGAGAAGGGGGAGACAGAGGGGTAGAGAGAGATATTGATTGATTGTTTGATTGATTGATTGATTGATTGTTTGATTGATTGATTGATTGATTGATTGATTGATTGATTGATTGATTGATTGATGAATTGATTGATGGATTGATGCATCAACAGATTGATGGATTGATTGATGGATTGATTGATGGATTGATGTATGGACGGATTGATGGATTGATTGATTGATGGATTGATCTTTAATACATAAGGATAGGGGTTTTAGGCACATCCTAGTCTTACAACACGTCCTTACCACATCTTTAACTCAAACATGGCAATACATCTGCAATACAGCTATTAAATGTACACATAAGCAAAGCAGAGAGAGAGGGGGACTCCAGAGAGAGGGAGGGACCGAGGGAGGGAGAGAGAGTGAGAGAAAGAGCGACAGAGCGAAGAGAGAGAGAGAGAGAAAAACAGAGAGACTGAGACAGAGACAGAGAGACAGACAGAGACAGACAGACAGACAGACAGAAAGACAGACTGGGTCTAAACGAAGAAGCGGATTATTAGGATGAGAATTTCCAGGAAGCCGAAATGCCGAGATTGGTGTGAGAGTGAGAAACAGAGGTGGTGTAGATCGGGGAGAGGAGTGGTGTGGAGGGGGAAGTGGTGGTGGTCGTTGTTGTGGTGAAGAGGGTGGTGCAGGCTGAGGACGAGGGAGGAACAAGGTGGTGTAGATCGGGGAGAGGAGTGGTGTGGAGGGGGAAGTGGTGGTGGTCGTTGTTGTGGTGAAGAGGGTGGTGCAGGCTGAGGACGAGGGAGGAACAAGAATGACCTGAAAGAATCGAGAACACTTGATGGCGAAGAGACTCCAGTTTTTACTGATGTGGGGGAAGGCGGTTCAGAAAAAGAGAGAGAGAGGGGGGAGGGGGGGGCTCAGAAAGAGCGAGAGGCAGAGACTACACGGAGAGATACTCAAAGAGAGAGAGAGAGATAGAGAGAGAGAGAGAGAGAGAGAGAAACAGACAGACAGACAGACAGACAGACAGACAGACAGACAGACAGACTCGGAGGGAGAGAGACAGAGACTGGGCCTCAAAGAAGCTGATATTCGTTTGAGAATAGGGTTGAGGTTGGGAAGAGGATGATTTGTCAGACTGAAACCGGGCCAATACACAAACTGTGGGAGGTTCAACGCCGGAAAACCATCCAGTGCCAGCCAAACCACTCAGGATCCCAGGGCACCCTGGCACCACAGACTTCAAGTCATGCAAACCCGTGTCTGTGATGCAAACCCTCGCAGACACGGACTGTGGGAGGCCCGACTCGCCCCCCTGACAGGGCCCCAATTATCTGGCGCCCTCCCGATCATCGATCAATGTCAGGCAATCAGCCTGCTAGCGGCTCACCCACACCGCTACCACCCTGCCATGCGCCACGGGAATTCCACCCAAAAAGACTCGCACAGGCTTTGCACACACTGTGAGGCTAGGCAGGCCGCCACTGACTGAGCCAAGGGGTAACGTTGAAAGAAATTCGGTTCCCCAACCCCCTTCCTAAACCCATCAACCCCTACAAAAGACGGGGGGGGGGGGGGGGGGGGGTCTCCGACAACGCGTCGAGAGACAAGGCTATGCCAAAGATGTGCAGATACAAGAAACGAGCTTCCCGGGTACATCCCACCTCATCCCTAAAACCAAAAGACTGATTTAGGTGTGTGTGTGTGTGGGGGGGGTGGGTGGGGGGGGGGAGAAGAGGGTAGACAAAGCTTCGAAAAACAAGACAAAACCAAAGATGTGCAGATACAAGAAAAGAGCTGGCTACAGGACAGCCAGCCCACCCACCCACCCTCCCCCCCCAGCCCCCCCCCCTCCCCCCCCCCCCCCAACAAAGAGAAGGGGGAGAAGAAAAAAAGGATACAAGGGGTCTCATATAACTTTAACGATCGGGAAAGAAGGCCACACCGAGTTTGTGTCGACATAAGAGAAAATATTCCGACACCTGACCCGACCCACATCAGCTCCCTAAAATAAGAACAAGCAAAAAATAAAATAAAGAAGAGGGAGATAACGAGTAGCAGATAAACAAGGGCTTTCCGACAAAGCTTCGGAAAACAGGGCTGTGCCAAAGCTGTGCAGATTACAAGAAAAGAGTTTCCTACATCCTAACTCATCCACTTACAAAAAGAAAGAAGAGGGTGCAAAAGGTCTCCCGACGAGACCTTGAGATAAAAGGCTATAACAGAGATGTGTGGATACGAGAAAGAGCTTCCCGGGTACATCCCAGACCACCGACACCCCCCCCCCCCCCCCATTTAAAAAAAGGGGAGAGAGAGAGAGAGAGAGAGAGAGAGAGAGAGAGAAAGAGAGAGTGAGAGAGAGAGAGAAAGAAAGAGAGAGGGAGAGATACACACACAGAGAGACAAAGAGAAAGAGAGGTAAAATAAAGAGAGAGAGGACGGGGGGGGGGGGGGGGGAGAGAAAAAGAGATAAATAAAGAGAGATAAACAAAGAAAGAGAGGGGGAGAGAGATAAATAAAGAGAGAGACTGAGAGAGAGGGGGGAGACAGAGAGGGGAGGAAAGAGAGAGAGAGGACAAAACTGTCTACAAGGCCTCTGGTAACCATAGACACACATTGACACGAACGCACGGACGCATGCACACACGGACGCACGCACACACACACACACACACACACACACACACACACAAAGACAACTCAAGGGCAGCAAAGAAGGAGCCTGGGGACAAGGGTCCACACTGCCGACAACAAGACAGGCCATTTCAAAGCTGTGTGCAGACACAAGGAAAGTCATCATCCGAAATAGAACGGCTTACGCGACTGCAACAAATTACTGCGGAGTAGTTCAGCCCGGAAAGAGGAAGGAACATTACTGTCTTCTAGACCAACAAACAAGTTTGAAAGCCACGCTGAAGGCAAAATCCAAGGATTTTTGTTGATCTGCGACGCAACTATTCGTCCCCGCTTTCTGCGCAACGCTTTGTCCGACAAAAAAAATGATGCAGAGACTTGAAGTTGGGTTTTTTACTGTTTGCATTTGTTTGGTTACAATTGCCTGCAATTACCAAGCATGGTAGAAGTGGAAAAGTATTTAATCAATATGGTAATGATCTTATTGTACTGTATTGAACAAAGGATTGTCCGCGTTGTTTATGTGCGTGTTAGAATGTGTGCTGTTTCTGGGCTACGTATTTGCGTTTTGCGTCTTTGGGGTAAATGAAAAAATACTAAAACTTTGTTTTAAATTTAATTAAAGTTGGACACCGCATTTTAGTCAGTGTTTATGTATGAGCGCATACATGTATCGCAGTGCACTCGTGTAACCCTGACATAAAATCCGAAAAGCAAAATTTGAAAATGTATCAAAATTAATTGAACAGCTAGAATAATGTTATTTATTTCCTCCGAAAACGGCGTATGGCTGCCTAAATGGCGGGGTAAAAAACGGCCATACACGTAAAATTCCACTCGTGCAAAAACACGAGTGTACGTGGGAGTTTCAGCCCACGAACGCAGAAGCAGAAGAATAATGTTATTTATGTTTAAGGTTAGCAAGAATGGTATCAAATATCACGTTACTTATAGCGTGGGGAGCCTGTCCAGAATTATGCTTAGACCCCAAAAAAATGGTTACAGAAAGTTTTTTTGTTGCAACGCATTTAGATAGCCTGTCTCAACATTCCCAACGAGTTATACCGTTGGCAGCCTCTGCATAACTTTTTTATGACGGTTTGATTACGTCACATATAAAAACCCTTGTTTCTGCCAATAACGCCGCAAAATTCCACTCTACGGCGCTTCATTAGCCTACCATCATCCATATAAGGAACACTTTATTAAGCAGGTGGACGGACAAGGGTCAAGTGTATGTGCAGACTAAGAAACGGTATCCATGTCCCACCCCCGTGTCACCACAGTAAAGCGTAAAAGACTTTGGTCATTCTGCTATTAGTGCAGTTAGCTGATTATACCTTAACACGCGCACACCTGGTTAGCACCACTCTTGTTGCTGCAAGCTTTCATTTGGAGGAAGCTACCCGACTTTCCCAGCCCTGGGATAATAAAATAATGAAAATGAAATGAACAATAACGCATTGCAATGCGTTGTTCACGTACGGACGATAAAAGAAATACGCATTTTTTAATATGACTATAGATACCTATTCCTATCCCTTTGTCTTCTTCAGCAGAAAACTTCCTAGGACGGCTTTCATTCAAAGTCATCTACAGGTGAAGAAAAGAGTGCATAACACAATAGGCCTACCTTTTCAGAAAAACATGATGGTTACGATGTTTCACTCTCGATTTCAAAAGACGGTAGAGGCGAGTTGCAGCAGCCAACACCGCGACATTCCCCACATCCAGATGTGCACTCTAGTCCGTGTTTCCTGCAGCTACACCGCTTTGTGTCACAACCACTTTTGCATGTGCAGCGAATCACCTTTAACACATCGGCTGGAGCTGCCGGCAGATCTGTTGTCACTGGAACAAGGATGCCATACTCAAGTTTCCAGCCGTAGTCCGTGGGATCCATGGCCACTTTGAGTCCCATCCATTCTTGTACTTGCAAGTACACTCGCATGCTGTGGAATCGGGCAGCTGCTGAGGTGGGTGGCAGAGTGTGAACTTGCACAAACGTTGTTCCAACAGCTATACCTTTGAACAGAAGAGTCGGTAGCGAAGTTCATCGAGACCCTCTCTGGAACTACCGTTGTAGAGGGCCCCAAAGGGTTTAAAATCGTGATCGTGATTGGCGTTTTTTGACCTTTCTGTGACCGTGATTGCCGAAATTTCCATTTCTGTGATCGTGATGGGACTTTGCCCGTGATCCGTGATGACACAAAAAATCAAGTCTCGTGATCGTGATCGTGATTTCTTTTCGTGATCGCGATGGGCATTATTGCAAAGCATTTTATTTTCAACGTACATTTTTCACAGCTGCATCACTCTATGATCCTCTATTCGTCAAGGTGTTTGTGATCGTGAAAACAAAAATCAAGGTAACTGCGATCGTGAAAGCTAAAATTTCCCTTCCCGTGATCGTGATGATACCCCCCCTTTGGGGCCCTCGTTGTAGAGCAGCACTAACGCCTTTTCGCCTGCTGATAGGATATATCCTCTAAGGTCGCATTGTCTTGGAGGAACAGTTCAGCAAGTGTTTGCAACTGTAGGTTGTTTCTGAGTTTCTTCATCGAGGCTGCTTTTCCGACGCCATAGACGCTTGCATGAAACCAGACCAAGATGGTCTGTCGGGTTGCAACAGCCAGCAAGCTTTCCACAGCAGATCCACCTTTGATGTTACATCTTCTACAAACACGTTTTCAAGATGTTCAAATTTCAGCTTCAGCAGGCCATCACACGCTTGTCTGTTGTAGTACTGGATGTCAACTTTCGCTCTTTTCACTATTTCTTCTGGCTTGACGTCAGTTCTTCTTCTGATCCTGTCTGTTTTCCCGATGGTCGGAGTGACAGTGGCGATCATTCCCATTCCATGAAATGTATTGCACCCGTCAAGTGTTGCTGTGTTGTGGTCGAGGTTGTCTGCGATATATTGTGTAAACTTGAAACGCAACGTTGTTTTCTGAAACGGCAGCATTCATTTCATAGGTCAGAACCCCCTTGTACGATGAACAGAATCCCAGATAATACAATGTGTCAATGAGAAACTTTGAATCAAAACAGTGATGCATTTGCACAGCTAGTCCGATCTGTAGGGGACACAGCAACAATCGTGAGCGAGATGCCTGCATAATTGCCTGTCCAATCGATGAGACTTTCACGCTGGTTTCCTTTCCACTGAGGATGTTTTCAAGAAAAATCTGTAAGGACTTTGGAACAAAGTCTAAGTTGACGCCACATGATGAAATGTCATCATCCCTGGGGTACATTGCACGGGATGTCGGCACTGCTCTTATGTCACTCTTTAGCAGTTCTGCAGCGGTTTTGAGAATCAGCTCTTTCTGTGCATCCTCATCTTTGACCCTTTTTGCATTACAAGTTATGCAGAATTGAAGAGGCTGTCTTCCTGAATGTTACGACATTTGACTTGCCGCTCACTTCCGTGACGATGAGCTGCTCACCAAAATAATTTTGAAGTTCTAGTTTCATCATGGGGTGGCTATAAGCATCATCTGTAAACTCCTTCATTTTGATAATCAGGTCGTTCACTGTTATCTGTTTGTTTTCATTTTGAACCAGGTAGGTAGCAACTTTATCAAACGCTTCAGCTTTCCTCTCATCTTTCGGTCGACCAAGTTTCACCTGTTTGTTGCCTTGATGCGACTGAGTAAACTGTGGTGGTCTTTTCCTGCTCCGAAAGCAAAGATTACAGTTTTGATGGTAGACTGCATGAGCAGCTGGCAAATCTGATACAAACTCCAGTCTGCTTCGTACAATGTCTGTCCATTCATCACAGCGCTGCGAACAAACTTGAAAAATTGTGCGTTCAAAGTCAAGTGTCCTAACTGGATGATACACTTTGGGACCAGAGCGCGAGTCAAGGTTTGCTTCCTTGCCGCAAAAAAGGCAACATTTAGCAAAGTGAAAACATTCTTTCTGTGAGCGCATATTCTGTGCTAGAATTGATAAAGCGTTCTCTTTTTCTGCTTTCTTCTTCAAAACGCTCTGAATGTTACGTGCATTCGTGTAATTGCGACGACAAACCTCGTGCACTGCTTCACCTTCTGATAGACAAACGGCATCACCACATTCCAGACTAGCCTTGTTTATGGTATCTCTTCCTCTGTCTGTTGGCACAACAGTCTTCTCTCCAAGGTTGAGCGGATCACCACACAAAACACACGTTTGGTATTGGAACAAAAGCTGCAAAATAAATTAAACTGATTATGAGTCATTCTGTGTTATATCACTTTGGACATTTAATCTGGCAGGGAATCACACACACACACACACACACACACACACACACACACACACACACACACACACACACACACACACACACACTCTCACACTCACACTCACACTCACACATACACGCACGCACACACACACAAACGCACACGCACACACAAACGCACACGCACACAGACTCGCACGCCCAGTTCTCAACAAGGCAACGTTAGAATATACATGTAGCTAAATTACCTCATTTTTTGATTACGAGAAGTACAATAATGTCTTTTTTCCGGTGAATCTATTTTATACACAACACTGTCTCAGCAGCTTTAGATCTGTTTCGCGAGCCATACTTGTGACCTAAAAAACATTAGCGCCGGCGTGAAGGTGAAGGTCGGCTGAAACAATTCGGTCCTATTTACAGTAAAATACAGATATTTAGCTACTGCTGATTATCATCCTCTTGCGCATTCCAAGAAAAGTAGTCAACTAGATCATTTTCATAAAGAAAAAAACAAGAAAAGGAATTAAAAACATATATTCGAGCGAACACTGCAGTACTACAGACTGTCAAAGCATCGTCTGCTGCAGTATTAAATCGATCGCTTCCAATCGCTTCCGATCGTTTATTTGTCCTATAACAAAGTAAAACCTCGGAAATATTCATTGATATTGTAAGTGTTTGGTGGCAACTTTTTAATTCAAACTATAAATCGCACAAACAAGACGAAATACTTTACTTACCAAAGATTTGTTGACGTGCAGAGTTCTGCTTCAAATGCTCGCGCAAAACGAAGTTGTAGTTGTCTCCCATGGTAAACAAATCACCCAAGCTATGGCTGGCCACTGAGGGCACATTAAATCCTACCGTTTTTCAACTTGAAAATTCTCTATTATGCAGAGGCGTACATAGGTATAACATGATGCAATTGTTAGATCTACATTCACTTTACCATTTCCATTCGATATCATTTCTGTAACCATTTTTTTTACCCCTTTTGCCCCGTTCCCCAGGTTATTAGGCCAAACTAAAATATATGTTGGTTTAGGGTAACGTGACCACACCAAAAAAGGGGTCGGTAGGTCGGCTTTTTTTTTCTCTCGGTATGATTCGCAAAATGTGCCAAAGGTTCTTTTGGGGGATTTTTTTTGAGAACTGAAAAAAAAGTTTTAGGGTCGGCGGGAAAAAGTAGGGTCGGTCGGGTTACCCTAAACCAACATATATTTTGGTTTGGCCTTAGCAAGATTGTATTAACGAAAGAACCGTACAACACGGTGTTTGATTATACTTGAGAAATTGGGTCAAAAATATATAGGCACATTCGTCTTGATGATTTTTGTTAACACGACTCAGTACAGAACCAAACCTGACAGCGAGGTGTCACAAATCAGTTTTGGGCAAGCAGATAGAATAGTCATCTGTCTTTCATTCAATGTCTAGAGTACACTATTTTTGGGGGGTTATATATACATGTACCGAGAACGACTAAAAACAAGACCTCAAACAGCCCTAAACTATAAATGCTAGTTGTATGGTGTTCGACGTAATTTATGAATACATGACCCACTTTATGTACAGTCGACAGGAATGTTGCAGAATTTTTTCCTCGTGAAAATTGCCGAAATGGCTGTAAAAGTTTCCGCAATTTTTAACAGCTTAAGGTAATCCCATAGGCGTCCCCTTTTCCCTCGGTAAAAAAAAATGTTCGACGACCCTGACAAAAAGACGGCACAGTTTTCGGGTATTTAAAATAAGTTTGGGGGTTTCGCCGACTGCCGACGCCAAACGCCATACATGTTTTTCTCATAAAATGTCAAAGAGGTTCATTCGTTCATTAAATTAAATCATTTTTTCTTAGTGCTCCTTTTTATTTCGCACAGAGAAAAATATTTGATGAATGCGCTGAAATAAATAATTCGTTGTTGTTGCTACCGCTGTATGGTTTTGCTTCTTGGTTCTTTTGAAAAATACAAGTCATAATTCATTGTAACGAACTGGCGTTTTAGTTATGGTGAGTTATGTTGATCATTAGATTGTGGAGTCTTTAGTCCCAGAAGGAACAACAACAACTATAATTAACTAATTAGCCAACCGAAACAAAAAACAAGAGCAAAAAACAAACACAGCAAACCACTGTGTTTAAACGTAGCAACTTGAGTTCCAAAGAGAGAGAGAGAAACAATAAGACAAAACAAAATCTTTATTATCGAGGGTAATAGATAAGCAAGAATATATGCTTTTTTTTACATCCAGCCCTCGCCCTAATATAGGGTAAATTTAAAGAGAGAGAGAGAGAGAGAGAGAGAGAGAGAGAGAGAGAGAGAGAGAGAGAGAGAGAGAGAGAGAGAGAGAGAGAGAGAGAGAGAGAGAGAGAGAGAGAGTAATTTAAACATTATAAAAAAAAAATAACGAAAAGTGTATATAAACGGAAATAGTCGGAAATAGAAACAAGCAACAAAAACCGTCACGGCAACAACAGTTACATTTTCTGAACCCTAAAATTATAAATGAGTGCAAAAGTTCTATTCTCAGTCAAACAAAACAAACTAAAACAAAAAGCATGGAAAACCACTGATGTTACATAAAAACTTAAAAGAAAACGTTTTTCCAGTTATTATGTATATCTAGGACTATATACAGTTTCCTTTTTGTTTCTCAATAATTCTGATCATTTGTTTCGTGCTTTACCTAAAACAAAACGGCACAATGGGCCTCGGATTTTCCATTTTTCGGGATTTTTAAGCCTGTAGTTTTGAAAGCAGAGAAGCAGTGGAGAAACTTTTATGAGGCGTATTCCAAATATATTCTGTGAAGAAGTAAGCTTTTTGTGTGTGCTTTTTTGGGGAATGAGTAAGGGTGTGTCCTAAATTCTGATATCTAAATTTCCGTTTTAAATCATGGATATAACTCTTCCCACGAAAGAGAACAATGGGGGCAGGATTTTCTGAGTATATGTGGTGTTTATTGCACAAGTGAAGTTTGTATATTATATACTCGGACATGTATATTATTCAACATTTTACATTTAGTCAAGTTATGACTAAATGTTTCAACATTGACTGGGAATCGTAATGAGGGTGTGGCGTATGTATGTATGTATGTATGTATGTATGTATGTATGTATGTATGTATGTATGTATGTATGTATGTATGTATGTATGTATGTATGTATGTATGTATGTATGTATGTATGTATGTATGTATGTATGTATGTATGTATGTATGCATATGAATGTATGTGTGTGTGTGTGTGTGTGTGTGTGTGTGTGTGTGTGTGTGTGTGTGTGTGTGTGTGTGTGTGTGTGTGTGTGTGTGTAGAGCGATTCAGAGAAAACTACTGGACCGATCTTCATGAAACTTTACATGAGAGTTCCTGAGTATGATAGCCCCAGAACAGTTTTTCTTTTTATTGAAAAATGTCTTTGATTACGTCATATCCGGCTTTTTGTGAAAGTTGAGGCAGCACTGTCACGCTTTCATTTTTCAAACAAATTGGTTGAAATTTTGGTCAATGAATCTTTGACGAAGTCTGGACTATGGGATTTCATTGCAGCTCCGAAGCTAAAGAATTAATTAATTAATTTGCTCATTAAAGTTGTCATTAAAATTAAATATTCGCAAACAGATTTGACAAAGATTGCATCGTATTTCTCATCAAATTCTGAATCTAAAAATATATACACATTTCATGTTTACTCTAAAAATGTGATCACAATTAACGAAAATAGATATTATAGATAGAAAATAGATAATTAGATACTACAATTAAAATTTGTGAAATCGATCCAAAAATGATTCCATCTTATTCTTTACAATTTCTTGATTTCTAAAACATATAGATATAATTTGTTTGTATTAAAAACAAGCTCAGAAAGTTAAAAAGAATACAAAAAAGTGCGCTTTCCTGCTTAGCGCAATACGTTACTGTGCCATACTGGCTTGTCAATTTCACTTCCATTTGCACGTGAAAAGTGAGCAATTTCCTTGCCACGGGGATTGACGAAGCTGTCTTGGTGAGAAAAAAAATGCGTTCAGTTTCATTCTGTGAGTTCGACAGATTGACTAAATGTTGTAATTTCGCCTTACGCGACTTGTTTTTCTTCATAAAGGCGCTGAGGATTGTAACAACCAAGATCAGGTTACTCTTCGCGAACAAAATTTAATTTAGCACAAAAAGTGTCAAATTTACTTACGTTCGCCGTAATCATGGAATACATGTATAAGGAAATGCAACGGCATTCAAACAAAAAGATCAAGGAGAAAACGACGTTCGTTCGCACCTGAAAACACTCTTCCATACGAGTGTGCGACAAAATGTCGAGGATTAAAAGATCGAGGCACAAAAGGTCGAGGATATTTGCTCGAGAATCAAAACGTCGAGGGTGACAAAAGGTCGAGTGCAACAATTGGTCGACACCAGAAAGTCGAGAGCGACAAAAGGTCGAGGATTGAAAATATCGAGATACCTGTCCCCATTAATGTACACCACCGTCTGCATGTGCGTGTTTGTTTCTATTTTTGTCGAAAACTTGTTTACACAGGGCACACAAACGAACATCTACTGACGCCAACTATCAATCTGATACAGCGACACAATTTACAATCTTTCTATGGTAAGTTGGCATAACATATTCGTAAGCCAAACAGTTTATCTTTCGCTTAGTGTTAGACTGAGGTTTGTCCCCGGTTGTGTCCCGGACGAAATGGATTGTACTGACACCTTGACAAACGCTATGAGCAAGAACGATATAAAGCATCACGGTGTTAAATGAGAAACAATACAAACAAACAAAATGCGACAAACCTAAAGGGAAATGTGGAAGTGTGGAGCTAAAAGGGAAAGTCAAATATCCCTATAAGTGACATCAATTAAAGAAGTAGGTTGCGCTGTGCCATAGAAATTACTTCGTGGAAGTGATGCAAAATCACTGAGCAGCGTGAAGTATGGTCAAAGAATCTATTCCAGGCTATACACTATCTTAGCGTAGCCTGAAATATCTTGTCCCTCGAGATTTTGAATCGACCTTTTGTCGCACTCGACCTTTTGCTGTCGAACCTTTTGTCGCACTCGACCTTTTCTCGCCCTCGACGTTTTGACCCTCGACCAAATGTCCTCGGCCTTTTGTGACTCGACCTCAGTTTTGCCAATTGGTCCTCGATATTTTGGTACTCTCCCCTTCAATACACACACAAAAATAGACCATAACTCTAAACTTACGATGGTTATCTTGGTTGGATTTGCACTACCGCGTCTGTCCGGCTTTAGAGTTGAGTTTTAGATATAGCTAACAGCAAAATTTTGGTTCGTTTTAAAATTCAATATTCATATGCGCACATGCAGTTACCACTCAGACTGAACACGAATAAATTTACATAAATCATATCGATAGATAACCACACCAATGTGAGCATTCTTACTACACTTCAATTTGGGATAGTGAAAATACCTGGAATTCACAACGTGCACATAGGCTTACAAGATTCGATGTAGTTATGGCAAGGACAGAAAATATTGGAAAGTCTACCTATTTTTCTTAGTTTCGTTTTGTTTGCTTGGTAATTTGTTTTCGTGTTTGTATGGTTGTGTGTGTTTGTTTTTTAATTTAGTAGATTGCTTCAGTTGGGCGTGCATTTTCTTTTGTTGAAAAGGTAGGGCTTACAAAAGCTCCCGCCACTCCATAAGCCTGATCGTGTCTCTGAGGCTCTCGACTTTCTAGAATGTGTCATTTAGCAGATACAAATACAAAATAACATTACTTACGTCGTTTTGCATTGGCTACATATCTGCCGTTCGATCCCGATCGAATCCTCAGTGACGACTGTGAGTATGATCACGCCGTAGACGGTGGCACGCCTAGTTTTTTCCACCGCAGGAACAACACCCAATTCGTTCCCCCGCAAGACGAACAACATGGTAGGTGTCTCCAAATTAATGCCTTAAAATAGTAGATAACCAGACTTTCTAGTATTGAAGTTTATATCATACTGTTCGGTACTTTATTTTGCATGGGATCAGCTAGTTGTCTTACCATTTACACTCTCGTGTACTACATAAGAGAAGAAATGTCATCAAGACAAGTCAGAAATACTGTCTCCCACGTTAAAAATGTTGAAATAACACAAAGCACGGTCAACAGAAGGGCTTAAATCTTTTTGCTGGTCAAAGTCAAACTACTTGTGGATACTGCTCTTCATTTTTAAGTTTAAGCTTACCTTAGTTTAGACTCACGATCGGTTCAAAGATCAACAGTGAAATTTGACGGGGTAAGATCCCCCGCAGCTTGGTCGATTTGCCTGCTACGCCCCACCGCAACCTATAGGGTAAGATCCCCCGCCGTTATGTTTATCAGAAAAAAATGACATACAGCTATAATTTTTGTGTAAATCCACTAATTATGGATGTGATTGGACTCTGACATCTTCAGATGTACTCCAACATTTGGCACGAGCAATAAGTCACCGATTAACCATTGTTTTAGTGTGTGTGTGTGTGTGTGTGCGTGTGCGTGTGTGTGTGCGCGCCGCAGTGCGTGCGTGTATGTGTGTGTGCGTGCGTGCATGTGTGTGTGTGTGTGTGTGTGTGTGTGTGTGTGTGTGTGAAAGAATTGCACATAAATATGTCCACTTTACACAGGAAGCTGTGAGGTTGTTACTTTTTGCTTTGAGTCCAGAGATATACTCTGACAGGCATGCAAGACTTCATATGATGAGGAGAATCGTTTGTACTTGAAGGATTGTGCTTTTTAACAAAGCAGAATTATAAAACAAAAACAAAAAGCACTCAACTCTCTGTCTTTTTTCTTTTTTTGTGGTCATAAACAAAACAAACCTGATTAACTGCGTGTCATATAAAACTGTCGAGCACACTTATTCTTGAATGTTATGGAAATTAAAAGAAGTTGTTCCTCTGCAAGTGTGTGAATGTAGGCATTATAGTAGCCTATATGTGTTACAGCGATGTTAAATATGCTGTTCCATGTATACAGATAGTCTCAATAGTGCAGTGTGTGGGGTTTGCACACTTCTTTTAGACTTATTTTTTTTCTCAAAAATGTGACTCATGTAAAAAGATTTTTCCATTTCTTTACCAGGTAAAAATCATACATCATACATTACATCATAGTATTTCAGCCACAATAAAGTGTAACCACCCCCCCCACACACACACAAGCACACACGCACACACACATATACACACACATATACACACACACAAAAACACACGCGCACGCGCACACACAGACGCACACACAGTCAATGAGAACAATTTTCTTTTAACTGTATCACTCTTTTCTTCGACTGATATTTTGTCAAAGTAGACAACGACCTCCCCCCCCCCCCCCCCCCCCAGTTCAACTCCATAGGAAATCAAACAAAACCACACACAAATTACTTGACCGCACTTAAGTGACTAACACACACACACACACACACACACACACACACACACACACACACACACACACACACACACACACACACACACTGCAAGTACAATTGTCTTTAAAATGTATAACTCAAGAACGCACATAAAAAAATGAACAATCATAGAACGTGATTGTCAAACCATTCTGTTTGAACTTCAAAATGAATGTTAACTGTTGATTTTCATCACAACCTTGCCAGTCAAATTAAAAAGAATGTTTCCGTGTCACAGTGTTGTTAAAAAAGAAAAGGGATTTAAATACTTTTTACGCTTTACATTTGAAATAAACAACATCAACATTCCTTGTTGTCTGTGTGTTGTCTGTGAATGGAGCGACAGAACAGGATAAATCTAAACGAAATCATGGTGTCAAACAGCAGTTTCCATCTTGTTGAGCCCGACGCCTATGCCTGGCAAGACCAGAGCGATGCTTATACCGCTTCATGCACGCATTGCATAAATAAGCGTAGCCAGTAGAGTGGGTGATTTGGTGGTCACGAAGATACTTTCTTCTCATGAACGACTTTTGACAGGTTTGGCACTGAAACCCCGGCTTTTCACCCAGACATATATGCTTGTCCAGACTGCGTTTGTGTGCGTAAGATTTTTTGCAAACACCACACTGGAAAGGTTTGGTGCCTGCATGTTTGTTCATATGAGACTGGTAATCTACCTGTCGACCAAACCTCTTGTCACAAACTATGCATACAAAACGAGATTCGTTGCCATGTTTCTCACGTTTGTGATTGTCCAATGTTCGCTTGTGTTTGTATGCTGATCCGCATTCGTCACACAAATGGAGGAGACCAACCTTCTTCGGTGTAGAAGTCTGTAAAGGGACTGTCTCACCTATAGTCACCTCACTACTGATGTCTAGGTAGCTGTCGATTACTTCCCCAGACACCTCCCCGGCAGATAGCGTGTGGTCGCTGGTCTCCATCTGTCAAATAAAAACGCTTCAAACGGGTCAGTTTTGCTGTGCATGATGTGCTTTTTCAGCGCGCATGTGCGGGGGGGCGTAGTAGGCACTCCGGCAAAAATGCGGGGGACCTTATCTGGTGTCTGCGGGGGACCTTACCCACTGAGAATCGAGTACCACAAAATAACGCTAGATTAGAGCAGCTTATCCACGATGCTGGTGCCCAAAAACGCGCATACAAGGCTGCAAGGTATCGAAGATTAAACTGTGAGTATTAAAATAGTGCTTTAAATGGTAGTTCTAGGTTAATTTGTACGAAATTGAGACCTCTCTGTATAATTTTCACGGACTTCGGCAGAAAATCGAACGCCACTGTTCACGAGTACACAACAAGACATAAGTTACATATTATACATATAGCCTAGGCAATTCTGCTTCAGAATATCTATACTTGATAATGTGATTTGCCACAGCGTACCTTCACAGGGCAATTCCTTTGCGAGATAACAATTTTGCTTCCGCGTGCGGGGGAACGAATTGGGTGTTGTTCCTGCGGTGGAAAAAACTAGGCGTGCCACCGTCTACGGCGTGATGATGGCTATGGCTGAACCGCAAGTCTGCCCGAAAGGGTCCTCTTCAGTTTTGTTGATACATGTGACACAAGATTCATTTGAAAGCTAAATATTTTCCTTCATATACGAAATACCCAGACGAACGTTTTTTGTTCATTTTTTAATGGAATAGAGGCTTAAATATGCAAACAAAGCAGCGTTCTTGCTATTGTTTTTGGAGAACTTGATTTTGTCTGCATTATAAATAAAAGAGGTCTCATGGTCAACGAGAGACAACTGTACTTGACCTATTCTGCGTTTTTGCTTAGAATAGCCTCCCTTTAATTAAAAGTCCGCATTTGACAAAGACAGAATAAAATGCTAACATTTGATTACATTCCTTGTTAACAAGTTTTCTTGTTTTAATAAAAATCATCAGCATTTGTCATGGAGATGATAAACTTCTTGGGAAAAAGATTTTTTTACAGACGCTACCCCGACAATAACTTTACCCAATCAACTTCCAGCACTTCCGCTCCTACACGATTTCCCGCGAAAGCAGCAACACACTACACATTTTGCGAATGCAGCAACATTTCTCGTAAAGGGTGGATTACCTTGATCCAAAAAGGTTTGTTTGGCTTTCATGACATTGTAAAAGGCTAACGATCTTGATTATGAACGAAGTAGATAGCGATCGCATCTACCAGTTGCCCACAATAAACTCTTTTTGGTCGTCTGTTGTTGGGGAGTGTCATCAGCAATCACGCGCCTGTACGCAATTCGATTTTGGCTTTGAAGGGCGCCTGAATGCATGATCGGTGGTACATGGTCATATGAATCTATTCTGTACAAGTACATTAAGTCACTTATGGCGTAGGCCTATGGAGAATGCATTTCGTGTTCAAAGTCAACAGTAGATAATGTCCTTGCTCCTATACAAACCATTGTCTAAACGGTTAAACTATGGACTATGCCACGGAGTAAAGAGTTCAGGGTAATGTGGGGTCTTGATAAAGAACTTGTTTCCATGATCAGCATTGATTCACTTATGTCTTTGTATCATTGCTATCAATATAATATTTCAACAACAACAAACAACATTTTTATGAAGGGAAATTAAATTGGTGGGATTCTGTCCCAAGGACGCCTGACAACACATCACACAGATGGAAGTCGACACACAACTTTCAATTTTCATACAACATAAAATGTTATGCCTGCTCTCGACAGACGTTATGTTGTTTGTTGTCAGCAACATTTCTTCTTTCTACGGAACACTTTCAGCAGATGCGCCACGTTTTTTTGTTTAAAACAGTCAGTGTAGGAACAGTCAAACCAAAAAGTTAAAGTTCAGAAAATTGATGAAACTTTTATGGCCATTTCGAGAAACTTGTCGTGGAAAAGAATTCCTGTGGAATTGATGTTGCATTTAATGTCACTGTTAATGTCCATGGGTTTCAATCTTCAAGGCACTTAACGCCCAATTTTATTGTCATGAATCAGCATACGTTGTTGCACATGTATATTGTCATGAATTAAATCTTGAATCAGCATACATTCTGATTTTTTTCACTGTTTGCAGAAGAAGATGGTTGCCGTACCCGGTGAGTCGCCTCTCGACCTCCAGGCCTTGCTGGGTACATTGGAGTCAAAGTCATCCTCAGGGGAACTACTCCTTGAGGCCTACACCAAGTTGTCCGGTCACCTCAACGAGGGGGAGCTCAGCCTGTTTGAGCGTGACATTGTGGAGCAAGGGAAGCGACTGGTGGCAGTGACGAAGAAGCATGCCCGAGGAAAGGGAGGCGTCCTGGATTCAGTGGCACAGAAAGCTCTGTGTGTCATGGGCTACTGCCTTAATGATAAGGAAATTGTCAGGTAAATTTGTTTTGCTTTGTATTAATTAGTGTTAGCAAAACAGTTTCAGTATCGGTGGAGAACTTATTATTCTTCCAGAGGCTGGCCCTGGTTCCTCCCACATTTAAGTGTACACCTCGTGACCTGTTTTGACAGAGAAAAGACTCAGTATTGCAGCATTTTAGACAACGCGAACTGAATGCCAGGAAAAAAGAGAGAGCATTAAAATTGAATGCTTTACTGTCATTACATTTAGTCAAGTTTTGACTAAATGTTTTAACATAGAGGGGGAATCGAGACGAGGGTCGTGGTGTCTGTGTCTGTGCGTGTGTGTGTGTGTAGAGCGATTCAGAGTAAAATACTGGACCGATCTTTATGAAATTTTACATGAAAGTTCCTGGGTATGATATCCCCAGACGTTTTTTTCATTTTTTCGATAACGTCATATCCGGCTTTTTGTAAAAGTTGAGGCGGCACTGTCACACCTTCATTTTTCAATCAAATTGATTGAAATTTTGGCCAAGCAATCTTCGACGAAGGCCGGACTTCGGTATTGCATTTCAGCATGGAGGCTTAAAAATTAATTAATGACTTTGGTCATTCAAAATCTGAAAATTGTAATTAAATTTTTTTTTTTTATATAACGATCCAAAATTACTTTTATTTTATTCTTCATCATGTTCTGATTCCAAAAACATATAAATATGTTATATTCGGATTAAAAGCAAGCTCTGAAAATTAAAAATATAAAAATTATGATTAAAATTAAATTTCCGAAATCGTTTTAAAAACAATTTCATCTTATTCCTTGTCGGTTCCTGATTCCATAAACATATAGATATGATATGTTTGGATTAAAAACACGCTCAGAAAGTTAAAACGAAGAGAGGTACAGTAAAGCGTGCTATGCAGCACAGCGCAACCGCTACCGCGCTAAACAGGCTCGTCACTTTCACTGCCTTTTGCACTAGCGGCGGACTACGGTCATTGTGAAAAAATGCAGTGCGTTCAGTTTCATTCTGTGAGTTCCACAGCTTGACTAAATGTAGTAATTTCGCCTTACGCGACTTGTTTTTATTTCATGTCTAATTGTGAAAGCTTATCTTGATTGGCTGGAGAACCAGTTCTTTGTCTACTTCTATCGGATCATTTTCCTAGACATTGGCAAAAGAGGGACACGTTCCTCTAAATATTGTCTTTGATTTTCAGCTTTTTGCCAGAGGATGAATCGTCGGAGCTGCTGACCTTGCTGAGTGAGGTCATCACGGAGACCAAGGAGAAAAGCACCTGCAGTCATGCCCTCTGGTGCCTAGGCAGACAGAGCATTGCAGCCGATGTCATCACAACAAAGGTTGGTGCTGACACTGATCATTGTGAAATGTGTATTGTTTAACCTGCTGGGATACTTCTTGACATTGGCGGATTTCCAGCTTTTTCAAAGCTTCAGATTGCCTCATTATTTTTTTTAGAAAAAAATCTTTCGGGGTGGGTGATGCATGATCTTATGCTCGCACAAAGAAGGCTGTTTGAACTTTTATCTCAAATTCCCTTTTCCAATAAAAGCAACATGAGTTTGGAGTTTGTTTGTTTTTGTTGTATTATTGGAGTATCTAACGTAGCAACAAATTCTGACACAGACCACTTGTTCATTTCTGTTGGCCCTCCACTGGTAGCAGTTCTACAGTTTTCAGTTTTTGTCAAGGTGCGTATTATCTAATTATATATTGCAAAACAGGAAAAGCACTTTGTTTCAAAGTCTAGCACTCTTGATTTCCCATGTAATTTTAAGATGATATTTGACAGCAGATTGCATCATCATTCCAAATTCACGTTTTGTCTGTGAATCTGTATATATGCGTATGTAGTACAGTATATATATCTGTTCATGACGAAGCTGTTTCATGCTAAATGATCTTCATGCATTGATTTTTCCAGCTACCATCGCTGTTGTCGGCAATCAACAAGGCTGCCAGTAACTGGTGGGGAGCCTCCGTCATTGTGGAACATGAAGGCCTAGTGGCACTCAACAGGTAGAGTGTTTTGCCATGTGTGCATCTTTTTTGTCACGATTTTTGGTTATACACACCATTAGGTGGTCTCCAATATAAGGTACCATTACCAAAGGGATAATGATTATCTCCCCCTTTTAAAAAAAATTATTTTACATTTGTTCCTACATTTCTATTTTTGCTGTAGTATGTACCATCAGGTACCAGAGTGTGTTGCCAAATGAAGTTGCTTTTTTAATCAAGTTGATAAATTCATCTGCATAAATTCTACTGATCAGTTTACTCACGTTTTAAATTTTTTACGTGTGATAGAATCATGAAAATATCATCTGCAAAAAACGTCCTTGCTCACAAGTTTAACACTCTGGCTAGCCTGGTGTGGTTTCAGGGAAACATGTAGGAGAACCGACATAATTTTTATGTGACACCTTGATTCGCGTTTTGGCGTCTTCTAAAACTTCTGGCATAAAAGGTTTTACTTTGGAGGAGAGGGTTAAAGGTAATTTGGGTTTCTTTAATCAGTGTTGTTTGTCTTTAAACCTCATGTTCTATGACATTGCAGATTGAGTGACCATTGTAGACAGGCAATGGAGAAGCATTGTGCAGAGTGGGGCGCCCTCCTGCTTAGACTGTTGGTATCCGCCGCACCCAAAGTGCGCAACCATGCGTACGACATGGCTCACAAATGGGCTGCAGCCTTTGCCGCCAACAAGGAATGCATGCGTGCCGCAACTGTGGTGTTGAAAGAGGTATGTAAGGCTAGGGATTTGTTGCGCAAGCTGATTGCTGTGAGAAATGAGTCGGAAGGCTAATCATTCGTTTTGCATGCTACTGTGAGAAAATGAGTCAGTTTGTGCACTGAAGCTGTAGTGCGTAAAATAATTCACTGAAGCTGCTGTATATTTGCTTAGATTCTGACAGTGAGAGAGAGGGTGAGCTGTGTCCTGTTTTGTTTACAGTTGTAAGCAGGGGAGGGAATTGTTGCTAGAAACATCTCGGGTGATGAAGAGAGGATCTCAAAGGTGTCCGGTTTAGTCAGCAGATTCTTCTGTCGTCTTCAACGTTGATGATTTTTCATCAAAATGCAGTTTTAAAAAAAAATGCTGTACATTTTGCTGATAATGCACTTTGTTAGGATAGAAATGGGGAGGAGACATTGTTTCTGTTACATATGTTGATTGTCAGAGTCACTTCTAGGTCTACTGTGTCTACTTGTGCTGCATTCATATCTTTTTGTGGTTTTAGCACATCAAGCCAGAGTTGGAGAAAATGTTCAAGTGCAATGCAGAAGCACACGCACTGAAAGTTTGCAACTTGCTGTTGCGTATCTTCAAGAAGGTAGGTGGTATGCAAACTTGTAGTTCATCATCTGCTTGGCTTCCTTTCTAGCTTTCAGAATGTGTGTACAGTGGAACCCCCTTTTTAAAACTCCCTCCCTTTTAAGAGTGTTCTGGCAGCAATTCTGTTCATAATATCTGTAAATTCACTCCCACTTTAAGACTTCTTCATTTTTTAGACCTGATTTTCTTAGATTTTTGAAGGTCTTAAAAGGGGGGTTCCACTGTATAACCCATGCATGGGAATTGTCCGCCGAAAGGCAAATTTCCGCCAATTTTTATTTTTGTTCCGCCGAAAAAGCAAAAGTGGCCGCCGAAAAAATAAATTCTTCTTTTCGATCGCCGATCAATGGCAGTTGATGCGTAGTGTTGTGGTTTGTTGGAGTGCGGCCCAACACATACGTCTTCAGCACTCGAGGTTTCTGTCAGGGTTACCTCACCCTTAGCTCATGGCCCAAGGACCTGCCCTGTGAGCACAAGGTTGGTCCATATTAGTCTGGCCTCTACCTTTCGACCTGTCCAGCTTGGGAAGCCCTGCCAGGAGTTTACACTCCCGCTGGCATAGCTCTTAGGGTCACCGAGACACGCAAACCACCACACCACGTTAAGGAATAGACCATGTGGTGGGAAAAAATAAATGGGGGAGACAAAAATGATTCTAAAAACTGAATTTAATGGCAAACTTGGAGCTTAGATGACACCAAATTGCACCATTTGGGTTCTTTGGGGAAAAAAAATTCCGGGGGAGGGCATGCCCCCGAACCCCCCTAGCAGGGCTAGGCGCTTCGTGCCGTCGACTTTGCCATTACTTAAGCATTTTCAGGCTTTTTTACTTTTTTCAATTCCCATGCCTGATAACCATCAGTGCATTGCAAACTGGGCCTTAGTCAGAACTTGAACTTCTGTCTTTGTCATTAGTCATTAGTCTGTGGCAGACATTTCAATCAGCAGCAGAAAGAATAGTTGACTTGCATGAAACTTGTACTTGAAGTGTGTCACTCAGTGGTCTTTTCTACAAAACTCTTCTTTGTTTTAACAAATTGTATTCTTGTTGTTTTTCTTCCAGTTTGAGTCAGGTGTAAAAAGTGTTGGCATAGATATTTCTGTCAGTGCTGAGAGCACATACTCGTGCACCTAAACTAAACTTTAATGTAGTTATATTGTCTATCTGAGCTTGTAATGTGAAGATATTATCTCTTCATTCTAATGGTTTAATTCCCTTTACAGGAGCTTCACCACGGCACGGTCATTAACAGCTTACTGTCTATACTGGAGCTTGGGTTCCGCACCTCCACGCCTGAAACACGAGCTCAGACATTCCGCTCATGGCGCACACTTATCGACTGCTTTGCTGACACAAGTGAGTCTTCTCTTTTTTTATTATTTTTTTTTATTAATGTCTATCCTTACCTTGCGTTTTGAACTCTTGTGCTTTATGTAGAACTGTTATCTCAGTTGCTTCTTATGCCATTTTTTTTTTGGGGGGGGGGGGTGCATTGGTAATGATGTTTTACACTGATCAGTGATGCTTTAACTTCCGATTTGTCTACAGGAAACGGACGATGTGGATTTTTCACTTTTATTAACTCATTTGTTTGTTATTGTGGACTCAATGTCTTTTATTACTTTTGTTTTTCAGACATCCTGACAGACGCTAAGATTTTAGGACTGGTGATCAAACCCTTGACCGTACGCAACACCCCCACAGAGGCCGTTGCCATGGAGAAACTGATAACATGGTGGCACTGTGTGCAGTGCATGGGGCCCCGAGTCTGGCATTACTTTGATCAGGTTAGTCTGCTTCTGGCATTCTCCTTTTCTCATTCTCTCATCTTCCCATTATTATTTGTTCTGCTGTGTGTGTTTGTTCATTTGAAAGACTCATTGGTCAAGGTTTTTGTGACATATTTTGTATAACGTTCTATTCTTTGACCCGTCTTGTTTTTAGGGTCTCGATTTTGGAACGTTGGCAGGGTATGGTTAAGATTTCAGCAGATTAACAAAAGCTAGACAGTGAGAGTAGGTTAACATTCTTACTGTGCGTTAGAATATCTGAAGGAGTGAAGCTGACATCTTTTGATGAAAGGTTTGGATACCAAGGGCCTTGCACAGTTGCTATAAGTTCTGGCCTTCCTTCCTATGCATTAGATTTTTTTTTTTATCTAAACAGATGACACAGTTAACATTTCAAGATCAAGAATTAAAAATAAGAGTTGGAACCTTTGATTATAGTCAAAACAAAACATTCAAACAATTTGTTTTGTTTTGTCTGTAATTAAACGTTCAATAAACTAGCCTTGTCGTTTGTTTTGTATTCTTATGTTTCGCTTGTTTTTGTTTTTTTCGTCTTTACACCTGTTCCTTTGTCCCGTTGTGCTCTCACACCGCCCCGTCCCTGCACTCGCTGTTCCAACCACCTCTGAATTTTGTTCCGCTGCCAGACTTGTCGATTTTACAGACGCTCCAGGGGGGGGGATGTCGGATTGCTGCGGTAGGCTACCCTTGGAAGGTGACACTGCACTTCTGCTGAGTCACTTCGACGGTGTTCAGTAGTGGGTCTGTCCCGAGCTAACGGACGCAGCCCACTACCTACTATGCCCCCTACAAACGACATTAACTTTAAGTCGCTGAGCCAGACTGAGTGAGCGTCCCCTCCAGAGAGCAGACCGCCACCACGTCCCTCCGTCGACGCCCCAGAACGTCACACGTTGAAGACTGACAGCAGAACTACTATTCAGGGAAGGAAGGAACAGGAACACTGAGACCAAGGTCACCATGAGAGCTCCGGGCATGAAGGGCCACAAGAGCAAGGACAATTTATATTTTGGATGATTAATGAGATGAGGATGATTATAATGATGCTTTGGATTTCCAATTTGGTTTGAGACTACGTGACAGGGCAGCACTCTACACTTACTGTCATAATATATCCTGGCGTCAACCTGAGCACCCTCAAAGTCGCATTCGTTAAGTGAATGACACTCGGCTGTGTGATCCCAGCCTTCCCATAGGAACCATAGCACTTCCACTCTGGGTAGGAGCCGACCGTAGCCCGAAAAACCCACATGACGATGGGATTCGAACCCACGACCTCCCGGCCCGCAGCCCGATGCGCTAACCACTGCGCTACGGGGGCCGGTGTTTCGTTTGTATTTGAACTTTCCTTTGGTGCTCAGAGTCTGAAATAAAAATGATTTGTTTAACAGAATGAAGTTGATTTTAATGAATTTATTCAGCTGTTGTTGTTTCCCCAGATCCTCAAGCCGCTGCTGCAGTTTTGTGTGGGCAGCGTACGCCTTGGTTCATCAGCTCCTGGCTCTACCCCCAACACACCTGGCAGGTGTAAGTTCCTTTCCATTGTAGGATTATTGTTTTATTATAGAGCCTTCTCTATGTTGAGATTAAGATGGCTTATGTACTTCTTGAAGTAAATGCACTGCTAGGGATGTGGATGTTATCAAATGTTCAGTAGGTCGACAGGCGAGTAACTTGTCAAATTCACAAGCCTACACAAATGTCCACTATTCCAAAACTGTGTTGATATTTTCCACTAAGAAAGTTTGTGACTTTATAAGCATGCTTTCAAGGCTCAAGACTTTGAAACCAAACCAATTAAATGAGCAAGCAAATAAGAGAAGTTATACTCAACACAGATAATTTATGCACTCAAACGCTTAGAGCTAGGTGTAATGCATTTTTTGTATGACGAATAGGATAGAAATGATCAGCATTCTCTTAATGTTTGGGTGTCTGCTAGTCCATGTAGTTTTGCTTTTCATTTTAGTTCTCTTTTTTTCCCTGAGGACTGATCAAGCGGTCCATTTCAAAATTCACCTGTCTTATCACTTATTTGTTCATTTATCATAGTTAGGCCAAAAAAAAAATAGGTGTGGTTACGGTAACATAGCCCAAAAGAATAGGGTAGGAAGGTAGGCAGTCACTTTTTTTTTTTTAACTTTTTTTTCTAATGTGTACAAATTACTACTTGACAGGGAAATAAGTGTGCGACTCCGGCGCTTTCACTTTCATTGCGTTTTCTGCACTCGTTTTCTTGGTGGGGTTTTTTTTTTTTTTTTTGACAAATGTAATAAAAAGTTATAGGGTCGGCCCCTAAAAATAGGGTAAGTCGGGTTACCGTAACCACACCTATTTTTTTTTTAGGCCTTATGTATTATTTTCTTGTGCTGTTCTTGTATCGGTGAGTACAGATATCTTTTGTTTTTTAACTTTGTTCATCTCACCACAGTTACTTTGTTGTTAAGATTTTTTTATGTATTATTTATTTTGAATTATTTCCTTTCTCCAGCTGTGTTTGATTGCCGCAGTCCAGCTACAAGGGCCCCCGGTTCGTCCATCAACTTGCCAAATTTTCCCAAAATTCAACAGTGTGGCATGGAGATTCTGGCTTTTTTGCTGAAAGACCCCAACAAAACACCCGGTCCATCACTCAACTTCACTCTTGGTCAGTTCAAAGTTTCGGAGGAAAAACGTTTACTCTTGGATGGTTGAAAAGTGGGAGGGGAACGAGTAAATGTATCAAACAAAATATAAAGATATGTGTGATGGAAAGGATTCCCAGTTTTGTAGTTTGAAGAGAGCTGGAGCTTGTTGTTTTTTGTGTGTGTCTAGTAGACTTATTTCCGGTATGATTTCATCTTTATCAGGAGTTCTGTAGCATTTCTTGGTCATTGGCTTGGCTTTGTCTTACAACTATATGAAGTCTTATATCGCGCGCGTATCTCCAGACTCGGACTCAAGGCGCAGGGATCTATTTATGCCGTGTGAGATGGAATTTTTTACACAATACATCACGCATTCATATCGACCAGCAGATCGCAGCCATTTCGGCGCATATCCTACTTTTCACGGCCTATTATTCCAAGTCACACGGGTATTTTGGTGGACATTTTTATCTATGCCTATACAATTTTGCCAGGAAAGACCCTTTTGTCAATCGTGGGATCTTTAACGTGCACACCCCAATGTAGTGTACACGAAGGGACCTCGGTTTTTCGTCTCATCCGAAAGACTAGCACTTGAACCCACCACCTAGGTAAGGAAAGGGGGGAGAAAATTGCTAACGCCCTGACCCAGGGTCGAACTCGCAACCTCTCGCTTCCGAGCGCAAGTGCGTTACCACTCGGCCACCCACCCAGCATAACAGTAAATGTGTCCTGATGTTTAGTTTTTATTCTGTCCAGCCAGATGACACAAACTCAAATGGAAAGTGTTTCTTGGTACTGGTTGATACTGATAGTGGTTTTTTTTTCTCTTTCAGATCCACTGAAAACAGATGTGACCATGTCTGTGGGCCTGTTTCTCAAGAACGCAAACATCCTTATTTCAGCGCTCTTTGAATTAACCAAGATTCTGTCTACCAGTATGTCAGGTAAGACTTGCTTATTTATTTTTCTTTGTTCATGTAAATTTGTTTCGCGTTTACTATACTTCATTGATTGTTGATTTATTTTCATAATTTTGCGTTCTGTTGTCGTTGAACTTGTCATATCCAGCAGAGATACTGCTTAGTGTAGTGAGAAGAGAAGATCAGGCCGGCTGTGTCATAAGGTTCATCACAAGCCTATCAACCTACAAGTACTCACTCTCTTCGTCGTCTCTGTCGACGCCTGTTTGTAACTTGTTGGCACCCTGTACAGAATAAACCGAGCATAGGGTGTCATTACACCCCCAAAGTTCATTAAAAAAAAAAATGTCAATCAAGAGGGGATTCTGGATAGGAAAATCTTTTTTGTGAAATAGCGTTGACTGCAAATAACTGTTATTGATTACTTTTGTTTAGGCCACACAAAAAAGGTTGTATGTTTCTGGTCACCTGACCCTACCTAGTTTTTTCCCGCCGACCCTAGACTTTATTTTATTGCATTTGTTAAAAAAAATTAAAAAAGCGTCAAAACGAAAGTAACAAGACGGCAGATGACACAAGGGGGATAACCCTGCATCCCTTTTGTCTCATTTGTTTTGTAATGTGTTGTCTTTCTCTTTGTATAGTAAGTCCAGTATCTTTGCGTCACTGTATAGTTATTTTCTACCCTGACCAACAACAACAAAAACAAAATCCCTACCTACCTACCCTATTTTTTTTAGCCATGTTACCAGAAACGTACAACTTTTTTTTTTGGCCTTAATGAACCTCTGGTTTTAACCATTAAATGAAGAACATACACCTGTAGAAACTAGTGAGTTTGAAATCCTGGCAGGATTTACTTCAAAATCAAATCTTGAGTGAATGTAAAAAGGGAATGGCATCCTGTGGGACATATCTAGATTTTTTGTCATTGCAGAAAGCCTGCTGTTGTATGTATGGCAGTGCGCTGCATATCACATGCGCATGGCACTGGACACAACGCGCAGTGAACGACACGAAGCTCTCTCGTCCTTCCTGGGACAGTTCCAAGTCCTGGTCCTCAGTCAAATCTTGTCCCAGCGCCTAACCATGGTAAATTTCACCCCTTGTTCTGTTGTCTTCTTTCAGTATTGTGTTTGTAGAATATGGGTTTTGTTTGTTCGGTTGTTTCACGACCTGCGTAGGTGTTACTGCAACAAGTTCAATTACACTTCAGGGTGGACAGAGGGTGTTCTTTAAGTTCACACAGGATTTCTTGGATTTTATACACAAACTGAGAAAGTATTGGCCGGAAGGTTACATTGTAGATTCTGAATTATGAAATCTGCTTCTATGGTTTACAATTTAATTGATGCTGTTGATTCATTTGTGATTTGGTTTCAGGAAGTTTTAGTTGGCTGGTTGTTGTTGTTTGCTAGTCATGTGGATTTCACAAATAAATGTTACCTGTGATGTGCCTTTAAATTTCTCATACCCTTGCAGCAAGCTGCTGTGCTTTCATTTTTCCACAATAACGTATCATGGTATGTGATATCACAACCTGGATAGTGATGTCAATGTTCTCTGTGTTGCAGAAACTGTTCCAGCTAGTTTGTTCCTTCCCGGCCAAAGTCCTTTCTTCCACAGCTTTCAGCATCAGTAGCGGTCATGTGGCCAAGGTGAGTCTCTTCCGTTTTGCATTAAAGCTGAAAACCTGCTTATAAACTGACTAATTGCCTTTTGAAAAAACCTAAACCGGTGACACTGTGCAGCTTTGGTCAATTCTGATTACCTTGGATATTCCCGGTTCATGGTTATCATCATTCTGTCGCAAGCATTGGCTTTAACTCTTTTGGTTTAAGATTTGATTCGATTTAAAATGCTCTTGCTCATTTATTTAGTTTCTTTTTGTCTGTAGAGTATCATGTTGAAACCATGCAGTATGTCAGTCTGTATGTTAATGAATGATAAACTGACTGCATTTTACAAATTTGTTTTTGACTTTTGTCGCTTACTAAATGCACAATCACTTTTATGTTGGAAAGTCTTTTCTTTGAATTGGCACTGTTTGTAATTACATGCATATTATTGATAACTCTGATGAGCTCCAGTGAGCATTATTACTACTATCATCATTATCATTATTATTACTATCATTATTATTGGCTTTTGTCTTCAGGGTTGTCCTGCTCAGTTTCTGTGTGAAGTTCTTCTCACACCAACTGTCTTGAAAGACAGTGACACACAAGAAAGGTTTGATTCTTTGATTCACTTCTGCATGGTTATCCTCTTCGTTAATACACCATTTGGTATTGAAAGCAAAGCAACTTCACATTTCATTGCTATCTAAGCAGTGAGTTTTTGACATTTCTTCATGCAGATTCCTGAAAGTGTGGTATTTTACAAATGTTTCACTAGTGGAAACAGCAAACAAGTGTGGTGTTTCACAAATTTTCATGTATGTAAACAGCTAGAAAAACAATACAGCTGTTCTGTTTCAGCAGAAAGAAGTTTTGAATTTAACATGATTTTTCCCCTCAAACTTCAAAATAGGACGTACACATATTTCACCTCTTTTTTGTGTGTGTGCAGTTTCATGACAGTGTTTTCAACCCTGGTTCGCTGTGGCACCAGTCACCCGACGGGTGTTCTGGAGTTCTGTCAGCGTGTCGGAGAGTTGCTGGACTGCAACACTCAGTTTCTGTCTGGCGCCGAAGTCTTGTGGCGTCTCTGGAGTGTCCTAGCTCACACACTGCAGGAACATATTTCTAAGGTGAGCTTGTTGAATTGACGATCAACGTTTGAGATGTCATTTTCTGGCTTTGGTGGTGTGATAGTTATGGGATGTTCACTTTTGTGTGAATCAGTGTCAAGGTTTTCATGTGTCTCGTCTTCTGTGGTTAATTAATTTTTGTCTGGAGTTTTGATAGGATGTGACTGTTGATTTGACTTTTCCTTGAGCTGTCTACTTTTTTCATGTGTTGAGGGGAAAAATGATTAAAAAGGTATGGTTGGTGACTCAAAAGATCCTTTTGCAGCTGCAAACTTTTGTTGTGTCTTTCTTAATTTTTTGAGTCACTTGAGAAAAAGTGACTCTATGTAATCGGTCAGTGTTAGTCTGTCCGGCCGGCCGGCCGGCCGTAGACACCACCTTAACGTTGGACTTTTCTCGGAAACTATCAAAGCGATTGGGCTCATATTTTGTTTAGTCGTGACCTCCAATGACCTCTACACTTTAACGATGGTTTCGTTGACCTTTGACCTTTTTCAAGGTCACAGGTCAGCGTCAAAGGAAAAATTAGACATTTTATATCTTTGACAAAGTTCATCGGATGTGATTGAAACTTTGTAGGATTATTCTTTACATCAAAGTATTTACATCTGTAGCCTTTTACGAACGTTATCAGAAAAACAAGGGAGATAACTAGCCTTTTCTGTTCGGCAACACACAACTTAACGTTGGGCTTTTCTCGGAAACTATAAAAGTGACCGGGCTCAAATTTTATGTGAACGTGACTCATTGTGTTGTGAATAGCAATTTCTTCCTGTCCATCTGATGCCTCATATAATATTCAGAACTGCGAAAGTGACTCGATCGAGCGTTTGCTCTTCTTGTTTAATTTTTTGAGTCACTTGAGAAAAAGTGACTCTATGTAATCGGTCAGTGTTAGTCTGTCCGGCCGGCCGTCCGGCCGTCCGTAGACACCACCTTAACGTTGGACTTTTCTCGGAAACTATCAAAGCGATCGGGCTCATATTTTGTTTAGTCGTGACCTCCAATGACCTCTACACTTTAACGATGGTTTCGTTGACCTTTGACCTTTTTCAAGGTCACAGGTCAGCGTCAAAGGAAAAATTAGACATTTTATATGGACTTTTCTCGGAAACTATCAAAGCGATCGGGCTCATATTTTGTTTAGTCGTGACCTCCAATGACCTCTACACTTTAACGATGGTTTCGTTGACCTTTGACCTTTTTCAAGGTCACAGGTCAGCGTCAAAGGAAAAATTAGACATTTTATATCTTTGACAAAGTTCATCGGATGTGATTGAAACTTTGTAGGATTATTCTTTACATCAAAGTATTTACATCTGTAGCCTTTTACGAACGTTATCAGAAAAACAAGGGAGATAACTAGCCTTTTCTGTTCGGCAACACACAACTTAACGTTGGGCTTTTCTCGGAAACTATAAAAGTGACCGGGCTCAAATTTTATGTGAACGTGACTCATTGTGTTGTGAATAGCAATTTCTTCCTGTCCATCTGATGCCTCATATAATATTCAGAACTGCGAAAGTGATTCGATCGAGCGTTTGCTCTTCTTGTTTTTTGGGGTTTTTTTTTTGGGGGGGGGAGTTTTTAGTGTTGTGGCTTGCTCAAATGCTGTGAGAATAAATGCTTTGATATTTGATTGACTTGCATGATCATTATTCCCTGCATTGAATTTCTGATGTGTACATACCTGTATGGTTAAACTTTGAAACATTTGATCGTGCAGACGCATGAAGTGAACCAGGGGGACTCACTGGAGTACAACTTTGACTGCATGTACACCGCTCTCCTGCTGCCAGTCAGTCACAGGCTTGACGCCAAGGTTGCACAGGTAAGGCTACTGGACAGAGACCTTGAACTGATGCATCAGGTTGTTTTTTCAAACCAAGTAAAGGGAAATAAGTCACAGGTTTCCCTGCAGCTCAATCGGAGGCCATTGGCTGAAATTGTAACTTTGTTTGCATCTTTTACACCAGACACGCGGTGTTTTTTTTAAAATTATTGAGATATGGAACGTTTGGTAGAATTCATCAGGGTTTTTTTCTGTCTAGAACTTGAGTGCTTATGGGTATGCTTGAATTTTATGTCTGAATTTAAGCAAACTATATAACAATTAACATTGAGGCATGAAATAGTTTGTTCAAATTGGTGGGGTTTTTTTAAGATAAAAGTGCCTAGTAGTAGTTATTAGGGAAGAAATATCACATGGAAATATTCAACCCACTTGCATCCACGCTAAAACTGTGGAAGCGTATATTTAATTCAGATGGGTAATTTTCTTTTTCTTCAACGTTGACTTTTCTTTCATTATTTTTTTCACCATCATAGTTTCAAGTTCTTTTTTGTTGTTCTTGTTTATATTGTCCTCCATGATTATTTAGTGTTTGAGACTGCTGAAGCACAAAGCCATCTGATCCTGATGCAGTGGTGTGTGTTTGCAGACGGTGCACAAGACAGCAATGAAGACCTGGTCGGAACTGTACCACACCTTTGCCCGCCTGTCAGCACTCGTGTCCAACGCAGAGGCAAACATCGTCCTTGAAGAATTCTCACGCAAGATTCTCAACGCAGTGAAAGCTGAAACCTTTGTCAAGGTAAGTTGTGTCTGCTGCCTCTTCCAATTGTGGAACATTCTCCACTTCATGTCTCAACCCTTTTTCTTCCTTGACATGGAAAGTAACTCCCATCAATTTCAAACTTTAAAAAATCGGAGCAAAGTAACTACTGACACTTCTAAAATTATATCACAGGAAGCCAGTACAAATAAAAATATATGCATCATAGGTTAAGGTAGCATTGTGTACAGCGTGTGTTTCAGGGATCCATATATGGGAGCTTGAGGGGGCGATAATGGGCCCTCTGGGGGGGGAAAGGTCAAGTTCATATTTTGAGTATCTGAGAAAGACCTGTGCCTCTTTCCTTTCCAGGGGAGCACTTACCTCTGTAGCTTGTTGTAATTTTACTCTTGACACACTTTATGATCATCTTGTTCTCAAACTGTAATACTAATTGTCCAGCTACACTTTTCTTTTGTAATGTTACACTTTCTTACTGTAGTCATAGTGACTCCCAATGCTCATTCCTTTTGTTGACTGTTTTTGACTCACATGCGAAGCAAAAGTGAGTCTATGTACTCACCCGAGTCGTCCGTCCGTCCGGACATCCGTCCGTCCGTCCGGAAAACTTTAACGTTGGATATTTCTTGGACACTATTCAGTCTATCAGTACCAAATTTGGCAAGATGGTGTATGATGACAAGGCCCCAAAAAACATACATAGCATCTTGACCTTGCTTCAAGGTCAAGGTCGCAGGGGCCATAAATGTTGCCTAAAAAACAGCTATTTTTCACATTTTTCACATTTTCTCTGAAGTTTTTGAGATTGAATACCTCACCTAAATGTGATATATAGGGCAAAGTAAGCCCCATCTTTTGATACCAGTTTGGTTTACCTTGCTTCAAGGTCAAGGTCACAGGAGCTCTTCAAAGTTGGATTGTATACATATTTTGAAGTGACCTTGACCCTGAACTATGGAAGATAACTGTTTCAAACTTAAACATTATGTGGGGCACATGTTATGCTTTCATCATGAGACACATTTGGTCACATATGATCAAGGTCAAGGTCACTTTGACCCTTATGAAATGTGACCAAAATAAGGTAGTGAACCACTAAAAGTGACCATATCTCATGGTAGAAAGAGCCAATGTACCATTGTACTTCCTATGTCTTGAATTAGCAGCTTTGTGTTGCATGACCTTGGATGACCTTGACCTTGGGTCAAGGTCACATGTATTTTGGTAGGAAAAATGTGTAAAGCAGTTCTTAGTGTATGATGTCATTGCTAGGTTTAGTTACCCTAAAGGTCGAGGTCAAGCATGTGAGTCGTATGGGCTTTGCCCTTCTTGTTTGTTGATGTCAAGGCATTCCAACGAGCCTCTGTATTTAGATCATACTTGTTTGTTTGTTGTTTGTTTGTTGTTGTTGGTTTTTTTTATTCATATGCAATCAGTGCTGTTCCCAGACTAAGAGGAAAATGAGTCTGTCAGACCTGGACTGAAAATATGTACAGGGCAAAATGTTCTGGCTACCAAAACAAATGTGCAGTCAGAAGAGCTCCTATATGTCAACATTATCGGACAGTCGACTGGCAAGGGGTTAGAACAACCAAAGACCTAGGCCAGGGAACAACACTCAACAATATACCGTACTTTCCGGGTTACAAGGCGCTACAGCGCATAAGGCGCACCCCCCTCTTTTTAAGAAAAATTGTATTCCAGTCACCCATTGGGCGCAGGGGGCCGATAGGGCGCACCAAAATTAAAAAAGTATACAGGTAACAAACGGTCGAAGAATGATTAAATTACATATTCTTACTCCGAATCACATAAAAGCATTGACGCAGTCTTACATGCTAAAGGTCTGAAAAGGCTACCCGTCTTAAACAATTTTAAAGGGGAGCAACCCAACACAAAAAGTGTAAATACAGGCATGGCAATGACCACCTACCCGGGGAGTTACCTCCCATCCGGGTTACGTGACGTCACTTCCCCTGTAAACACCATGTCTTCATACGACATTTCAGCCTACAGCAGAGAGGTCGTCGAATTTTTGGCTCCGTGTGTGGCTGAGTGCTGGTGTTTGTAAGGACACCCACCGGCCGCCTAACCCGTCTTAACGGCTTGCCTTTACGTGTTTGGTGAGCTCTTTCCATTTTGGTCATTATTTTGACAAGAATGTTGTTGTAGTTGCTGACTTTTCGTCCGTTTTGCGGACTTGTAAATTTTTTTCAGTAACGCATTTTGGGGCTCAATGTTTGCTTGTCAGCTTAGCTGACGGCGAATGTGGCACGGCCTATATTTTGGTTAGGTAAACCTTATTTTACCTCATTACTTGCCTTCTGCTTTGTTAGTTGGTAAGCGCTTCCTTTTTTAGTCATTAGTTTGACAGGAAGTTTGTTGTAGTTGCTAAATTTTTCGTCCGTTTTGGACTTGTTAATTTTCAGTAACTCTTTGTTTTGCCGCCTGTTGTCTGCGTCAGCGCGTCTGACGGTGAGATAACATGGCTAGGTGTGTGTCATTGGTCTTTCAGACCATTGGCATTTGTTGTTGTTTCGTACTAAGCATGTATAACCGCTTTGTCCGTTACTTATTCTGCCCCAAATGAATTTGGGGGGCAGTTTAGCACGTCTGTGACGTGTCTTGCTTCTTGCTTTCCCTCTCTTGGCATCGGAGCGCGGCGCTCTGGTGTCTATACTGTTTTCCAGAGTTTCGCAGTTTGGGAGGGAAGATTGCAGCTTCACACGCCGTCTCCAGCGTTGTACTTCCGCCGGCGGCGGGTGACGGCCGCTCTTTGGCTTCCTGTCGGCCACGGCTTCCGGTCGCGGGCCTTCAGCTGCGTCTGCTGCCTCCTTGGGGGGCATGGACGGTAAGTCGAACTGCTCCACTGGCTCTCGTGAAGCCATCGGACGCTCTCTTTTGAGCAACAGTTCTTGGTCGCAGGCTCACTACCTGCAAACTTCCTGCCCGTCAGGATATGCTGCTCGTCATAGTTCCGATCGTATAGCGAGTAGGGCTATGACTGAGCAATGGCGGCTTCCGCTTGCGGGAGTCGCGTTTCCGGGTTTACCCGGAGGCGAAGGTCAATCTGGCACACCCACGAAGGTCCCTGCTGGTGTCGACTGCAAAACTTCCTGCTAGTCAGGATATGCTGCTCTTTCTAGGCCTGATCGCACAGCGTGTACGGCCGTGACTGAGCAAGGGCGGCTTCCGCTTGCGGGAGTCGCGTTTCCGGGTTTTCCCGGAAGCGAAGGTCAATCTGGCACACCCACGAAGGTCCCTGCTGGTGTCGACTGTGGACTGGCCTTCGGGCCACCGGTCTTCCGGCCCCAGTCCTCGCAGCAGACGCTGCCGCTGTATGCGGCTTCGTCCGTTGCTTAATCTTCTGCTCTTTCTAAGCCTGTTTGCATTGCGTGCACGGCTGTGAATAGGCAAGGGCGGCTTCCGTTTTCGGGAGTCGCGCTTACGGGTTTTCCCGAAAACGAAGGTCCTCCATCCCGTGCACTCACAGAGGTCATGGCTGGGGTTGACCGTTGACTGGCCTTCGGGCGTTCTGGCCTCGGCCTTAGTCATCGCAACAGGCGTTTCCGTTTATGCGGCTTCGTCCGTTGCTTTTCCGGCTCCGCCCGGAGTTGCCGTTCCTCCCCCTGATGCTCCTATACGGAGGTCAGTGAGTGAGGAACAGGATACGTCCTACGGACATCCGGACAGTCGTCATTCCGGTTTACCGGGAGCATAGGTCCTCCTTTGCGATTACACTGTGTGTCTCTACTGGAGTTGACCGCGGACTAGCCTACGGGCGTTCGGTCTTCTGTCCTCAGTCCACGCAACATTTGCTTCCGCATTGTGCGGTTTTGTCTGTTGCGTTTCCGGCTTTGTCCGGATGCATTGTTCTTCTTCCTAACACTGTTAGCGAAGTGAGGAACATCGGCTGGCCTGTGGGCATGCAGGCTTTCAGCCTCGGCCGGGACGGTAGTCACTTCACTGGTCGGGTGTTGCGTCTACTGTCTATTCAGTTCTGGTGGCTTCGGATGTTACCTCCTCTTTGTCTTACCCTCTTATGGGAGGGGTGAGACAGGACGGTTTCTGGTTGAACGGGTTTCCGGTTTTCCGGTTATCCTGTTCAGTAGCTTTCCACTGGCAACTGTGACTTCGGTCAGTGTCAGTTCTCTGGGCTATTCTGTTATACAGTCTTTAGCCAGAGACCAGACACGTTCTGTCGAATCTCTCGGCTTCTCTCAAGGCCTCGATGGAGATTACTTCCAGATTTTTTATGGAGGGACATTGGCTTCCTCTTTGGTTGCATTCAGCGATGTCGGACTTCCGTTCCGCGAAGGAGGAGTTTTTCCTACTTCCGGTTTGATAGTCACCTTCAATGTGGGTACCATCTTCCGCAGGTTTTGGCTGGCCATCTCCTACCGGAAGTGGTATCCACGGGTTCCGGTTCTGCTACTCGGTTTTCACGGGTCAGTTCCGGAACACGCGCAGTCTCGGCTGTCTTCGGCTACACAGGCTTCGTCTTTTGTTTCTTCCTGTCATAGGAAGTTCTCTTGGCTGAAGCTGGGTCGGATTTTGCTGGCGTCTTTGCTCTTCCGCGTACACCTTAATGGGAACGCAGGAATTTAGAGGAATTTGGACGTCAGTTTTTGGAATTTGCCTCTTTTTCGGGGATGATCGTCAGAGCGCTCTCGCGCTCTTTCCTGGGGTCACTGAACATTCCACGCTTAGTGTGTATCAGGACTCTGATGGCATCTCCACTCGTTCAGCCTGGCTAGGGCGAACGAAGAACAAAGAGGCTGTCCTCCCTTCACCTCTCTTTATAGTCGGGTGTAGGGAGGACTTGTTTCTCTCGCATGCTCAGGTCTCTGAGCAGGCTAGGAGGGACAATTGGGCTTTGACCGGAGTAGAGGGATCTGCTTTTTGAACTTCGGTGTTTTTACCAGAAAAGAAAAGTAGATCCCGTGGGTTAGAGATCAGCGGATCTCTGACTTCTCTCTACAAGGGTTAAAGCAGAGCTGGCCTCCTCACGGGAAGCAGCCTCAGGCCTCGGGACGTTTTCAGCAGGCGGCCATTGGGCAGTCTCTGTCTGATTCTCGAGAATAAGATCACCTTTGGGCAGGGAGAAGGGCAGCCTTAGCAGCAAGCCTCTCTCCCCAAGAAAGTGCCCCCGATCACACACCCCCCCTCCGCCCCCACTTTGGTGATGGCGGGGCGGGTCTCCTCCTTGCAAGTTTTCATTGGATGGTCTCTGTACACAGCCAATAGTTTGTGGGAATGGTGAGGTCGGGGGACTCCCATTGATCTAATGAGGGCATATTTGCTTATGCGTCAGCCGATCCTTTCACAGTGATCTAGGCCCATCAGCTCGAGCACCCGCTGAGGTCTCTTCTGGTCGGTGCTAGCGCTGTCCTTCGGTTATACTGCTTCAGTCCTCAGTTAGTGTGACAGCAGTTCAGCCACGGGCTGCTGCAGTGGCACTTCCGGTTTTACCGGAGAGGTTGTTTCTTCCACAGACGCTTCATAGGTACGTCTGAGTTTTGGAACAACGGCTGACCTTAGGGCATCCAGGCTTTTTAGCCTCGGCTGGTGCAACGGCCATTCCACCTGTGGGCGGTGATGGTTGTTGTTTTCCCTGATCTTGTGGCTTCGGACTTCGACTTCTTTCCTTTATTTCATCTTAGGCAGGAGATGAGATAGGACGATTTCCGTTTGAGTGGGGCTGCTGTTTTCAGGCTTCCCCGTTCTTCTCAGTTTGCCACAAGCTGCTGGACTTGGTCCTGGTCGTCTTTTGCAGAGTCTGACTCCGTCTTTCTCTAGCGATCAGACGCGTTCTGGTGTTTCGTCCAAACTTAAGTTGCGCTTGAGTTGGCCTCGGAAGTAACGTTCAGATTTTCCTGAGGGGACATTGTCTTTGGCAATGCATGTTGGAGGAGTCATTCTTTGTGGCTTATCTCCTCTCTCAGGTTTTTCGCTACCCCTCTCCTTTTGGCAGAGCGGTATCTAATGTTCCCGTTTTCCTTTGCTGTGGGCTTATAGCCCAGCATATTAGGTGGCAGCCGAAACTTATGTTTCGTATATTTACCTGGTACTTTGGGTACTTTGGTACATGGCTGTTCCACGGGTTTTACGGCTCTCAGCCTGAGCCTGTGCTATAGTCTTCTACTCTGCGTGGTTCGACTATGGCATTTTCGGGCTGCGGCGTTTGCCGGTTGATCGCCGTGTCTGACTCTCAGTCTTTCAGAGGTAGACAGACACGGCTAGTTGGTCGGCTGGACTCAGGAATTTCTCCTGATTTGGCTACGAAGTTTACTTGGGGTTTTTGAGTTTCCTTCATTTACCTTCAAGCAGACTGTTCTGTAACAATCTGGCTTTTAGTCATTTTGTTTAGGGTCACCGGTCACTTCAGTTTTTGACCACGGTGATTTCTTCTCTTCTGAGGCTTACGCTATTTCGTAAGCCTCTGCTTCCTCGTATTGCTTCTCTCTCTGCTTTCGCATTGACTGTTAGGGCATTACGGGCGACCGTCTCTTTTGAGATCTTCCCGTCGAGGGGGGCTCTGGTACCTTGTACTCAGGTGTATCTCTCTCTCTCTTTGTTGGGTATTGGTCATTCTGCCTTGGTTTGACCTTTATCTCTCAGTCCTTTTGGGCTTCACGCCATTCCTAAGTTTGATTACTTTGGTGTGATCGTCTTATGGTCGCCGCGAGGTTTGTCCCTCACCTCACTGATCGGACTACCTTACGCATAGATCGTTTTTCAGTGCATGTGCATTTCCTTCCATCCGAAAGGGGGGGGGGGGGGCAGCTTGTCTTTCCCTCTACTTGGCTCGGCTTAATCCAAGGCTGGGTTCTCTTTCTGGGTCGTTTGGTTCAGGAGATTGGAGGAAGTGCTGGGCACACATTTTTGGCTCTCTGATGTTGTCTTTCGCAACTTTTGCCTGAGAGACATCTCGGCTGTCAATCACGATGGTTCTCAGGTCCTTTCCTGCCTTTTTGGCAGTGGGCCAGTTCCTGGCTAGGGTTTAGAGTGAGTTGGATTTTCTTTCTCACTGGGCCCTTCCCTGACCTTTTGGCAGCAGGCCAGGTTTTTGGCAAGGTTTTAAGAGTGTGTTTGGTTTTTCATTCCCACCGCCTTGTTGAAGCTATCTGCTTTTATGTGATTCGGAGTAAGAATATGTAATTTAATCGAAAATTTTTAAGTAAATTTTCATTTCATTAATATACTTACCCGAATCACATAGTGTATTCCCTCCCGCCAACCCCGCATATGATTTTTTAGTCTATTAAGTCGTATGAAGACATGGTGTTTACAGGGGAAGTGACGTCACGTAACCCGGATGGGAGGTAACTCCCCGGGTAGGTGGTCATTGCCATGCCTGTATTTACACTTTTTGTGTTGGGTTGCTCCCCTTTAAAATTGTTTAAGACGGGTAGCCTTTTCAGACCTTTAGCATGTAAGACTGCGTCAATGCTTTTATGTGATTCGGGTAAGTATATTAATGAAATGAAAATTTACTTAAAAATTTTCGAATATAAACCGCACATCAAAGGAAGAATACAGAGTGGAAATATGTGTGCTCTGTGTGTGCGGCGAGATCAAAGGCAGGTCCATTGTGATAGCTGGGTTGCCTTGTTTAGACACTGACCTTCTTCCCAGGGGTCAATGACCCAGTTTTTGCTATGAGAGGTGGTTCCCCTGTCATAGATCTGAGAGAGGAAACACTTCCTGCACCGGGGTCAGTGACCGAGTTTAACCTATGGGGCGGTCTCTTTGATGTCTTGAGAGGAAACTTGGCCAGGGTAGTACCTAGTAGCTGAAACATGCATTATCACAAGTTGTTTGACTGGTACTCAGGCGGTCTCTTTGATTTTTTTCATATTTCATACAGGATTAGGCGCTTCGTTATACAAGACGCAGGGGTCAAACTCGAGGAAAAAAGTCGCGCCTTATGACCCGGAAAGTACGGTACTTGTAAGAAACTGAATCTTGCAAACCTGCAAAGCCTTGCTCATAACACATTTCACATGTTATTGTTGCAAACAGGACGCAGCCACACTGGCCTACCTGCTAGAGGTGTGTCAGACAATCGTGGACACCATCGACTTCTCCTCTCTCACCACCGCCAACCCCTTCATGCAAGGCATCACCACCAGCGTCAGCCCCGCCAAGAAGGGCAAGCAGCGACTGCGACCGCTGGGCCACCTGCACTCTTTTGTCACTCTGCTGTCCTCGTTGGCTCAGTGGGTGATGGAGAGAATTGGGTTCGAGGCGGGAGGTGAAGCCGAGAAGGAGGTGGGTATGAGGTCCCTGTACATGTGAATAGATGATTTTCGGATATAACCCTATCAGGTGTTTCTTTTGAATGTATCTCGGCAAGTTAAGTTTTGGTGAGTATTTTTAGAAATAGTAATTTTACTTGAAAAAACTTTTTTTGTTCGCTGTGGAATATTTATGGCGCTTTAAAACAGTAATGCAAACACACATCAGTTAACTCGGGTGTTTCCGGAGATCTTCTGTTTCTTTCGTGCAGTATCATATTCTTTTGACTTCAGCACAGTTCAAATTCACAGAATTACAGAGTGATTTCAAGAGAAAAATTCTTGTACGTAATGCTCAGATGATTAACCAACTCAACATTATTCAACCTTGTGTTCTGTACATTCCATTAATTTGAGATTGTCCTGTACTTGCTTTCTATCCCATTGCTCTTGAAGACTGAAATGTTGTAGGTTGACTTTGGTTTGTAATAACTACAATGTACTATCACTCCTTTTTGAAAAGTGAACATATCTATTCTTTTTTTTATGTTTATTACTCCTTTTTTTTTAGTGACCTTATCGATTATATATTTTATGTTTGTGTATTTACAGAAGAATGAAGACTCTGCCCACCTCTGCAGTGCCTGCACTTCTGTTGTTGACACGGTGTCTGTCCTGGTGAGCCACCTCAACGTCTCCAGTCTCATTTGTCACATGATGGAAAAGCTAGCCTCTCCATTGGCTGCTCTCTTTGCTGCTGCTTCTGCCAAGAAAACACCAGCCAAGCTCAATACACCTGCTTTTTCACAGAAGGTAATGATTTTTATCTCAGAAGCAGAACTAACCAAAAAAACTTACACTAAAAAAAAACTCAGGCAATGTACCTTCGTGAAGATTGTTCTTCGAATAACATGTTGTTGGTGCCAGTGAACTCAATAAACATGACAATGTTGAATTTGCTCGTGTGACCACCTGGCCACAACAACCATTCCCAAGGATCCCAGATTTGTTTTTCTTCTATATAATTCACATTTCCATAGCAACCACCTGTCTATAACGACCACTTTTTCTTGGACCTGTAGGTGGTCGTTGTAGACAGAGTCGACTGTAACTAAATGGACATCCTCTCTTTCAGCTGGAGAAGCTGTGGCAGGAGGTATGCAGCATGCTGCAGCAGCGCTTCAAGGGTCCCTACGACAGCGAGCTGCTGCAGCAACTGAGCCCCCTGCTGCAGGCCACCTTTCAGCACAGTCGGCGGCAGATCAAGTCACAGACCGCCATCCTGTGGAACGCCACCTTCGGTCAGGCCTCCACGCTGACATACCCTGCTGATTTACAGTGAGTCTTTGTGCTTCCTTTTGGCTGAAAATGTGTGGGGAATTTTTGTTTCGTTTTCTGCAGTATTTCTTCAGAAAACAAACATCTTCAGATAAAACCAAGAGGTAATGTAACGTAGACGCATTATTAACACTTTCGCGACGGGACACTGATAAATCAGTAACCGCACTGACACGCCCATGGACGGGACGCGCATTTTTCAGTACCAGTCATACAAGGTACAAGACTCGTGATTGCTTCCCGGTTTTTGAAGATTGCAATAAATTGAGTTGTTTCCCTTGATACACGTGGTTTTCTCTTCCGGCTTGATCAAATTAGTGCAGATTTGCGTGGTGTTTTCGAACAAAAAAAATGTGCCCTTAAAAATGCTTAAAACACATTTTCCCGTCAGTACTCCCAAACCACTTTTACTCATTCCCAGGCCTGATCTAAGGCTGGTGATTTTTGTGTTTTAATCTTCTTCTTCTTCTTCTGCGTTCGTGGGCTGAAACTCCCACGTACACTCATGTTTTTTGCACGAGTGGAATTTTACGTGTACGACCGTTTTTTACCCCGCCATTTAGGCAGCCATACGCCGTTTTCGGAGGAAGCATGCTGGGTATTTTCGTGTTTCTATAACCCACCGAACTCTGACATGGATTACAGGATCTTTTTCGTGCGTACTTGGTCTTGTGCTTGCGTGTACACACGGGGGTGTTCGGACACCGAGGAGAGTCTGCACACAAAGTTGACTCTGAGAAATAAATCTGTCGCCGAACGTGGGGACGAACTCACGCTGACAGCGGCCAATTGGATACAAATCCAGCGCGCTACCGACTGAGCTACATCCCCGCCCTTGTGTTTTAATAGTTTGTATTATTCTTAGACAGACAATGAGTCAGGGTGGCATGCACGTTAAGTCTCTCGTTTGCTGAAACGTGACCTCTGTATTCAGGCCAGTGGTGAGCAAGGTGAAGGACAAGACACAGCTGTCACTACCGGGCTGGATCAACGTGGACATTGCCGTCATTGACGAGACACCTGTCAGTCAGATGAGCCAGGTTCGCTTTGCTCAGTATTTACTGCACTGGTTTAGTGTTTGGCTAATAATTACATTTTGACTAATAAAATGTTCAGGTAAATTTAAATGTTGACACAGACATGCATGGTACGGGTCTAGATTATGCTAGATTCATTTAGAAATGAAGAGTATATGATGGAGCAAGCATGCTTCCTCTATTATTGTTTAATATTTGGTCATACATGTCAAATCTCGCCCTGTTTTTAGTTAAACCCTTTCAATTGACTGTTGTAAATATCATCATAAAAGAAAAGAAAAAAAGGCAGAACTCTTCTCTCTCCAGATTTGTCTCTTGACTACATCCACTAAAAGTTAGGGAGGTTGTTCTACACTTTCATCAGATATTTTAGTTCCTGCTACTTAGCACTCATTTGGACTCTTTGTTCCTTTCTGGTTTTTCACATACAGTGGAGTCCAGCTATAACAAACCTGGGTATAACGAAATCCCTCTTTTAACAAACTGCCATTGATTTCCCGGCAGACAGCCTTCTATTTCTTACTTGGTACTTTCCGGCTACATCGAACCTTTTGAACTCATTTGCATAACGAACCCCTCTTTTAACAAACACGTTTTCATCGCCCCAGAGCCGTTTAGTCTCTAAAAGTCACAAGGCTACAACGAACTGATGTCAATAATTGTCTCCAAAGACAAAAATACACAAACACAAGTGCACATCGCGTGGTGAGCGAACTCTGAACAAACTAACAGCGGGAGGTGCACGGAACAGATCAAACCAAAACCGAAAGTTGTGGTGACGTCATGACATTTTGCGATGTACGTCAGCGAAGCTCGTGCACATGTGGTCTGTCTTGCTAAAAACAATGGCTGGCGAACATGGTTTCGAAATCTGGAACTGTTTTTTGAGTCACTTGAGAAAAAGTGACTCTATGTAATCGGTCAGTGTTAGTCTGTCCGGCCGGCCGGCCGGCCGTCCGTAGACACCACCTTAACGTTGGACTTTTCTCGGAAACTATCAAAGCGATCCGGCTCATATTTTGTTTAGTCGTGACCTCCAATGACCTCTACACTTTAACGATGGTTTCGTTGACCTTTGACCTTTTTCAAGGTCACAGGTCAGCATCAAAGGAAAAATTAGACATTTTATATCTTTGACAAAGTTCATCGGATGTGATTGAAACTTTGTAGGATTATTCTTTACATCAAAGTATTTACATCTGTAGCCTTTTACGAACGTTATCAGAAAAACAAGGGAGATAACTAGCCTTTTCTGTTCGGCAACACACAACTTAACGTTGGGCTTTTCTCGGAAACTATAAAAGTGACCGGGCTCAAATTTTATGTGAACGTGACTCCCAGTGACCTCTACACTTTGACGTCTGCTTTGGTGACCTTTGACCTTTTTCAAGGTCACAGGTATGTCTTGAAGGAAAAAAATTGAAATATCATATCTCTGAAACTATTCATCGGATTTGATTCAAACTTTATAGGATTATTCTTCACATCAAATTATTTACATCTGTATTGTGTTGTGAATAGCAATTTCTTCCTGTTCATCTGATGCCTCATATAATATTCAGAACTGCGAAAGTGACTCGATCGAGCGTTTGCTCTTCTTGTTTATATTTAGTCAAGTTTTGACTAAATATTTTAACATCGAGGGGGAATCGAAACGAGGGTCGTGGTGTATATGCGTGTGTGTGTGTGTGTGTGTGTGTGTGTGTGTCTGTCTGTGTGTGTGTGTGTAGAGCGATTCAGACTAAACTACTGGACCGATCTTTATGAAATTTGACATGAGAGTTCCTGGGTATGAAATCCCCGAACGTTTTTTTCATTTTTTTGATAAATGTCTTTGATGACGTCATATCCGGCTTTTCGTGAAAGTTGAGGCGGCACTGTCACGCCCTCATTTTTCAACCAAATTGGTTGAAATTTTGGTCAAGTAATCTTCGACGAAGCCCGGACTTCGGTATTGCATTTCAGCTTGGTGGCTTAAAAATTAATTAATGACTTTGGTCATTAAAAATCTGAAAATTGTAAAAAAAAATAAGAATTTATAAAACGATCCAAATTTACGTTTATCTTATTCTCCATCATTTGCTGATTCCAAAAACATATAAATATGTTATATTCGGATTAAAAACAAGCTCTGAAAATTAAATATATAAAAATTATTATCAAAATTAAATTGTCCAAATCAATTTAAAAACACTTTCATCTTATTCCTTGTCGGTTCCTGATTCCAAAAACATATAGATATGATATGTTTGGATTAAAAACACGCTCAGAAAGTTAAAACAAAGAGAGGTACAGAAAAGCGTGCTATCCTTCTTAGCGCAACTACTACCCCGCTCTTCTTGTCAATTTCACTGCCTTTGCCATGAGCGGTGGACTGACGATGCTACGAGTATACGGTCTTGCTGAAAAATGGCATTGCGTTCAGTTTCATTCTGTGAGTTCGACAGCTACTTGACTAAATATTGTATTTTCGCCTTACGCGACTTGTTTGTTTTCTCCGATCCGTGACCGAGTGACGCGATATAGAACCACGCGTTCGTTTGAATCAATACTCTCCTCAGGCAGTGAAGTCTCCAAAATTGCTCAACACTGTGGACAGTCCGGAGTGCAGTTATGTCCCGTGAATGAGCGAGTCAAAGTTTTATCGTGAAAACTGACGCTTTTCATGCACCTCCCGCTGTTAGTTTGCCTCTCTCTATGGATTATATTATGAAGCTGTTGAAAACATGCAGAGATTGTACTCTCCAAGGAAAGATCGATGGGACGATCATTTGAAGGTGATTGGGAAAACTTGTCTTGAGGCCATTTAGGGTTGAAAACTCTACAGCGAATTACTGATATAACGAACTAAAATGTATCTCCCTTGAGATTCGTTGTACCCGGATTCACTGTAACAGTATTTTTTACCCATCATTTGTGTTTTCTCTTGCAGATGGACTCTCAGGCTCCAGATCCGGTGTTGCCAGGAATGCCATCACCACAGCGACACCGAGGGAGTTTTCTCAACAAGGACTTGTCGCCCAAACCCAGCGCAGCTTCACCAAACAAACGTGCGGTGAACAGATCAGAAAATATCTTTGGTTCCAGCGCTCGCAAGAAGCTGTCGGTTGACGCCATGTCTAATAAGGTAATCATCCAAACACTGTCTGTTACCCTTCAAAAACATAAAAGCGAGATATTGAACTATGAGGGCGGGGATGTAGCTCAGTCGGTAGCGCGCTGGATTTGTATCCAGTTGGCCGCTGTTAGCGTGAGTTCGTCCCCACGTTCGGCGAGAGATTTATTTCTCAGAGTCAACTTTGTGTGCAGACTCTCCTCGGTGTCCGAACACCCCCGTGTGTACACGCAAGCACAAGACCAAGTGCGCACGAAAAAGATCCTGTAGTCCATGTCAGAGTTCGGTGGGTTATAGAAACACGAAAATACCCAGCATGCTTCCTCCGAAAACGGCGTATGGCTGCCTAAATGGCGGGGTAAAAAACGGTCATACACGTAAAATTCCACTCGTGCAAAAAACACGAGTGTACGTGGGAGTTTCAGCCCACGAACGCAGAAGAAGAAGAACTATGAACTTTATAGACACCTTTTTCTGCTTCTTGTGCATAGGTGGCATTAATCAAAATGTTTATGCATTTTACTGGAGGGAAGGAAGAACATGCACCAATCAGAGCGAATAACTTATGTTTTTGTTGAATTTTTCATGCAAATGCTATTTTATTACTTCGCTGATGTGCCTTCTTTGTGATGGTTTTCGGTGAGAGCAAGGTATCTTATGACTGTTTTTGTCAAATAATCAGTACAGTTACTGATTGTGTTTTGTGCAGGATTTTGTGGTGATCAAGGACACTCCAAACAAACGAAGAATCCTAACTGAGCACCAGAGAGAAACCTTGAAGGAGAAGAGGTGAGAGAAGCACGTCCCTAAATCAGAATTAGTGCATTGTATTAGTTCTTTTCAATCTCATGTCAATACCTTTCTGAGGTTTAATCGGCAATCATTGTACAGTTTGAACATGAAAAAAGTGTCATGAAATAGAAATCTTGCCTGTTCTTCTGTTGTTGGGCAAGAGAGAGAGAGCTCTGTACTGAGCAAACATTCATTTTGAATCGATGTTTCCGATTCCCCAACCGACCTTATTTTTTCCTCCTAACCCTAGAACTTTACAAGGAAAGTTACTTTTCTCTACCTTCCAATAAAAAGCCACATGCACCTGTGTAAATAAACAAAAAACTTCAATCCCCCCAAAAATAGAAAAAGAAGTAACCAACCTGCCGACCAGAATTTTTGTGTGGCCTTGTCATCGGAAAAAAACATGTGATTTTTTTGCCTTGTACATTTACAGAGTGTTACCAGCCATGTACAACAACCTGGACGCTTCACAGGACAGGTCCCTCATGTCTCACTTCGCATCCTCCGACACTCAACAAGAGTGAGTACACTCACGTGTACCTACCATATTTTACTCTGTATTTTACATGTAGCAAGCTCTCATCAAATGTTCAAGTTAAATTGCTAGATTTTCCACTTTTTTCCACACATAAAACAAAAGTTGCATCTTTTTGTACACTTAAGTTTTCAGTATGCAGCAAGAGAGCTGAATTAAACTTTGCCACCCACAAATATGAATATGTGAATAACAGATTTTTAAAAAAATCATTTTCATGAAATGCTAGGTGGACATATAAAGCTCATTATTTGTACATACTTTTCACTGGTGAACATTTAATGTTTGCAGTAGTCTGTTGGTTTCCACTCCCCCATCGGACGTCATTGTCATCAGCTCCAGCCAGTCACAGGATTTGCTTCATCCCGTAAGTTTTCCTTAAGTCCTTGAATGGGTTGTTGAATGAGATGGTGTTTTCAAAGAACTCTTTATCACAGCCTAACCATTAATGCAAGGTACAGTCGAACATGCCCTGGCGACTTGCCTCTCGAAAGCGACCACTCTGAAAGATCCCAGAAGTATTTTTCTTGCATATGAGCCTGTGACAAAAGGACGTTGACAATCAGGACTGAAAGTGACAATTTCCAAAATGGATTTAAAGTGTTCAGTTTGTGCATGTTTTAAGTTGTGTCCTTTGGCTATCTGGAAACATGTGTTAAAAGATACTTTGAGCAACACTTGACATGATTTTATCAGTTGTTAGTCGAATAATTTGAGATTGTTGGTCAAGTCAAGTCAAGTCAAGTTTTATCTCCCACAATTCCGAGAGGAATGGGTCACGTGAGATAGAACGCGGGAATACGTCACTGAACGAATGGTTTCCGTCCTGTGAAGACGTGTTGGTGCACTGTCTCTCTTGCTTTGCTTTCATTTTCCTCTAACCTTTCTCTGTACAAGTTTTAGTTGTAGGTTAGTTGAAGTGTATTGACTATTTTGATTGTTTATCATTGTGTCAACTTGCAAGGTAAGGAAACAGTTTGGAGTTTTCGGTGTTTGTTGGTTTTTTGAACCGGGAACTTGTTGTTTCGCGTATGAATTTTATTCGTCGAAGCTAACACATGGAAATGTTAGGCGTCAGTCGGCGCGTTCATTGTTTTTGCAGGTGTGACCTACTATATTTGGGTCAGTTGGGATCGTTACTTGTTTTTGCACGTGTGACCTAAGGTCAGTCGGAATTGTGACTTGTTTTGGTAGGATGACATATTATTTTGGCTACGGAAATGAAGTACACGTTTGCTGACACAGTCAGTCACGATTTGCTGACATAGTCAGTCACGATTTGCTGAAGCAGCCTCTTTGTTTTTTCAGCAGCTGTCTCGATTACAGCAATTACTATCGCCTGAGGCGAACTATGGGCCACAGAAGGTCCGCTGTGCTAAGGCTGGGCACTAGTCCATTGAAGATTTGAAAATCTTTGCAGTGGATTTTAAATTGTTTTCATACTGTAACGGGTGCGCTTGCTCGTCCGCAGGAATCAATATAACTTTTTCGTGTGGTTTTTGTTCGGAATATGGCGGACTCGGGAGGTGGTGAATGTGCTGCTGGCGGGAAGAAAACCGGCAAGAAACCGGCGAAAGCACAACCTTCTGAAGTGATACCGTCAGAAAAGACGGGAGTTGATAAGTCTCTTTCAATAGAGAAGAGCTCGTCTGGCCCACGTGATTGTGAAGTTGCTCTGAAAATGGAAAAAAATTTGGAGACAATGACTGCCTTGTCTGGCAGACTATCTGATTTGGAGCTAATACTACTAATAATAAAACACTACAAGTGCAAAGTAATTACATACATTTCTTTACTATGGGAAATGGGGGGAAGGGAGAGGGGGGCGGGGTGATGGGTGGGTTAACATAAGGACAAAAATACTATTACAAACAACACAAAACAGATAACGGAGTATAAAGCTAAAAGAGAATTAAATTTTACTCGCTTCTCAAACAGTCCATGACAAGTGTCATGAACTTTGCGAGTTTTAGCAATAAACTCTTTTTTGTAGTGGAAAAAAGCTCTCTGAATTTAACTGAATTGGGGCGGGCATAATAATAGCACCGTAACAACTGTTTTCTATAATTGGTAAAAAAAGGACATACAAAAATATAATGGAACTCGTCCCCAAGGTCACCTGATGAACATTTGTGACAGATTCTGTCTTGTCTAGGAATACCAAGAGTCCTACCTTTTTGTATAGGCAATTTATGATTCAGTGTTCTAAATTTTAAAACAGCGTTTGCTAAATTAACCGGCAGGATGGACAAGTACTTTTCAAACTCAAAATTCTCTTTATACATTCTATAATTATAATAAAACTCATTGTTATTTATTTCTGAATGCCAGGTTTGGACAAATTGGTCTTGTAGCCTATTTTTCATCAGTGCTTTGAAAGTATTAAAATAATCACCATCCGTTACATTATTGATAGTTTGATTGTGCCAAAAATCACTAAAGCCTAACTCATTTAGAACACCATGGACAGAAAGCAAAAATTTTGACTTGTATACACCAGATTCATACATTTTAAACAAAAAACGATATGTCACACAAGAAAGTTTGTCAGAACCATTAGAAAATGCAAGTTTGTACCAAAAATTCAACATACGACATTTCGCTTGACACAAGACAAACTAGTTCACAAAAAATAATGGCAAAAACATCTCCAAAGTTTAAAACAACAGTTAAAACTTACTGAAACAAAGGTATGTAACTATCCCTGTTAAAATTCATCCAAGATTGTTGAAATATATTGTGTTTATATGATGTAATAGTATGTCCACTGTGACAACCAACACTCACACATCTTGATTATTTCCACTCGCATCAAATAGAACACCAAACTGACCTCAGTTTTTTTTTAAATGTCAAATACCTTTATTTCCTTCAATCAACACACAAAATAATTGTCATAACATGACAGCATGAACATGGGTACACATTTGTGCTGTTGGTTGTCGCTAAACAGGAATGGACATATTCTGATAAATGAAATGTGCAAGATTTGGATATAAAACATCAGATATATCTCTGTAGCAGCTAACACACATGGCAATGTTGTTTTCCTAGAATTAAAGAATAACAAGTCGCGTAAGGCGAAAATACAATATTTAGTCAAGTAGCTGTCGAACTCACAGAATGAAACTGAACGCAATGCAACGCAGCAAGACCGTATACTCGTAGTCCACCGCTCACGGCATAGGCAGTGAAATTGACAAGAAGAGCGGGGTAGTAGTTGCGCTAAGAAGGATAGCACGCTTTTCTGTACCTCTCTTTGTTTTAACTTTCTGAGCGTGTTTTTAATCCAAACATATCATATCTATATGTTTTTGGAATCAGGAACCGACAAGGAATAAGATGAAAGTGTTTTTAAATTGATTTGGACAATTTAATTTTGATAATAATTTTTATATATTTAATTTTCAGAGCTTGTTTTTAATCCGAATATAACATATTTATATGTTTTTGGAATCAACAAATGATGGAGAATAAGATAAACGTAAATTTGGATCGTTTTATAAATTTTTATTTTTTTTTTACAATTTTCAGATTTTTAATGACCAAAGTCATTAATTAATTTTTAAGCCACCAAGCTGAAATGCAATACCGAACCCCGGGCTTCGTCGAAGATTACTTGACCAAAATTTCAACCAATTTGGTTGAAAAATGAGGGCGTGACAGTGCCGCCTCAACTTTCACGAAAAGCCGGATATGACGTCATCAAAGACATTTATCAAAAAAATGAAAAAAACGTTCGGGGATTTCATACCCAGGAACTCTCATGTCAAATTTCATAAAGATCGGTCCAGTAGTTTAGTCTGAATCGCTCTACACACACACACACACACACACACACACACGCACATACACCACGACCCTCGTTTCGATTCCCCCTCGATGTTAAAATATTTAGTCAAAACTTGACTAAATATAAAAAGGAACATGTCTTTTGATATTTGTTACAAAAACATCATTTCCGCTGTTGGTTGTCACCACCCTGCAATGGACATACTTTTAAATGTGAACAATAGTCAAAGCAGTAGTTGGTTGTGACGATTCTGTCGGTCGTGATGTTATTATCAAACGGACATACTACAGTCTCTTACCTTCACGTGTTCGTGTGGCCATTTTTGGAACTGAAAGCGAGGCTCTCCTTACATCCGGCATGTTCCGGTTTATGCAAAAGCTAAGATCGGACCAGCTACGCATTGTGTAGTGGAAAAATCGGTGAAACTTTGGTCGTGACGTTTGGACAAACTATCAGCCACGGCACACATTTTTTCAAATACCGGTGATGTTCAAACTTTCCAATATGCAGTATATAGTTGTATCGTTATTACTGTTGTTTATAAAGGAAAACATGTTTAAACTTGTCCAGGAAGCGATCAGGTGAAAACAAAAAAAGATAAATGGGAAACACATCGGTGGGACATACGCGAGTCACAACCGACTGACTAATTCTTTTGGGTCAAAATCATCCGAATTTACAACTTAACCATAATGTTGACTGAGGTGTATTTTTCAAACCTCAGTTGTGTGGTTACTTGCTAAAAATGAGTGCTTATGATTTTGGAATTTTTTTTATCAACAAAGTAGGTGAACACACTGGACACGTTCTCAGGAGGGAAACAAAGAGAATATATTTATACTTTTCCTTTTTTTTTAGATAACATCCAGATTTACAGACATCAACATGTTGTCATATGTATCTCTCATGGGTATATTCAAAACAACAAACGTACACAAAAATAGTAAAGCTTTTGTGAAAACATTTAATTTTGTTTGCAAATGCACAAGGGTATACCGAACGACCTTTTGTCACAGGCTCATATACTTTTTTCTTTCCATACTGACCTGTCAAAAGCGGCCCCTTGGGTGGTCGTTACAGACAGGATCAACAGTAGCAGTTTAGGCTGTTCACACATGCAGCATTTTATATGTTCACACACAGTAAACCTGGAAGCAGAATTCTTTGAAACAGTACCTCAGACATGCTGTTTTTGCTGTGTGTTTTTTTGTGTCACTTATATGATTACATTTCACTGCTCGTTATGAGATATACTTGGAAATTGTCAATGCAAACCCGCAGTCATTTTTTTCTTGAAGAGAATGAGTTTGTTGAAATGCCAACAGACTGTAGCTTTAGTGAATGGCTTTTTGTGAAATCTGAGCTTTGGCAATATTTGATCAACATCAAAATGATCAGCGATAGAATCTCTTTGCTGTATCACTATTTGATGTTTCTGATTTCCAAGTATTGATTAACACACAGAATCATACACATGTAGCTTCGTAGGTTTCAAACAAATCAATAGTGCAACCCTGTACTGGAGGCAAGTAAAATAATTTCATCCTCACCTTGTCTATTTATAGGAGCCAGCTACCACCAGCCAAGCAGACGCAGACAAGTTTGCTACCCCTAGGCGAAGCTCCCGGCGCAGAAGTGTACGCTTTGAGGACTCCGAACAGGAATCCAGAGATTCAGACAGTCCTGTAATTACAGCCATCAATCCACCAGGTCAAACTACCGCCAGCAACAAGACATCGTCAGTTGAAATGGTGGAAAAGTTGACCTCAAAAAGTTCATCAGAAGAAAAGTCCGCCTCTTCCAAAAGTTCTTCAGAGGAAGTGAGCCAGAAATCAGGGGAAGGGAAGAGATCGTTCAACCTGCCACCACCCCCTGAACAGAACGTCATGGCGGCAGTGGTTGAGAAACTGGTGGATACTCTGAGCAGCAGGGACACTTCACTCTCTGCCAAGTCCTTGTCGTCACAATCATCTGGTGAAGAGAAGCAAGCAAAGAGCATTGAGGAAAACGACCCCTTCTTTCGGCCATTCAAGTCACTCAGTCAGACACTGTTTAGTACTCGGAGCACGGGTGGTGCTGATCATTCGGACGGCTCGGTTCTTTTGCTGACACGAAGAACACGCAGTCAGGAGAGCGTTGTTTCAAAGCAGACAGTGCCCAAAAATGACACCGAACTTACAGGCAAAAGTGGTGGAGACCCTCCTAGGAGTATGTTCACAGGTTTGGAGAAATGGTTGAAAAAAGCGTCTGGTGACAAAGCAGAGGGTGGCAAGGAAAAGACAGAAGAGCCATCGAAGAAGACGGATCTGTTTCAGGAGATCACACCACCGAGAAGCGGGGTAATGCTGGTAGAGGAAACACAGTCTCCGACAAGCCTGATCAGAGAGTCTCCATTGACCAACATGTCCATTCAGGAAACTCCCCCGAAGACATCAGCTTCCAGTTCTCCCGTCGAGCGATCTGTGGCTTCAGCCAGCGTCAGCAGCTTGTCTGCAGCTCTGAAGGAGACTGTCAGCAGTGTCAAGGTCGGGAATAAAGAGAGTGATGAGTCGAACGATGCTGTAAGCATCTTGCCTTTCAAGGAGCCATTTGTACAGCTTGAAAGACTGTCAGAGGTAGACTTGTTACAACAAAGGGAAGACATTCAGCAGCCTTCTTCTCCCATGGAGGAAGACACTACTGCATCCAAAGAAAATGATGTAGAGGTCAGCGTGGAGCCCCCTGTGCTGGGTGATGAAGATATGGCATCTCAAGGATTCTCCTTGGAACAAGAGCATTCCACACCTCCAGATTTAGCACCAGAGAGTGAAGAAACAGTCGGCCAGGATGTGAAAACTGGTGAAAAGAGCATCCCTCTTGATCATCAGAATTTGTTTGGTTTTGCAGAGCTGTTGGAGGACAAACCTGTTGCAAATAACCTGAACAATTCTCAAGAAGAAAAAGCATTGAATGAAAGTATTGAAGATGATGAAGAGGCCGTGAGGGAAAGCTTACCTGCTGAGGCACAGGGATACAACCCTGACTTGACGGCTACGCTGCGACTAACCCCACCACAAAAGCGTACGGTTCCTCACTCCCAGACGTCTGAAGCATCATCCTCAAGCAACAGCCAGAAAAGCTCTTCATCTTCAACACCCGGCAAGGACGCTCAAAAGTCTTCTCAGGAGATGGAGCCGCCAGAGTCTGACGTCAGCTTTGACCCAGCGAAAGATTCCACACTCAACGAGAATGCTGAACGCCCCTCTGAAAGGAGAAAGCAGCGTACTCCAAAAAGGATTGAGGACCCCCAGTCGCTGCGACGTACTCCAAGGAAAAAGAAAGGCAAAAAATCTTTCTGCAGCTGTTGCAAGGATGGCGCCAACACCCACCACTTAAGCTCCCCCAGGAACTCGGGAAAACGTAAACGGCAGTCAGGCAAACAGGACCCTCAAACGGAGGAAAAATCTCCGGTCAGGAAAAGAGGGAGGAAGTCTCTGAGCCAAGGCAGCGTCAGTAGTCTTGCTGACTCCCCTGTGCCTAAAAGAACAAGATCGCTGAGCCAAGGAGGAATCAGTAGCGGTACCGAGTCTCCCATCAGAAGAGCAAAATCTCTCAGCCAGCGAGATGTCAGCAACAGCGCTGAATCTCCCATCAGCAAGATCAAATCTCTGAGCAACAACGCCGAGTCCCCCATCAGCAGAGTCAAGTCTCTCAGCCAGCAAAGTGTCGGCAGCAGCAGTCCAGCAAAGCAGAGCAAGATATCTCAAGAAGGCCCCATCTCAAACCTGCAGCAAGGTCAAGAGCTGATGGACCCCAGCCCTCAGGACATGGGAGAGAAGACGCCAGACACCAAGACCAACAGCACGCCACTCAGACTCAGCACTACCAAGAAAAAGATGGAAGCGGCAAAGCGTCGATCCCTATCTCTCAGCAAGGAGGCTGCAGATTCGGACTCGGACGATATTCCACTGTCCAAGATAGGCGACGTTTCCAAGCTGAAGAAAACAGAAGGAGACCAACAGAGTTCAGAGTCTGTTGATATTGTTTGTGCTGCAGTTCTGAAGTGCAGTCCTAGCGGAAGAGAATGGAAGAATAAAACCAGCCTTGGCAGCAAAACTTTGAAAAAAATCAGCCCTGCGCTAACAGTGTCCAAGAGAGGGGTTTCTAGGCTACAACTAAAGAAACTAGCCAAGCACAGATTGAAAAAAGCGGTACGCAGTCCACCCAAGTTGCGTTTGCGTCAAAGGAAGGCAGAAAGTCCTGGAACTGAGAAAGATGGATCAGAAAGTCGACCATTGAAGCAGCTAATTGAAGAAAAGATTGTTGCCCTTGAGCTTCAAGCGCAGAGATCTATTGATAAAAGTTCAGTGGGTGTGGACAAACTGAAGGGTAGCCAAGAAGTTCAATTCACTGAAGAAATTATGACAGACCCAACTCAGAATTCAGAAGAGCAAGCGCCGAAAGAAAACAATGAGAAAGAAAAAGTAACAAGCAAAGAGTCATCATCTAAGATATCTGAAGAACAGCCAGCCGAAGGAAGCCAAAAGAAAGAAAATGAAAATTCATCTCTCAGCAAGGCCAAATCCATCTCCAGAAAAGTTAGGCCGGTGTCTGCTTCAGCCAGCCATACAACATTTTCACACACCAGAAGGCTTTTGAACAGACGAGCTAACACAAAACCAAAGAAGAAAACTGTCATGGTCAAGTTTGAGAGAGGAAGACGTCTTCGGCCTGTCACCAGATCAGCACTAGCCACTGCCAAAGCTGAACAAGTTGAAGAGATTGAGGAGTATGAAAGCAACCAGCTAAGCGTAGACATTGTGAGCCAAAGTCAAACTCGGCTGGAATTGAAAGATCCAGAAGTAGAACAGGCAGACCCTGAGCCTAGTTCTGATGCTGGCAGCGTTCTGAATGACAAGCAAGCTGAAAAAGGCACATGCATTTCAGACGATTCTGTGGCTGATAAGAATTCAGAAAAAGACCCTGAGATAGTAAATAGTGGATCAGTTGCTAGTGTATCAGACACCAAAGCTGGTGACGGTGAAGGCATAGAAAGTGTTAAACCCACAGAGACAGACATGGACGTTAGTGCAGAAGGTTCAGAAGACATGTTTGCTGATAGTTGTCCTCAGGAAGCAGTAGAGATGTCAAAGTCTTCTCACTCTGGGGAAGAGAAAGAGAACCTTGAACTCTCCAGTGGTGACAAGCAGGAAGCTCCTGTTAGTGAAGTGGCTGCTGTTCTTCAAGAAAATTCTTGTCCAACTGACACGTCCGAGACAGAGGAGAAACAAGACCCTGCCTGCACGTGTTTCAGCGATGATAACTTAGATCCTGCTGAAGACTCCCCCAGCAATGAGAAAAAACAACCTGCTGGTGAATTGTCCACAGGTGACAAAGACATTCCCCTCAAGGTCGGTGGCTCTCAGGAGTCCACAAATAAGAATGACACTGAAACCTCAGACACTGACAATGTCATCAAGCAGATTTTTCTTTCTGACGATACTGGCAACAGTGAAAGTCTGGGATTCCAGTTCCAATCTGCACAGCAGGATGAATGTGAAACAATGGAAGAGGAGGAGGAATCCTCTACCTTCACAGAGGATTCTGTTGAGCGTCTCTTCCCTCACAACCAGGTAGGGCTGGAGGATTTGGAGGAAGAAGAGGAGGAGGAGGAATTATCTTCTGCTGGGATGGTTCAAGACAAGCTCCCCTTCAGTGGTGAAGATAGCCCCAGTGAAGCTGCAGGCAAGAGTCTGTCAAATGAGACTGAAACAGTGCTGAATAGGGATCCGGTCAGGTTGAACTCGGTGCCTGATCTTTCGTGTCAAGAAGCAATTGAGGATCAGTCTGCAGATGGATTAGAGGAGGTCTCTGTTGCTGAGAAACAGCATGCAAGTATGCAGACTTCACCAGGCATGCTGGAATTAGAAACACAAAAACGCTTAACCACACAAATGGAATTAACCACACAGGAAGGCCTCAACCACACAGCTGTGCAGACCTCCCCACAGAAACAACTTTCTTCAGAACGCAAGTTCACCAAGAAAGAAATCCTGGAGATCATTGCCGCATCGGACGTCACTCCTACAGAAATCATCGCGGCGTTGCAAACCAAGACCCCCAATGCTCGCCGCCTGTTCCCCACCAACACCTCCTCCTCCTCCTCCTCCTCCTCCCAGGCAGGGAAGCTTCAAGGTCACCTCCCAAGCCGCGGCTTTGAGATGCTTCAGCAGAGTATGCGTCTGCAGAAGAAGCAGCACAGGCTGGGAGGGTACCCCATGGCTGCAGGCAGGAATGTAGGAAGGGTTGGAGCTTCCCCCATTGCTGTTCCCATCATTATTTCTTCACCATCTGCTTCGCCGACCAACAGCATCCTGAAGCGCCAAGGAATGTCTAGTTTGCAGGAAGAGGAGGAGCTGTTAGCGGAGAGCGCACCTGAGACGCCCACACCCACTAAGGTTTGTAGTATTGTTATGTGTTTTGTCTTTTTGTTGCTGATCTTACTATGATATGACTATGAGTAATGGTTTCTTACAAAAAGGAATTCTGGCCTCAGATCCTCCTTTTTACTACAAGAAAAGAAGATATAGAAACAGAACCAATGAAAGGTATCAAATTCAAACACTCACCCAAATTGTTTTGCCACACGACACCATTTTTGACTCACATGCGAAGCAAAAGTGAGTCTATGTACTCACCCGAGTCGTCCGTCCCCCCCGTCCGTCCGGCCGTCCGGAAAACTTTAACGTTGGATATTTATTGGACACTATTCAGTCTATCAGTACCAAATTTGGCAAGATGGTGTATGATGACAAGGCCCAAAAAAACATACATAGCATCTTGACCTTGCTTCAAGGTCAAGGTCGCAGGGGCCATAAATGTTGTCTAAAAAACAGGTATTTTTCCCATTTTCTCTGAAGTTTTTGAGATTTAATACCTTACCTATATATGATATATAGGGCAAAGTAAGACCCATCTTTTGATACCAGTTTGGTTTACCTTGCTTCAAGGTCAAGGTCACAGGAGCTCTTCAAAGTTGGATTGTATACATATTTTGAAGTGACCTTGACCCTGAACTATGGAAGATAACTGTTTCAAACTTAAAAATTATGTGGGGCACATGTTATGCTTTCATCATGAGACACATTTGGTCACATATGATCAAGGTCAAGGTCACTTTGACCCTTATGAAATGTGACCAAAATAAGGTAGTGAACCACTAAAAGTAACCATATCTCATGGTAGAAAGAGCCAATAAGCACTATTGTACTTCCTATGTCTTGAATTAACAGCTTTGCGTTGCATGACCTTGGTAGGAAAAACGTGTAAAGCAGTTCTTAGTGTATGATGTCATTGCTAGGTTTAGCTGAAGGTCAAGGTCATGTCAAGGTCAAGCATGTGAGTCGTATGGGCTTTGCCCTTCTTGTTAGACAGTGTAACTATCTGTGAAGTAAAATAAAATTAAACAAGAAGGGCAAAGCCCATACGACTCACATGCTTGACCAATAACTAAACCTAGCAATGACATCATACACTAAGAACTGCTTTACACATTTTTCCTACCAAAATACATGTGACCTTGACCCAAGGTCAAGGTCATCCAAGGTCATGCAACACAAAGCTGTTAATTCAAGACATAGGAAGTACAATGGTGCTTATTGGCTCTTTCTACCATGAGATATGGTCACTTTTAGTGGTTCACTACCTTATTTTGGTCACATTTCATAAGGGTCAAAGTGACCTTGACCTTGATCATATGTGACCAAATGTGTCTCATGATGAAAGCATAACATGTGCCCCACATAATTTTTAAGTTTGAAACAGTTATCTTCCATAGTTCAGGGTCAAGGTCACTTCAAAATATGTATACAATCCAACTTTGAAGAGCTCCTGTGACCTTGACCTTGAAGCAAGGTAAACCAAACTGGTATCAAAAGATGGGGCTTACTTTGCCCTATATATCATATATAGGTGAGGTATTCAATCTCAAAAACTTCAGAGAAAATGGGAAAAATGTGAAAAATAGCTGTTTTTTAGGCAACATTTATGGCCCCTGCGACCTTGACCTTGAAGCAAGGTCAAGATGCTATGTATGTTTTTTGGGGCCTTGTCATCATACACCATCTTGCCAAATTTGGTACTGATAGACTGAATAGTGTCCAAGAAATATCCAACGTTAAAGTTTTCCGGACGGACGGACGACTCGGGTGAGTACATAGACTCACTTTTGCTTCGCATGTGAGTCAAAAAGTAATTATACTAATTTCCGATGATTTCACACGTATGACCAATTTCATTTCAGAAGCGGCGTGTGTCTTTTGCTGATCCCATTATCAGTGGCGAGAGTCCAGCGCATGAGGCAACCCTGTGCAAGATACCAGACTACTTCAATAGGATTGCTGCAGAGCCTGGGCAGACGTCTGGAAACTCTCAGTCGGTAAGTGATTGTTAGTGTGGGTCGCACTAGATGATCAGAGTTGAAAGAGTAGACTTCTTTGTTGTTGTTGTTTTTCTTTTTACATGTTTTGGGTTTTAATTTCTTTTTCGTTTGAATTGCACTTTTATTTTTTTTCTGAGTGCTTTGCCTTTTTGTTGTTGATACATTATGTACCGTACTTTTTTGTCATCTGTCTGAAAGCTTGCTGTTGGTCAGTCAGGTCATGTGTCATGCTGATGGCAATGCACTGCATCACAATAACCACAATAGTGTCTGTGTGTGTGTTGCATGTACACTAGTCAGCTTAATTTTCTTAAACAGCATATCTGCCATGCAAAATCAAAAAAATCAAAGTCTGTCTGCCTTGATGTGAGGAGGGGTTTAATTTGTTATGGTAAATGTGATCTCGTTTGTTTGTTCGTTTGTTTGTTTGCTTAACGCCCAGCCGACCACAAAGGGCCATATCAGTGATCTCGTGAAACTTTTCATGAAGCACAAACAAACTACCAATGAGGGCTTCAGAAATGAATGCAACACCTGGAAGTCCACTTGACATTGAAGAAAAAATCCTGCATAAAATGCTAGCGTTATTTGTTGACCACAAAAAAAGTTACAAGAGAATTCGAGTTTAAAAAAAAAAAAAAAGGTTATTCATTCACAAATGAATTATGAAGTGATGCTGATTCCACTCATTAATTCACTAGTGTAAAACAACAATTAGGGTTAATAATTGTCAAACTAATAGTAGTGTGAGGGGAATGACATTACAGAGGATTCAGAACAAACGGATTGATTATGTTGTCCTGACATATTTATTAAACCACAGATGTTGCATAATTTGACACACTCCTCATGTAAACAGATTGGCTCACCGTCTAAACTTTTACATGAGATAAGAACACCCCTCAGCTTGGTCTTGTACTAAACATAAATAGCCTGGGTGTTCTCTGTGCATAGTGTTAGGTTTAAAAAAAAAATGTGTTTCATAAAAGCCACTGAAATTAATTCATTAAATTTTTCGAAGTAATCTTCTTCTTCTTCTTCAGCGTTCCAGAATTTTCTGGTTACGTGTGAGCTCGTTTGCCCATTTGGGTTCCCCACACTATACTCTGAGAGCATAGTCAGCTTCACTCCGATTTCGTTGAGTAGGCATGCTGGGTATTTTCGTGTTTCCATAACCCACCGAACTCTGACATGGATTACAGGATCTTTTCCGTGCGCACTTGGTCTTGTGCTTGCGTGTACACACGAAGGGGGTTAAGTCACTAGCAGGTCTGCACATAAGTTGACCTGGGAGATCGGAAAAATCTCCACTCTTAACCCACCAGGCGGCAGCGACCGGGATTCGAACTCCCGACCTCTCGATTACGAGGCCGACGTCTTACCACCACGCCACTGCGCCCGTCGAAGTAATCAGGATGTTGATTTTTGGCATGTGACTAAGTTGAGGGATGGTCTTATCCCATGTGAAAGTCTGGCCTGATTTGAGATGAGTCGAGCTGATTTCACATGAAGGAGTGTGCCATTAATTGTATGCAACTTCCATGATAGCTTAATTAGAGCTTTGGTATCGGTTGTATTGTTCAGTGTTGTGTGCTTTTTTGTGACTGTATTAAAACAGAAGTGTCTATGACGTGCAAATGTTTTCATCATAGGGCACTAACCTGACAGCTGGTTTATGATAGGGAGCTTATACATGTATTCAGGTTGTTGACACCGGGAAGACTTGTGCAACTATTACTTGTCAGGCATAAGATTTTCAAAGCTTCACAAGATCATCCATGAAACCTCGACATTGCACGATATTGTATCATTTTTTGAGGCATGCCTTCAGGTTTTAATGTTGTTGGTTTTTTTGGTGTGATCTCATGCCTGCTTGTTATTGGGAATGAATACTAAAACAGACAGGCTGATTGTCTAATTTCTAACCAGTGGATACTCATACATTTTATTGCATGTCAGGTATTTAAATGATAGAAAGAAATAATCGTTAACTTAAAAAGTTCTAACTTTGCACAAGCAAAGAAGAAGCGTAGTTTTGATGTAAATAGTATCAGGCTTGCTTCAATGGCGGTCTACTCATGCTTTTGTTCAGCCTTTAGTTTACATTACTGTTGTACATTGTACACTGTTGCTTTATTGCTTGCTTGTTTGTTTGCCTTTATCATTTGATTGACTGGTCTCTTCTTGCCTTTCTCTCTGTGCTGCTGTAGTATGTGTATTCCCCACAAAAGGCTTTGCGTCAGTTGTATCGACGGCAAGCAATGAAGAGACATGTGACGGAGAAACTCAGCACAGTGAACTCTGACAATGTGGTAAGGGTGACCCTCAGGCTGCAGTGCTTGTCAGGAAATGCATACCAAAGACTTTAATTGATATACAGTCGAACCTGTCTACAACTACCACCAAAGGGACCGACTGAATACGGTCATTATCAGGCATGGGAATTGTCCGTCGAAATTCTTTTTTGCTCTGCCGAAAAAGCAAAAGTGTCCGCCGAAAAAATAAATGGGGGAGGCAAAAATGGTTCTGAAAACTGAATTTAATGGCAAACTTGGAGCTCAAATGACACCAAATTGGAAAAAAAATGAGCCCCCGGACCCCCCTAAAAAGGCTAGGCGCTTCGCGCTGTTGACTTTGATATTACTTACAAATTTTCAGCCTTTTTTACTTTTTTCAATTTCCATGCCTGCATTATAGCAAGGTGGTCACTTTTGAAAAGGGAATTATTTGGAAGAAAACTCATCGGGGAACCTTTGGGGTAGTCGTAATACTAAGTCAAGTGGTCGCACAGGCAGGTTCCACTGTATGTGCTTGATCCACTACTCTTTAGTGCCATATATCATACATGCTGCTTTTTATATGCTGGCTTTAAATACATAAAAGTAAAACACAACCAAAGCTGTTACCAGTGGTACCCCCCGCGGGTTAGGGGGAAGAATTTACCCGATGCTCCCCAGCATGTCGTAAGAGGCGACTAATGGATTCTGTTTCTCTTTTTACCCTTGTTAAGTGTTTCTTGTATAGAATATAGTCAATTTTTGTAAAGATTTTAGTCAAGCAGTCTGTAAGAAATGTTAAGTCCTTTGTACTGGAAACTTGCATTCTCCCAGTAAGGTAATACATTGTACTACGTTGCAAGCCCCTAGAGCAAATTTTTGATTAGTGCTTTTGTGAACAAGAAACAATTAACAAGTGGCTCTATCCCATCTCCCCCCTTTTCCCGTCGCGATATAACCGTCGTGGTTGAAAACGACGTTAAACACCAAATAAAGAAAGAAAGTTACCAGTGGTATTGACCTCCACTCTAAGACCCTTAGGACTCTTTCTGCTGTGAGACTTCATTTTCACACTCTTCATATTTTAAGTGAATTTAATGTCGTTTTAAGACAACTTGCTTTTCAAAAGTTAACATTTTCAGGTTCTTGGATGTCTGAAAAAAAAGTAACACTGGAAACACTGATGATAATGTATTTTTTTCATGTATGAAACCAGGCTTACAATTGCCTTAATGAAACCGCTGTAACACGGTTACATATGTGCCTATTACTTAATGATAACTTTTATTTAAAAGTTTTAACGATTACATTGTAATATCAAAGATCTGCAATTAACTCAGTATCTCATCAACTGCATGTACTGGACATTGTTTTTTATAGAAGGAAAACAGTATGCAATTGAACATATGAAACACAGTAGCTCTTTTCTTAAAAAAGTTGCATTTCTTCATTGTTAATAGATCCAGTAAGATTACTAACAAAGGGAAGTAAGGGCTCTAAATAGAGATAATAACAGAAAGTGAGAGTTGTGCGGAACCAGACTCCTGGCACCTGAGAGAATGAAAAGTAGTGGGGGAAAAACCAAGCCACCAAGTCTTATCCTCTTACTGTCATTTGATTACTTCCCTTTGTTATTAGATGTTGCCAATAGTGTTCTGCCTCATTCAGTTACTGGGTTATGCTTCATGTTAACTATACTAACAAATAATAAGTAACATATTGTTCTGTGTGCCAGGCTGCTTCAACAGAAAATGCAGGCACAACAAGCAGCGATGTTGAAGCCCCCGCTGACCTGAGCAAACAGACAGGCACCGAACCCTCACAAAACCAAGCAGCCCAGGACGTGTCAAACCAGCCGTCACAAAGCTCAACCGGTCAAGCGTCACAGAGCAAAAGCAGCCAAGCAACAACGCAAGGCACACCCAGTCAGACGTCGCAGAACAGTTACCACAGTACGCAGGAATCCCAGCTTGATGCAACCAGTGCTGTCTTCCCTGACCTTGTCAACTGTGACAAACCTGTGGATCTCATTCTGCCACAACTCACCTCCTCACTATGGTAAGTGTTTGTGAGTGTGTGTGTGTGTGTATTCAGAATTGCAGAATGATGGCCAGATCTTCTGTATCTTCCTGCCTGCCGGATTTTTGTTATTGGTCTTTCAGCTTGACCAAAGTATGCCCATCGTCAAAGGACACCAGCCATTTACACACTTGTACATGTAGAACCAAAAGGTGACCTATTAGTATGATTGTGTGTATCACAGAGAGAAGTGAAGAAGAAGGCACATGCCCAGTACCATTGCGCTTTTTTTCTCCCTTTTGTTGTTGTTGAGATGCACTGTAATAATCTTGTCTCTTTGTTTGAGCTCATGAGGGGCGTTTCAGCTTCTCTCTTAATTAATGACAGTGTTTCTTTACACTAGAAACTGAACTTCTGTCAGGTAGATATTTGGCATCAGGCTAACCAGCTTTCATGTTTTCAAACTGTTTCCTTGGTCACTGACACATACTTTCTTGATCTAGTGAATTGGTCTTTCCTCAGGCAAGTAGACCGTCAGATAGTTGGCATGTAGTAGGTCTCCTTTCTTAACCATTTTTGAGTCACTTGAGAAAAAGTGACTCTATGTAATCGGTCAGTGTTAGTCTGTCCGGCCGGCCGTCCGGCCGGCCGGCCGTCCGTAGACACCACCTTAACGTTGGACTTTTCTCGGAAACTATCAAAGCGATCGGGCTCATATTTTGTTTAGTCGTGACCTCCAATGACCTCTACACTTTAACGATGGTTTCGTTGACCTTTGACCTTTTTCAAGGTCACAGGTCAGCGTCAAAGGAAAAATTAGACATTTTATATCTTTGACAAAGTTCATCGGATGTGATTGAAACTTTGTAGGATTATTCTTTACATCAAAGTATTTACATCTGTAGCCTTTTACGAACGTTATCAGAAAAACAAGGGAGATAACTAGCCTTTTCTGTTCGGCAACACACAACTTAACGTTGGGCTTTTCTCGGAAACTATAAAAGTGACCGGGCTCAAATTTTATGTGAACGTGACTCATTGTGTTGTGAATAGCAATTTCTTCCTGTCCATCTGATGCCTCATATAATATTCAGAACTGCGAAAGTGACTCGATCGAGCGTTTGCTCTTCTTGTTCATGGTAGCCAGGACATTTGGTGCTATTTGGAACAAGCTTTCGTTTGACAATACGGTGGTACCTGCGATGTGGGGCCCCTCGAATTAGAGGACACCTTCCTGGAAAGGACACACTCTGTAGTCCCTTACTCTATTATCTTGACCAAACTGGCAAAGTATACCCATCATGCGAGGCCACTAGGGCGGGGATGTAGCTCAGTCGGTAGCGCGCTGGATTTGTATCCAGTTGGCCGCTGTCAGCGTGAGTTCGTCCCCACGTTCGGCGACAGATTTATTTCTCAGAGTCAACTTTGTGTGCAGACTCTCCTCGGTGTCCGAACACCCCCGTGTGTACACGCAAGCACAAGACCAAGTGCGCACGAAAAAGATCCTGTAATCCATGTCAGAGTTCGGTGGATTATAGAAACACGAAAATACCCAGCATGCTTCCTCCGAAAACGGCGTATGGCTGCCTAAATGGCGGGGTAAAAAAACGGTCATGGGATGTCTTGTGACACACACATTTTGCAGCCAGGACATTTTGTCCGATATTTTTTTTTTTTATAACAACACTGTACATTCTCTGTGTTGCAGGCATCGAGGGCTGTGCCAGCTGATGAAGGCGCGAGGGGTGAACACGGTAGGGGACCTGGCCAGGCTGACGGAGGTGGAAGTGCAAAGCATGCCAGTCAGGGCGCCCAAAGTGGACAACGTCAGAACCGTGCTCACGTCCTTCCACGCTCAACACTATGCCAAGAAGACGGCCTTGTCGGATTCAGCACCACAATGTGTTGGTGGAAATGACTCGAGCAGGTTGGTGGTGTTTTGAGTTTGAGGGCCGGGATGTGTTTTTGTAAAGGGGGTTGAGGGAGGGGTTTGCCGTTTCTGATTCAGCACTGCAGTGTGTTGGTGAAAATGAGAGCATGTTGGTGATGTTTAGAGTTTGAGGGCCGGGATGTGTGTGTGTAAAGGGGGTTGAGGGAGGGATTGGCCATGTCTGATTCAGCACTGCAGTGTGTTTAGCAGGGGTGGGAGTAGTTCCGTATAATTACGGAATTCCGTATAGCAAAAATTTCACACACGCACACACAAAAAAAAGTGAGGAAAAAACCCTGAATCCTAATTGCGTCTATATCGGTTTCCGTGTTTCGGTTCGCGCAATTTCCGATCCATAAAACTGAAGATAATTCCGGAAATAACATGCCGTCCGCCATTTTTGTCTCGAGTGAAACCTAGACATCGCAAGCTCGGTTTACTTATTAAGATGGAGCTAATTACCAATGAGTCGAAGACAAGAAAGATCGACCAGAGCTTACATAAAAACAAGTGGAGGAACGACTGGATGAACTTGGTGGACGATTTAAATCGCCCATTTAGAAAATGGCTTCGCAAAAGTCTGAAGTGGGCTCAGCCTGGTGTTTAGTTTGCAGCAAAAACAATTGTCTACAAATCGAACGGGAAAAAGTCAGCTGAAATTCATGAATATGTTTAATATGCATATTTTGCACTATTAATATGTTTCTTTTAAAAATCTTTATTGTTCAAACTTCAAATCATTAACTTTTCTCTTTCAAGTTTGTTCCTTTAACTCTTTTGTATAGACAATAGGTGTTGTAGGGACTAATAGAATGTAGGTTTCTTTTCAAGGAGAGGACTTTATTTGCTCCCCAGACCCCCCACCGGGGCGTTGCCCCTGCAACCCCACCAAGGGCCGTTGAATTTTTTTTCAGTATAGCTCAGATTTTTTGCTCCCACCCATGGTTTAGTGAAAATGACTCAAGCAGGTTGGTGGTGTTTGGAGGGCTGGGATGTGTGTGTGTGTGAAGGGGGTTGAGGGAGGGATTGGCCATGTCTGATTCAGCACTGCAGTGTGTTTAGTGAAAATGAGAGCATGTTGGTGATGTTTAGAGTTTGAGGGCCGGGATGTGTGTGTGTGAAGGGGGTTGAGGGAGGGATTGGCCATGTCTGATTCAGCACCGCAGTGTGTTGGTGGAAATGAGAGCATGTTGGTGATGTTTAGAGTTTGAGGGCCGGGATGTGTGTGTGTAAAGGGGGTTGAGGGAGGGATTGGCTGTGTCTGATTCACCACTGCAGTGTGTTGGTGGAAATGAGAGCATGTTGGTGGTGTTTCAAGTTTGAGGGCCGGGATGTTTGTGCGAAGGGGGTTGAGGATGGGGAATTTACAGAGAGAGAGAAACAGGTCATTCATCCGTGTTTTAATAATACTTTCTTTCTTTCTTTATTTGGTGTTTAACGTTGTTTTCAACCACAAAGGTTATATCGCGACGGGGGAAAGGGGGGAGATGGAATAGAGCCACTTGTCAATTGTTTCTTGTTCACAAAAGCAGTAATCAAAAATTTGCTCCAGGGGCTTGCAACGTAGTACAATGTATTACCTTACTGGAAGAATGCAAGTTTCCAGTACAAAGGACTTAACATTTCTTACATACTGCTTGACTAAAATCTATACAAACATTGACTATATTCTATACAAGAGACACTTAACAAGGGTAAAAGGAGAAACAGAATCCGTTAGTCGCCTCTTACGACATGCTGGGGAGCATCGGGTAAATTCTTTCTCGTCCCAATATGGGACACCCCCTAACCCGCGGGGGGGGGGGGGGGGGGGGGGGGGGGGGGGAATAATACTTTCAAAACTAATGACGTAAGAAGATTTACAATATGCAAGAGAACATAATAAAGAGAGGATGGTGATCTTGGTATCAGTTACTTGAAGAAAATGTTTCTCAGTCATAATGGAGTTCACTTTTTCACATTGTTTCAGGGGACCAACAGCAGAAGACACCATAGCATCCTAATAATGAGGCCTGTCACGGAATCTTCGTCGTGGTCACTTTCTTCCTGTGTCCTCATTATCATCACAGCAACCAAGAACTGAAAGCCAGTAGCTTCTCTGCCAGACTCTTGTGATACGATTTCTTCTTGAGCCAATAATGGATGAACAGAAGCCAATCTTGATGTTCCCACACAGCAAAATAAATAGACATAGGCATACAACGAAAACAACCTCATCAGAGCAAAACATTCAGCAAACAAATGCATCAGATATATTTCCTCCATGTCACACACACACACACACACACACACACACACACACACACACACACACACTTATGAATGCACATCAACAGACACACACTACATTAATCCTGACATTATTTACTGTGCGATTTATGCATTGTACACTTGGTACAGTACCATACTTGTACATGTATTTTATACTACCTGCTGACCCTTTTTCTGAACACAAATTGTTTTTATTTAGAATATGCTTTTCTTCTGATGTACATAATCTAAATTATGTAGGTTAATTTAAAGCATACTAATATAAGGGTTGAACACATTTTGGATATAGCTCAGTTGGTAGCGCGCTGGATTTGTATTCAGTTGGCCGCTGTCAGCGTGAGTTCGATCCCAGGTTCGGCGGAAATTTATTTCAGAGTCAACTTTGTGTGCAGACTCTCTTCGGTGTCCGAACTCTCCCCCGTGTACACTACATTGGGTGTGCACGTTAAAGACCCCACGATTGACAAAAGGGTCTTTCCTGGCAAAATTGCTTTGGCACAGTTAATAATTGTCTACCTATACCCGTGTGACTTGGAATAATAGGCCGTGAAAGGTAAATATGCGCCGAAATGGCTGCAATTACTGGCCGTATAAAATTTCATCTCACATGGCATCACTGCTGAGCGCCTAGAACTGTACCCACGGAATATGCGCGATATAAGCTTGATTGATTGATTGAACACATTTTGCTGACAATAATTATACCAACCCTAATGAAAAAGTTTGTAACTGCTTTGGAGTGAGTGAATAGTAGATGTAGACTGTTTGGTTTTTAAATGCTTTGTTTGGTATATTTCTCTTATGTACTTTTTTTTTTAATCAGTTTTGAAAGTCCAGTACAGATGTTTGATGAGAAGATGGCTTGGAGTGTAAGGTGAAATGATTTTAAGACTAAATTATAGTTGAAAATTGATGGTGCTGTATCATGCTTTATTTTAGATTTAGGATTGGGTTTAAAATATTTCACAACCTTTTTTGCCATCATGTATTGACATTGTGTTTTAAGAGTACAATAAGATTGTTTAGAAAAGCATCAAAATTGTGTTTGTGTGTGTATGCTTGCGTGTGTGCGGCTGCGTACATTGAAAACTACATTTTTTGTTAAAAGGGGAGAGAAAAATGAAAAGTTAATTAAAAAAGTTTCAGTTTCAGGAATATATGCAGGTTACATCAAACACGCACATTGGTGCAATGAAAATAGGATAAACAAAATAGATGTTATGAAAGCCACAAGAACAGGCTGAATATAATATTTTGTGTAAAAATAATGGTTCTGTCGACACCATTAATGCATGTTCGGAATCAACCGTGTGAAGGTGATCACAGATCCATGAATATTATATTATTAAGTCATTGTGTAAATATAAGCGTTTAAAACGCAGATACTTTGAAATTTATGCATTTCATATGATAGGCCCCGGGTCAAATTTCTAAACGAAAACAAAACCCTGAACAGAAGTGAGCACTGAGAGTGACTTTGACAAAGATGCTCAAAACACGCTTCAAGCTTTTTATTACAAGGCAGCACACAAAAAACATTAAGCAAATGAAGATAACAATCATCCGACTTTAAAGGTGTTGTCCTTCACGCTTGCACGATCATCTTCACTACCACAGATCTGTCCAGGTTATCACGAGGGAAAGAGCATCCTTTTATTTATTATATTTATTTATTTATTTATATAGCGCTTGACGTTCTCTAAGCGCTTTACATATTAATTTCTGCCGTGTGAGATGAAATATTTTACACAATATATAACGCATTCACATCGGCCAGTAAATCGTGAGCCATTGCGGCGAATATTTACTTTTCATGGCCTATTATTCCAAGTCACACGAGTATTTGGTGGATATTTTATCTATGCCTATACAATTTTGCCAGGAAAGACCCTTTTGTCAATCGTGGGATCTTTAACGTGCACACCCCAATGTAGTGTACACGAAGGGACCTCGGTTTTTCGTCTCATCCGAAATACTAGCACTTGAACCCACCACCTGGGCTAGGAAAGGGGGAAGAAAATTGCTTACGCCCCGACCCAGGGTCGAACTCGCAACCTCTCGCTTCCAAGGCAAGTGCACTTACCATTCGGCCACCCTTTCAGTCAACAGCATGGCTGCATTCTCTCCATAGTGGGGTTCTTTTACCCGAATTAATGTAGCAGATTGACACGGGCGTCATTTACAACATGCATGCAACCATACAGTACCACTCTGCATGCACAGTTAGCAACCATACAGTACCACTCTGCATGCACAGTTAGCAGCCATACAGTACCACTCTGCATGCACAGTTAGCAGCCATACAGTACCACTCTGCATGCACAGTTAGCAGCCATACAGTACCACTCTGCATGCACAGTTAGCAGCCATACAGTACCACTCTGCATGCACAGTTAGCAGCCAGGCTGTTGATTTTTGGCATATGTTTGAAATGAAGGATGCTCTTTTTCTGTGTAAAAGCCTCAACCTATCTGTGAGGGTGACCACAAAAAGCACAGTAGAAAAACTTTTATTGTTGATAATCTCCTACACACACAAAAAAGTACATGCACCTTTAAAATGACACTACACTGTTGGCTGATGACAGCCAAATAAACTTGGCCAAAAAATTATTGCAACAAATTTCACACCCAAATTAAAGCATTAATTCCCGTGAAATGTCATTAAAACTGTATAGGCCAGTCAAGGCCGTTCACTTGACTATCAGGATCACTTTTTGGATTAAAGGTATCTTTTACAGGGATCACGTGACCGCCGCTCAAATAAAGGTGTACACCCTCAAAATCGACCAGACAAAAACGGAAGGACCCAGTTAAAAATCGACAAAAAATCACGATAGGCAAACTTTGCAACGTTTACATACGAAAATAGTCAAGTGAACGGCCTTAACTGTCATATACAGTTTTAATAAAATTACATGGGAATTAATGCTTTAATTTGGGTGCGAAATTTGTTGCAATAATTTTTTGGCCAAATTTAGAAACATTACATGCAGCGATGCTGTTTTTAAACAGCAACAGGTGTGTACAAATGTCATAAAGAGAGACTGTGTATCTGTATGTGTGTTTATGAGTGCGCACGTGTACACACATGCTTCCTTCCAACAGCAATGGCTCATGAATATTCATTTACATTACCGGCGTACCTGTTGTTTTAATCGTGGATAAAGTTTCATATTAAATGCATTCATACATGAATCAACCTTTCAATGATACTTTTTTTGTGTTAAACTTATCCATGTGACATTAATTGCTTGCCTGTGGCTATGCAAGCACACCAGATAAGTCGTGCAAGGCGAAATTACTACATTTAGTCAAGCTGTCGAACACATGGAATGAAACTGAATGCACTGCATTTTTTCATCAAGACCAATACAGCTTCATCGATCGCCGCGACAAGAAAATCGCTCACTTTTCACGTGCAAAACGAAGTGAAATTGACTAGCCAGTATAGCGCGGTAGCGTTTTGCGCTAAGCAGGTAAGCGCGCTTTTCTGTATTCTTTTTAACTTTCTGATCTTGTGTTTGATACAGACATAATTATTATATATATATGTTTTTTAAATCAGGAAATCATAAAGAATAAGATGAAATCATTTTTGGACCGATGTCTAAAATTGTCATCGTCGTATACCTAATTAACCTTTGATCGTTAATTGTGATCACATTTTTAGAGTAAACATGACATATGTATTATATTTTCAGATTCAGAATTTGATGAAGAATACGATGCAATCAATTTTGAATCTGTTTGCGAAAATTTTATTTTAATGACAACTTTAATAAGCAAACTCATTAATTAACTTTTAAGCCTCCAAGCTGAAATGCAATACCAAAGTCCGGCCTTCGTCGAAGATTGCTTGACCAACATTTCAATAGAATTGGTTTCCCTGTCTGAGCGATCGAGAAGAAGAAGAAGAATAGAATTGGTTGGAAAATGAGAGCGTGACAGTGCCGCCTCGAACTTTCACAAAAAGCCGGATATGACGTCATCAAAGACATTTATCAAACAATTTCAAAAAAACGTCTGGGGATATCATACTCAGGAATTCTCATGTAAAGTTTCATGTAAATCAGTCCAGCAGTTTTCTCTGAATCGCTCTGCACACCCACTGGCACAGACAGACATCATTAAATGACACAGTTCGTTTGAATGACTATTTAGCATGTGTAAACCTCACACCCGTTCTCGTGGTTTACTCCACCCCTGAACGATCGTGGACCCGTGTGACCCAGTTTCCCTTTTTCACATACGTGAAGTCGTCAGTTTGTAGTTTCAGCTAAAATGCAACAAACACCTGCGTGTGGCACGAACTGAGCGGTGGCGGTTGACCATTCAAAGAAACTGGTGATATGCAGAAAATTTGTCTGCTTGGGCAAACACGACCTTGCATGAGTTCAAAGTTTCAAAACTTCGAATTGTACTGATCTTGTCTTGATGAAAAAAGAATCATTTTATGATTTAAGAATGATTTTCTCACATGCTGTCAATTTATTATTTAGATTTTAAAAGTTAGTTCTGGCACCAAAACGAGATTTCCGATTTGTTTTAAAGTAAATCCGGCCGGCCTGGCACATAGCGTGCTGATAAACCAAATCCTATGAACGTGCAATAAATTAACCCATCTTGTTTTCCAATTATGGATTTTGGAGCATGAGCACTCTATTATTCTGTTTGGGATTTGTTTTTCTTTTTTTACAAGAAACTGAAAAGTCTGTAAGAAAATCCTTGAAGTGCTTATCCACTGAAATCAAAGTCTTCCCTGTGACATTCAGTTCTGACAGACAACGTTTTATTTACAGTATAGCATTATATTCTTCAAAATATACTTTTTTTACTCATTTGTCCAGAAGACGAGACGCAGAGGCACCATGAATCCATCAGCACTAACTTGGTGTGTACTACTGTCTCATTCCCTGATCACCACACACTGCGTGAAGGGCAACAACATGGAAAATTTTGCTCTGGAACATTCTGACAACTCGAGGTACCAAGTTCTGAAGGATGGCACAGTTCTTCGCTTCACCAGCAAGCCTCCCCTTTACGACATCACGAAGCAAGGGACCACAACCTGGTACCCCTGTGTGGCAGAAGTGGTACAGCCCAGCAACACCACTACCACCCCTGCCAGAGTTGCTATTCGATGGGTGATCCCCGAGGGTGTTCCAAAACTCAACCACTCTGGAGGAGACTGGCCTCTTCTTCAAGGCCACGGGTACTTCGTGGACACAGATTCCAATAACACCCTGGTGCTGGTTCACCCTGAGGTGACTGACGAGGGAAGATACATCTGCCAGGCAGAACTGAAAGGCATGAACACCAAGGCTCACATGCAACTTCACGTTATCTTCTACGATCGCGGATTCCTGCCGACACAAACGGCTCACGGATTCCTGGGGCTGGCTGTGATCCTAGGGGTAATTAAGGCGGCGTGGTTGTTCGATCGTCACGTGATCGACCCCTACATTCAGAAGCAGAGGAAGAGGAGGAGGATTCCTGTCATCAGTGAGGATAAGACCCTGGATGAAGCACAACCAAGTCTGCAGGATGTTTGACTCACAGTGGACAGTTTGTTTAACGCTAATCTTCTTCTTCGTTCATGGACTGAAACTCAGGGGCGGACGGGGGGGGGGGGGGTGCACAGGGTGCAGGTGCACCCCCCCTCCAGCAAAAAAATAAAAAAAAAATTGGAAAGCTGATTCTATGACCATTTCTAAGTTCAAATGGCACCAGATGACACCATTTTGCTTCTTTGGGCCAAAATTTTTTCCGGGGGGGCATGCCCCCGGACCCCCCTAGCAAATTCGGGTGCTTCGCGCCCATCACATTCACTTTCGATTCAAAGTGCACCCCCCCTTACAAAGCATCTGATCCGCCCCTGAAACTCCCACGTTTATTCATGTTCTTGCACGAGTGGCCATTTTTACCCCGCCATTCAGGCAGCCATACGCCGCTTTTTTTTAGAGATTAACGCTAATAACTTCTCAGCTTCTCCCATATCAGTTTCCATTTGTAAAATACTTAGCAACTTTTTCCTTTATTTCCATCGTCGGTTTTTGACACTTATGTTTGTTTATGCACAATCATTCTCAAAGCTTCACCTTATTGGTCTACTTTGATGCCCTGTCTTTTTACATTCAGTCAACATTTGGCTGAATGTGTTGCTGGTTATGGAGGCACGGAATGAAGAGTGAGCCGAAGGTGTGTATGTAGAGATTCCCACAAAACTTTCTTTCTTTATTTGGTGTTTAACGTCGTTTTCAACCGTTCAAGGTTATATCGTGACGGGGAAAGGGGGGAGATAGGATAGAGCCACTTGTTAATTGTTTCTTGTTCACAAAAGCATTAATCTAAAAATTGCTCCAGGGGCTTGCAACGTAGTACAATATATGACCTTACTGGGAGAATGCAAGTTTCCAGTACAAAGGACTTAAACATTTCTTACATACTGCTTGACTAAAATCTTTTTCTTTTTTTTTTCATTTGACATTTGACAACAAATCAGTTTTCCGTTGGCACGTTTTGCTGTGACACCTATGCCAATCTGCAAACATTTTTTGTTACAAATCCCACTCTGCACAGGAAGCAGCCAAGCGCCCTCGGATGCTCTTATCTTATATAACATCATCAACAGATCCGCATATACTATTGCCAACACGGAAAGGAAAGTACCATTACATGTTTTGTGATCAATGATATGTAGTATCCTCTTCACTCTAGTGGACACCCCTCTTTGAAGACAACCCCTTCCCCCAATTACTTCTTCTTCTTCTTCTTCTGCGTTCGTGGGCTGAAACTCCCACGTACACTCGTGTTTTTTGCACGAGTGGAATTTTACGTGTATGACCGTTTTTTACCCCGCCATTTAGGCAGCCATACGCCGTTTTCGGAGGAAGCATGCTGGGTATTTTCGTGTTTCTATAACCCACCGAACTCTGACATGGATTACAGGATCTTTTTCGTGCGCACTTAGTCTTGTGCTTGCGTGTACACACGCGGGTGTTCGGACACCGAGGAGAGTCGGCACACAAAGTTGACTCTGAGAAATAAATCTCTCGCCGAACGTGGGGACGAACTCACGCTGACAGCGGCCAACTGGATACAAATCCAGCGCGCTACCGACTGAGCTACATCCCCGCCCGTTCCCCCAATTTAAGACTTCTCCCCTTATCAGACCTTGCTTTTTTTCAGATTTAGTTTTTATTTCGTCTGTAAATGTACTTCTACTGTAAGACTCCCTCCCATTCAAGACCTGGTTTTATCCTACATACGTGAGAGAGACACCCGTGGGATAATAATCGTTCAAATCACACGTGTGTATATCATGTACAATGAGGTCATGTCAAGCAAGTCTGGCAAGGACCTGTTTTTCCACTGCTTATGGTGCCAAAGTCACCGAGACAAACGTCAGTATAGAAACAAAATGTGCGCTCGCTAATTACCCTCGATGAATCTTTAGAACTAACACGTCACGCCACACTTTCAGAGTGACGTTTCTTTGCTTTGACGTAATAGATTGCACGAGGCTTTAGAAGAGATCAAGGTTCCAAAACAAGCGTCTTCAATTTAGCTGTCTTGACTGCAGAACATTAGGATAAACAGAAAACTACATGGCTTGCAGTTTCGTACCAGATTTACACTCTTTGCCTATTCAAATAGTGAACAGCTCGCTTTCGCTCGCAGTTCAATATTTAGAAAAAACAACTCGTGTAAATATGGTACGACACAGCAAGCCATGTTCCCCCCGCTGGTTAGGGGGAAGAATTTACCTGATGCTCCCCAGCATGTCGTAAGAGGCGACTAACGGATTCTGTTTCTCCTTTTACCCTTGTTAAGTGTTTCTTGTATAGAATATAGTCAATGTTTGTAAAGATTTTAGTCAAGCAGTATGTAAGAAATGTTAAGTCCTTTGTACTGGAAACTTGCATTCTCCCAGTAAGGTCATACATTGTACTACGTTGCAAGCCCCTGGAGCAAATTTTTGATTAGTGCTTTTGTGAACAAGAAACAATTAACAAGTGGCTCTATCCCATCTCCCCCCTTTCCCCGTCGCGATATAACCTTGAACGGTTGAAAACGACGTTAAACACCAAATAAAGAAAGAAAGAAAGCAAGCCATGTAGTATTCTCTATTTCTCAGATTTTGGGAGGTCTTAAAAGGGGGGTTCCACTGTACCAGCATTTTGGCATCCCTGATGGTGTGGAGGGCAGGAAGCCTGAACAGAGCAATGACACAACCGTTAAAGGCACACTCCTTCCCGTGAAAGCAGTTCGGCTCACCATTTCAGATCTAGCCAGGTTTTTACATGGAATATGACCATCCCTCCACTTGGCCACAAAACAAAAATCAACACAATTACTGCTTGCTATGGTGAATTTGAACTTTCGTAATGAATTAATTTCTTAAAATGGCGCTAGTGGTGTTTACTCAATAAATTCAACAACATAATTTCCACTGCGCACAGAGATGACCCAGGCTGTTCATGTTTAGTGTGTGTCCAAGTGGAGGAATAGTCTTATAACAGCCTGGCTAGCTAAACATGTATAGTTATGTGTAGTCTTATAACAGCCCGGCTAGATAAACATGTATAGTTATGTGTAGTCTTGTAACAGCCTGGCTAGATAAACATGTATAGTTATGTGTAGTCTTATAAGGTCTGGCTAGATAAACATGTATAGTTATGTGTAGTCTTGTAACAGCCTGGCTAGATAAACATGTATAGTTATGTGTAGTCTTGTAACAGCCTGGCTAGATAAACATGTATAGTTATGTGTAGTCTTATAAGGTCTGGCTAGATAAACATGTATAGTTATGTGTAGTCTTATAAGGTCCAGCTAGATAAACATGTATAGTTATGTGTAGTCTTATAAGGTTCGGCTAAATAAACATGTATAGTTATGTGTAGTCTTATAAGGTCTGGCTAGATAATCATGTATAGTTATGTGTAGTCTTCAAAGGTCTGGCTAGATAAACATGTATAGTTATGTGTAGTCTTATAAGGTCCGGCTAGATAAACATGTATAGTTATGTGTAGTCTTGTAACAGCCTGGCTAGATAAACATGTATAGTTATGTGTAGTCTTATAAGGTCCAGCTAGATAAACATGTATAGTTATGTGTAGTCTTATAAGGTTCGGCTAGATAAACATGTATAGTTATGTGTAGTCTTATAAGGTTCGGCTAGATAAACATGTATAGTTATGTGTAGTCTTATAAGGTCTGGCTATATAAACATGTATAGTTATGTGTAGTCTTATAAGGTCTGGCTAGATAAACATGTATAGTTATGTGTAGTCTTATAAGGTCTGGCTAGATAAACATGTATAGTTATGTGTAGTCTTATAAGGTCTGGCTAAATATTTGTTTGTTTGTTTATTTATTTGTTGCTTAACGTCCAGCCGACTACGCAGAGCCATATCAGGACGAGGAAGGGGGGGATGAAGGGGGCCACTTGTCAAGCGATTCCTGTTTACAAATGCACTAACCCATTACTTGTGTCCCAGCAGGCTTTAGTAAAACTAAATTAATACCTACTGGAAGATTACCAGTTTCCAGTATGTTAAAATAGGCTTAACCTATCTACTGCTGGACTTACATCAGAACACTAACAGATTAAACTATACATGAATCGCGAGACAAGCGGCAAGAGAAGAGATTTTTGGAAAAAATACAGGTGAATGAGCAAGAAGGCAGAAAAAAGAAAAGAATTCATGAAGAAAAAGAGAGCATGACAGGAAAGAGGAACCAAAAATCTATCTAACAGCAAACTAGAAAGCTCCTGCGGTTCCAAAAACAGGAGGGGCCTTTAATTTCATAACCGCAGTGCCCCACTGCGGGACTGGCTAGATAAACATGTATAGTTATGTGTAGTCTTATAAGGTCTGGCTAAATAAACATGTATATGTGTAGTCTTATAAAGTCCGGCTATATTTCTTTCTTTCTTTCTTTATTTGGTGTTTAACGTCGTTTTCAACCACGAAGGTTATATCGCAACGGGGAAAGGGGGGAGATGGGATAGAGCCACTTGTCCATTGTTTCTTGTTCACAAAAGCACTAATCAAAAATTTGCTCCAGGGGCTTGCAACGTAGTACAACATATTACCTTACTGGGAGAATGCAAGTTTCCAGTACAAAGGACTTAACATTTCTTACATACTGCTTGACTAAAATCTTTACAAAAATTGACTATATTCTATACAAGAAACACTTAACAAGGGTAAAAAGAGAAACAGAATCCGTTAGTCGCCTCATATGACATGCTAGGGAGCATCGGGTCAATTCTTCCCCCTAACCCGCGGGGGGAGTCCGGCTAGATAAACATGCATAGTTATGTGTAGTCGTATAAGGTCCGGCTAGATAAACATGTATAGTTATGTGTAGTCTTATAAGGTCTGGCTAGATAAACATGTATAGTTATGCGTAGTCTTATAAGGTCCGGCTAGATAAACATGTATAGTTATGTGTAGTCTTATAAGGTCCGGCTAGATAAACATGTATAGTTATGTGTAGTCTTATAAGGTCCGGCTAGATAAACATGTATAGTTATGTGTAGTCTTATAAGGTCCGGCTAGATAAACATGTATAGTTATGTGTAGTCTTGTAACAGCCTGGCTAGATAAACATGTACATTTATGTGTAGTCTTGTAATAGCCTGGCTAGATAGACATGTATAGTTATGTGTAGTGTTATAAAGTCCGGCTAGATAAACATGTATAGTTATGTGTAGTGTTATAAAGTCCAGCTAGATAAACATGTATAGTTATGTGTAGTCTCATAAAGTCCGGCTAGATAAACATGTATAGTTATGTGCAGTCTTATAACGGCCTGGCCAGATAAGACGTTGAGCCAAAATGTTTACACAGGAAGGAGTATGCATTTAAAGGGATAAACGCGCAGTGGCGTGGTGGTAAGACGTCGGCCTCCTAATCGGAAGGTCGTGTGTTCGAATCCCGGTCGCTGCCACCTGGTGGGTTAAAAGTGGAGATTTGTCCGATCTCCCAGGTCAACTTATGTGCAGACCTGCTAGTGACTTAACCCCCTTCGTGTGTACACGCAAGCACAAGACCAAGTGCGCACGGAAAAGATCCTGTAATCCATGTCAGAGTTCGGTGGGTTATAGAAACACGAAAATACCCAGCATGAGAGATGTTCAACGTGCGGGCTAATTCACCTGCCTTGACCTCTCACCAATTCATTGTAAAGCGCTTAGAGAACGTCAAGTGCTCTATAAATCTCCCATATTATTAGTATTATTATAAAGACAAGCCTAATGTTGACCTCCTCTGTTCTGTGCCTCAGCCTGTAAATGTTTTCCTTCCAGCTGTGTATCTTTGTTTGCCTCTTTTTTTTAATCTTTTTTTTAATTGCACTGCCTGATATTTTTTACAGTTTCTTAAGAGTAAAGTTCAAGTTAAATATGCTACTTCTGTATTGTCGTGACACCTTGATCTGCCAAATCAAATGAATCACCAACTCTTCACTAAACACATTATATGTAACACATGTTTGTTTTTTAAACAGAGATCAATCCACATCGGTAACATGGAGGAAATATTCAACACACACACACACACACACACAGAGGCACACAAATCTGTCAAATTTACAAAAGTGGTCCACATTTTATGCATGTCATTGTTTGACATCCTCATACGTTACAGGGTCACTGCAAGGTAGTGATGAAGTCAACAGAACAAACACAAATCAGCCTAACGGTTTACAGTCTTGCTGCTAAGAGCTTTATCTGTTTGTAATTTTTCATTTGAAAGTTGGCATGTAAGCACGGGTAAACTGTCTCTTCTTATAACATTTTTTTAACAGCCGCTGAAAGTTAACCTGACAATAAAAAAATGACACATGTAAGAACAATATCAAGTGTTATAAGAGCTGATGTTGATGGTGTGAAAGAGACAAGGGAGAGAGACTTTGAGAGTACATGAGTCAAAGAGAAGTTAAAAACTGATGCTTTGAAGCAAAGGAGAAAGTTGTGGCCCTAGCCCTTTTCTCACCAACGCAAGACCAATAAACCACACAAACCATAGATATGCACACACTTATATTCTCAACATAAGCACGCACACACACACACACACATTCTCAACATTAACACTGTCATCGCATGCATCATCACCATATCCGTGTCTATTGCTCTTTTGTTTTATCACACAGTACAAATTGTGTCGCACACTACCTCCACTAACTAGGTCCTTATCTCCTCATTAACTGGGCATGCGTAATTCCTTGAAAACAGCCAGGTATCCGCACTAGTCTTCAGCCAGGTATCCGAGCTAGTCTTTATCTTCATGAGGCCATTTCATCCACACTTGATCACATGCTCAGGGCTAACACCTTTCTGGTTCTTGCCAAAAATACGGTTTTTAAAAACTTTTAAAACCTGAAAATCCGGTTTCTTAAAGTAAAATGTTGTTCTTTGTCCCTTCAAGATAATTTTAAAAAAAGCCTCAGGTTCTGGGTGTCGCCGCCGTGGACCCTGGCCTTTCAGGGTTTTCACTTTTTGTGTGTGTTAGCCGTGCATGCTTGACATCAGCATCCCTTTGAAGAAGCAGCATTGGACCTCTGGCCCACATTTTGTTATGTTAGCGTCTCAAACTATTAATCATTTTTCAAGAAGGCTGCACCTGAATAACATCATGACTGTACCTTTAGGTTGAACCCTAAAACTGCTGCCTCAATCAGCCTTCGTCATTTGCTAAGCCCGAACTATTCTGCAAAGGCTGTTTGGCATCACTGCCACTATCCACTTCCTGCGTATGTTTTAATGCATGACTGTCGCTGTTACCAGATACACATGAATTGTTGACTGCAGACATCTTCGCACAATCGCCAACATCCTGTTTTAAATGCACTGAATGAAGCTTTGATGTTAGAGTTTCCAGGTCCTCTTCCTTGGCTGCCGGGTTTGTGTGAGGTTTGACAAACTTGGCCTGAACAAAGATGCGGGGGACGCAGATACCTTCCTTCTTGTTTATGGTCTCGCGATGGACGTACTGATTCTGCTGAACTTCAAATCCAGCTTCACGTGCGAGCTCCTCAAGCAACTCTGCAAACGGAATGCACTGTTAGTTAATGCAAGTCTGTTAACTAGGGTCACCGAGCACACTCATTTCAAGTCACACTCTCACACAAAATAAATGGCTGTAATCTAATAAACTCAGCATGTATTCTAATAAACTCAGCATGAGATCCTTGTGAAAGAGAACTGTTGTCAGACTTGAAACAAATGTCACATTCACCAAAATCATAACCAAGTGAGGCAGAGTGCTTATGACAAGATCTTCTTCTTCTGCGTTCGTGGGCTGAAACTCCCATGTTCACTCGTGTTTTTGCACGAGTGGAATTTTACGCGTATGACCGTTTTTACCCCGCCATTTAGGCAGCCATACGCCACTTTCGGAGGAAGCATGCTGGGTATTTTCGTGTTTCTATAACCCACCAAACTCTGACATGGATTACAGGATCTTTTCCGTGCGCACTTGGTCTTGTGCTTGCGTGTACCGTATTTGACGGATTACAAGACGCACCGTTTTATAAGCCGCACCCCCGACTTTTAACAAAAAAATTGGGACGAGCCACGTATAGGCCGCGTCACTATATTAGCCGCCGTCGAAAAAAATATAATCAGATCGTGTCAATCAATCAAAACAATCGGGCAAACGAAAGTACGGTATTTGGCGAAATCGGCAGAATAAACAAGTGAAACAAAGAAGAAAAGTGAACAAGTTTGAAGAAAAATGACATACTTTCAGGTTTTTCATTTTTTGGGGAGTGGCAACCATGAAAATATCACACACACAATTTGTAACCAACACACACATGTAGTCCCGCCCGGAATAAGCTTTTTTGGGATGATTTACGACTTTTGCGCACATTTTGAGCAGACGAAAACACAACATGGCGGCTCTTGCTCCTCCAACTATCGCGAGACACAAAAAAACGAAATCTCGCGCGCGCGAGATCCTGATACATCCGGTGTTTCTCTGTACGCTATCTTGTCACGATGACTTGTTGACAAACGAAGATTCGCGAAAGAAAGAGAAAAGCGCCGAGTCTTGAGTAGAGAGCTAATAAAGTACCGGTAATCGCTAATCGAGCGAAATGAAAATCCGCGGCGACTTCCATTAGGTGAATGCTATTCAAGTTTAGAGAACGTTTTAGCCGCATCTTTTTATAAGCCGCAATGCGATTTTTTTTTTTAAAGTCGCGGCTTGTAGTCCGCCAAATACGGTACACACGAAGGGGGTTAAGTCACTGGCAGGCTGCACATAAGTTGACCTGGGAGATCGGAAAAATCTCCACACTTAACCCACCAGGCGGCCGCGGCTCAAACCCTCGACCGCCACAGCGCCCGTCATGACAAGATCAAATATCAAAGGGATATAAGCTCTCTAGATATAGACAACACTAAGCCAGAGCTATGCCAAACAAATTTCTAACAAAAGCAAGCAGTTGAAACCATTCAAAGTAACAAATCATATTCTCAAATTTACCCAAGCAAAAACTTCCAAACCTAAAAAAAACTGTCAAACTTGTATCAGCTGATATTCCAACATCCTGAGAACAACTACTCTGCATTTGATAAAACTTTCTATGTTAAACAAAGCAAAAACAATGCCCTACCAACTGAATGTTTAAAATTAAGATTTGCTCAACTTACCAAGTGAGAAGTAAAAAGCTCGGGTCCCATCTTGACGAACGTAGAAATGATCCGACAGCTTGTGTCCGGGTGCGAAACGAAGCATGGCGTAGTCATGGAGACCGTAGTCTCTGAACAGTAGAGTGCCTCCTGGTTTTAGAGTCTGAAATGATGTGATGTAATTTAAACACATTGCCAATGATGCAATACAGCAAACAAACACAGATGAAAGGAACAAAAAGCTGCAGTCAGAAATACTTATTGTTAAAATAAAGAGTAGAAATTATGTTCTGTGATTTAGAGTCATAATTATGTGTTCCCACTGGAGATACATAGTGTTCTTGACCCAAGTATGCAGAGAACATTTTACAGTTCTAAAGCCTTTATCAGACAAATGAAAAACAGATTAGCACAAATAACAAAACAATGAGGTGAATCTCATTTTCATAAAGATATGATGTTTGTTTTTTAAACAGAAGCACATATCTCCCTGCTTCATTATGATTGAATGAAACTCGGGCTCTGTAACTAAACACATGGCAACTCACAACTTAACACAATTTTTGTGCGGAAATATTATCTATCATTCGAAGAAGAAAAAATGCAGAAAAATGGCACACTTACCTGTAAGACATTCCTCAAAGCCTGCAGCATTTTATCAGGATGGATGGCGGACAACACAAAGATCATGGTTGCTATGTCAACGCTGTTGTCAGGGACATTGTCGGAGAGGCTGGTGGTGATGTCAGCATGAAAAGCGCTGCAGCGACTTCCGTCGTAACTTGCATGGTCCTGTCAATAGCAAAACAACAAGCAGCCATCAGTTTTACAACAGAATTTGTGGACATGATAGGAAGTTTACAGGAACAGGTGCCACTTTTGTAATCAGTATAACTTAGAGCAACATGCAGCATGAGGCCTGAAGGTTAAATGACGGTCATCATTCATCATTTATGCCTTTGACCCCGTCCGGGGCATAGGCTGCCAACAAGAGCTCGCCAGGCACTCCGATCCTGGGCCAATCTCTCCAGTTGTCTCCAGGTGTAGCCGATGTGTTTCACCTCTGCCTCCAAGTCACGACGCCAGGTGTTTCTCGGCCGGCCTCGTCTCCTCTTGCCCTGCGGGTTCCATGTGAGGGCCTGTCGCGTGATGCTGGTTGTCGTCTTGCGGAGTGTGTGGCCAATCCACCGGAAGCGTCTTTGCAGAATGTCCTGTTCTACGGATAACTGTTTTGTTCGCTGCCAAAGGTCTTTGTTGCTGATGGTGTCAGGCCAGCGAATTAAATGACGGTGCCTGGTTCAAATTATGACTGTGGTACCTGCAATGTGTGGCCCCTCTGATGAGAGGACACCTCCCTAAAAAGGACACCTTCGGTTGTACCGTTTTCTAAGGCAAAAAAAAAAAAATGTCTGTTTCTGGTAACATGGCTAAAAAAAATAGGGTCGGTAGGTCGGGATTTTTATTTTTATTTTTTTAAAATTTTTTTTTTACCCCCAAATGTAGAGCAATAAAACTAACTTTAAAAATCGCGCAAAGAGACTGGATTCACTATACATAGAGACAAGACACTCAACACATTTACAAATCGTCAGCGGACTTTCGTTTTCACACGTTTTTGTTGTTCATTTTCTCACCCTGTCCTTTACCACCAAAAAATAAATAAAAATTTTTGAGTTTGGAAAAAAAAAGTTTAGGGTCGGCGCCGAAATTTAGGGTCGGTCGGGTGACCAGAAACAGACAATTTTTTTTTTTTGGCCTAATATATCTACTGAAATATACCTGTCATGACAGGCCACCTGCGATGTGGGGACACTTTTGGCTGGTCCCAAGGGTGTCCTTTCATCGCAGGTACTACTGTCGCTGCTGGCATCTACTACAGAATTTTAATTGCACTTCAATGCTAGATTTTACTCCAAAAATCACACATTACATACATCAATAAAGTTGCTAGTACTGTACAATGTTCATTTACATACACAAGCAGAAATAACAGACCTTGACAAACTGCACAGCTCGCTTAGAGAAGTCACAGGCGTAGATAAATAATGATTTCGTCTCATCTTCTTCCAGCAGGGGGAACATAAAGTTGCCAACACCACACCCCACTTCAAACACCACCTTCCGCTTCTCTCCATTCTGCAACAAAATAACAATCAATTTTAATCTGCTTAAAGTCGGTCAATATGTAGAGACAGTTCTTTTTTAAATTCCCTTTGTGAATGTCAGGAAGTTACCTCACTCTCATCTGGAAAAATATATAGGCCCCTCTCAATACTCCATCCCTTTCATCACCTTTGACCCTTTCTTTCTTTCTTTATTTGGTGTTTAACGTCGTTTTCAACCACGAAGGTTATATCGCGACGGGGAAAGGGGGGGGAGATGGGATAGAGCCACTTGTTAATTGTTTCTTGTTCACAAAAGCACTAATCAAAAAGTTGCTCCAGGGGCTTGCAACGTAGTACAATATATTACCTTACTGGGAGAATGCAAGTTTCCAGTACAAAGGACTTAACATTTCTTACATACTGCTGGACTAAAATCTTTACAAACATTGACTATATTCTATACAAGAAACATTTAACAAGGGTAAAAGGAGAAACAGAATCCGTTAGTCGCCTCTTACGACATGCTGGGGAGCATCGGGAAAATTCTTCCCCCTAACCCGCGGGGGGTACCTTCGACCCTTGCCCAATTTTAAAACACACAAATAAATGAAAGTGAGAGACACAGACAGTTGGCTTGCAAAAACTGCCATCTATTTTCAACTGATTTTTACAAGAGATTTTTATGAACATCCAGTGTAAAAGAACAACTGAACTTTTTTTTTTTTTTTTGCCAGCTGAAAAAAATTACAAAAACAAATCTGATTCAGTCTTCTTCTTCTTCTTCAGCGTTCCTAGATCAGGCCTCAGATTTCCAGTCTGATTCAGTCTGAAATGATAATCCTTCACATCCTGTTTTCACTTGACTGGAATGTTTTTTTTAGTCCATCTGAAGCATCAATTGTCACTTCCACAAATATTCTTTCTCCAGTAAAAATGGTTACAGCACAGTATTGTTCGGTGTCCTTGGTCTTCGGTCACAGACGTATACTTTTTTGATCTGATGCATTAAGCCTGGAGCAGGTCTTCCGACCATCAATTTTCCTACCCAGCAGACAAAGCCAGGACATTTGGACCTGTACATAGTTTCAATCCAGGTGCAAGAGACCTTTTGCCCTTTGTGACAGGGAACAACACTGACAACAAGTCTATCGAACCTTAATTTTACCTGCTTGCTCCCCACAAGTTCTTCAAATTCTCTCTTTGTCCAGTGCCTGTCTTTAAAGAACTTGGTGGTGTTTCTCTTGTAGAACAAGTCCCAGTTCTTTTCGGCTTCCTTCTCCAGCTTGGTCTGTTTGAAATCCGACACCAGACTTGTGTCTTTCTGAAGACGTTCTAGCTCTTCATCTGTCAGTTGTCTTGCAGCGTAACCATTCGTGGTACGAGGGTCTGTGTCTCCTCCTCCAGTTGCCATTGCTGGCCATTCGCGAACCTTGTGGACGCCTCTGTGATGCCTTCACAAATCAAAATATGTCCTGATTACTATAATGTACATTTATTTTTAACTCTACAAACAAAACTGAGATAATGGGAGTCCTTGTTGCTTATTTTGGAACAGGGTGAGCCAATTTTGCGACAAAACAGTTATGCACACTTAGCGGAAGACTTGTTGCAACCGACACGTTTGTATCAATCCTTTCTGAAGTCAGGCCTCATTAATTTTGTGGATGTACACGCCTGTGATAGCCACTAATTATAGTGATCAAAACTACGGCCAGTAGTCAGCTATTGAAGATATAAGAGACCAAGTCAAAGACAGTTTAGAAAACAATTTCTCAAGTATCATTGATGGGGATCCCTGGAAGTCATGTGTTTCACCTCACAATGAGTGACCCCAGAATGAGTGATCTGACTGGCATGTTCACATCACACTCCACAGCATGAGACCGGCTCAGCAACACCTGTTTTAAGATACTTTGCGTTATCCTGTATTGACATCTGTCGTTTGACGTCACATTTCATGGGTCCCTTGGTGGACAAATCAGCGGCACATTGACTGTCAGATATGCTGTCCGTAAACATTGTCTGGGCTCTTTGCTAGCACACCTGGCGACTGTCTCTTTTGTCTGCATGACTGTGGCATGTGCCTTTGACCACCAGCCCTCCACTTATCACTGGTGAAGTATGCAGGCCTCAATACAGTGGAACCCCCCTTTTAAGACCTCAAAAGATCTAAAAAAAAAATCAGGTCTTACAGAGGACGGAGTCTTAAAATGGAGGTAAATCTACAGAGGCAACAGAAATTCAGAAAAATCAAGGTCTTAAAAAGGAGGAGGTCTTACAAGGGAGCGGGTTCCACTGTAGAATCAACCATTCAGGGATCAACCATTCTGGAATCAACCATTCAGGGATCATCCAGGCCATTCTTGCCCATGTATAAACGCAAACTCATCAGCCAAATAACCACATGCTGAAATTCTAAGCGCTATAGATTCCTGGTAATAGGATCAAGCTCTCGAATAGCGCAAACATATAGTTCCTCTTATAATTATGGCACAGCTGTATAGGCCCTAATGAATCACCATGACATGTCTCCTTAGCAATTATCATAAACAAACATGATGGAAAAGGAATTGTACATGCCTTTCTGCCTCAGGGACAAAGGTAATTAGTCTGTTGTAGACACTAAAAACAGCAATGGTTGCACATAAATCGGAAAGTATGTCACACTTTCAGCATACACTGACATTTTGTTTACCTTTTTACTGATGGGAAAGATCGAAATACTCACTGCATGGTTCAACCTGCTTTAACTTCTAAACCGAACGAAATTATTTAATTTTGTTTAGTCAGAACCCACATCCATCGAGACATCACTTGAAGTTGTTAGTGAACAGATCTCAGTCATTAACCTGATGAAATGTAATGTACCTGTACGTGCTTCCTCGACAACGACAACGTGGTTTCAGGCGTGTGCACAAGAATACCCTCCCTTGAATTACGACTTCCTCGATAGCTCAGCTGATCTAGTGCACCGTGTCCGTGTCCCTCTCAGTCTCAGTAGCAAATGTAGGTCAATTCCTTTAAAAACTGTGTTCAGGGCTGGGTTTGCTTTGTTTCTTAAACAAACAAAAAGTTTACTTTGTTTATTTGTCTGATAAGCAGGAGCAACAATAGATTATTTTTGCTGACTCAGTACTCTCCGAGTAAATGTGTGAAGCTCAGTTCCTGCTTCTGCGGTCGCGTAAGATGTTTCTGTCGGGGTTAAAACAGAACGCTCGCTGTCTTCAAAGCCGCGGATTGTGACAACATTGCGTGTGTGTGTGTGTGTGTGTGTGTGTGTGTGTGTGTGTTTGTCTGTGTGTGTGCGGCATGTCACAGTGTGTGTGTGTTGTGTGTTTGTGTGTGTGTGTGCTTCAGATGTTTCAATGTTAAGACAAAAAGCTCGCTATCTTCAGAGCGGATACAAAACCCAGGCTGATTGCGTGTGTGTGTGTGTGTGCCGTATGTGTGTGTTACCATGACGTTCGTGTGTGTCACGTGTGTGCCACTGAGTATGTGTGTCAGCGTGCCAGTATTTGTGTGTGTGTGTGTGTGTGTGTGTGTGTCAGTGTGTGTGTGTGTGTGTCTAGTCAGTGTGTGTGTCCGCCGCCTTACGTGCGTTCATCATATGTGTGTGTCACAGTGCCGGCCCGTGTGTGTGTGTGTGTGTGTGTGTGCGCCACGGTGCGTGCGTGAGAGCATGCGTGCGTCAGTGCATGCGTATGATCTTACTTTTTTTTTTAATGAAAAGTCTTAAGAGGAATGAACAGTGCTGCAGGACAAAAGCCGGAGGACTGCACCCAGACGGTCTCACTGAGTCATAATGTGAAAGACAACCTGAGATGGCACGCACTAGGTACGGTTCTGTCACGTTGAACTGATCCTTTAGAAAAAAAAGGTGGAGTGCTATTTTTCCCCCTCGTTTTATGCTAGGACTGAAAATGACGTACCAATGCATTACTGAAAACAAAACAAAAGTTATGCAAAACACATAACGAGCGGAAATCTTTTATTATTATGCAAAACACTTTAACGGAGCGGAAATACAATTTGAAACAATTCAAAAAGATTAAAAACACAAGTAGGCCTATTCACTCCAAATACATTTGACCATAGACCTACTTTATATCATAATATAGGTCCCTGATTTGACCCGCAACTGGAAGGCAAACTATCCTATTAATCATGTGTGGTTGGTTGGATGCTTGGTTCTTATTTGGTATCGTCTCTTCCTATATTGCTACCAGAGACCGATGTTTGTTTGTTTGTTTGTTTGCTTAAACGCCCAGCCGACCACGAAGGGCCATATATCAGGGCGGTGCTGCTTTGACATATAACGACGGTGCGCCACACACAAGACAGAAGTCGCAGCACAGGCTTCATGTCTCACCCAGTCACATTATTCTGACACCCGGGACCAACCAGTCCTAGCACTAACCCCATAATGCCAGACGCCAGGCGGAGCAGCCACTAGATTGCCAATTTTAAAGTCTTACGGTATGACCCGGCCGGGGTTCGAACCCACGATCTCCCGATCACGGGGCGGACGCCTTACCACTAGGCCAACCGTGCCGGTAGAGGCCGATGTAAGCTTGTTTCTTTGTCAGTTCACATGGCAAGCTCCATGCTTACAACTATTTACATTCAGGTCTGTCACTGTAAACAGAAGGTTCTAAAAGTTCATAATGTTCACATCTAAGCAAGTGTGGGAACAGAGAAGCACGTACATAGGCTACTACAAAATAGCCTGAAGCACAGAAAAGAAATAAAAAAGCAGGAACAACATTGAGAAACACCAGCAAAGAAACAAACAGATGAAAAAGAAGACAATTGCGGGGAAAACAATTATGTACAACAACAAAGGGTTGCTCTTTTGCAGCACTGAGTTAAATTTCTTTAAAGGCACAGTAAGCCTCCCGTAAACCATCACACTGATACGGTCAGGCTTTTACATACAGTACAAACACCCTTTCATTTAAAGGCAGAGTAAGCCTCCCGTAAACCATCACAGATACGGTCAGGCTTTTACACACAGTACAAACACCATTTCATTTAAACACTCACCAATTGAGAACATCCTAGGTGCCCTCCGTAAAGAGCGAACAATTTTCAAAGAATTTATTTTTGCGTGGTTTATCTTACCCCTGAGCCATCGTGAACCCGTGTGATCCAGTTTTCCCTTTTCACAATGCAGTCGTCATAGTTAGTCATTTGAATGCGACTCGACGTGAGCTTATCTACAATAGCACGTTTTTTTTATGCACGAAACAACGGCTGTGGTTCACAAGAACTCTAGCGATGGCTTTTGACTGTTGAGAGGAACGGCGATTTGCACTGATAAACCGGCCGTCGTCTGCTACGACCCTTGCGTGACCCTGCTTCCGGGCTTTTCTTTTTTTAAACTTTCACAACTTCGAATTGTTCTGATCTTGTCTTGATGAAAAACGAATTCTTTTATGATTAAAGAATGTTTGTGTAACAAGCTGTCAATTTATTATTTAGATTTTAAAAGTTAGGTCTAGCGCAAAAACGAGGCGCCGTTGTTGTTAACGGAACAAGTCTACGAAAATAAATTCTTTGAAAATGTCTCACGCTCGACAGAAAGCAGCCAGGATGTTCCCGTTCGGTGAGCGTTCAAATGGAAGTATGCTTGTACTGTATTTAGACGCTCGGGGAGCTCTGTGATGGTTTACGGGAGGCTTACTGTGCCTTTAAACATTCACCGATTGAGAACATCCTAGGTGCCCTCCGTAAAGAGCGAACAATTTTCAAAGAATTTATTTTTGCGTGGTTTATCTTACCCCTGAGCCATCGTGAACCCGTGTGATCCAGTTTCCCTTTTTCACAATGTAGTCGTCAGTTAGTCATTTGAATGCGACTCGATGTGAGCTTTTTTACAATAGCACGTTTTTATGCACGAAACAAACGGCTGTGGTTCACAAGAACTCCAGCGATGGCTTTTGACTGTTGAGAGGAACGGCGATATGCATACACCGTCGTCTGCTACGACCCTTGCGTGACCCTGCTTCCGGGATTTTCTTTTTTCAAACTTTCACAACTTCGAATTGTACTGATCTTGTCTTGATGAAAAAAGAATTTTTTTATGATTAAAGAATGTTTGTGTAACAAGCTGTCAATTTATTATTTAGATTTTAAAAGTTAGGTCTAGCGCAAAAACGCACCACGGTCCAAAAACATTTTGATAATCATCGATTCACGGCTATCGCCAGTTTACATTGATAGAATGAGACCCGAAGGGAAGTAACTCATGTTTGACCTGAGTTCAGGATGGGTCCAAAAAGTGTTCGAGACAATCTGCAAAATTAATTCTTTAAAAATTGCTCGCTCTTTACGTAGGGCACCTAGGATGTTGCCGTTTGGTGAGCGTTCAAATGGAAGGGTGTTTGTACTGTGTGTAAAAGCCTGACAGTATCTGTGATGGTTTACGGGAGGCTTACTGTCCGGGCGTGATTTCCGGTATACAGTGAATATTCATAACAGCCGTCCAGCACCAAAACGAGGCGCCATTGTTGTAGAGGACCAAGTCCACGAAAATAAATTCTTTGAAAATTTCTCACGCTCGACAGAAAGCAGCCAGGATGTTCCCGTTCGGTGCGCGTTCAAATGGAAGTATGCTTGTACTGTATGTAGATGCTCGGGGAGCCGCTCTGTGATGGTTTACGGGAGGCTTACTGTGCCTTTAATTGGAGTAAAACTAACTTGTTTTATTATCTACCACAAATACACAATTCTCCCATGGTCCCATCCATCTGTTGTCCAACCCGTTCTTTTGTTCATCTTTTACATGTGACATTGCATGTGTGTGAGTGTGTGTGTGTGTGCACGGTGTGTGTGTGTGTGTGTGTGTGTGTGTGTGTGTGTGTGTATGTGTGCCGGTGTGTGTGTGTATGTGTGCCGGTGTGTGTGTGTGGATGTGTCTGTGCTCAAAATCAGAGCAATGAGAAAGAAACATGTTAGTCACTGTAAGTTGTGATTAAGCAAAATATTGAATCTCTACCCGTGGTCATTTCCAAAATGTACACATTTCTATTATTAAGAAGAATGGAAGCTGACGAGCACAAAATGAAATAGGCATGGGTGGGAATATGCCTGCAGTTTCATTTGGTTGCCATGGGACTTGGTATTAATTTACATCGCGGGAGGTAACCAAAATTTCGAGGACCCAAAGGTCGAGAAAATTTGGTTGAGGGTCAAAACGTCCAATGTGATACGTTGAGCTGCATGACCTGCACACCAGCTTTCCTCCAGGAACAGCAAGCTGTAAGTATTTTCCGCGAGTACTGAACGTAGTCCTGTCTGAAGGCCAGGTTCATGACGCCGTACACGATCCAGTTCACCGAGTTGTTGAAGAACATAAAAAAGTTGCCTAGGATGATGACCTCAGGCGACAGGCGGACGTATGTGGCGAGAACGGTCATACCGCCGTACGGGATGAACGTAACAACCGCGAGAAGAAAGACGACAAAGTCAAAGAGAGAACGGACGAAGGCCACCTCTCTGGATTTGGTTCTCGTGGCTTGCTTCTTGGCGTCTTGCTTGGCTGTTCTTGGAATCTTGTCAGCTTGATTGGCTGGTGTGTTCTTTCGACGCATTGGAGGGGACCCTGAAATAACATGTATTGTTGGCGTCGGTGACTTTGGTACGGATGATGGTGTTGCGCCTTTCTTGGCACCTTCTGGGCATTTTGATGGTTGCTGAGAAGTATTTTCAATGTCGTCAGCAACTTCAGAGCTTTGATTTTCCACATCATTAGGTTGTCTCCTTGGACTAGCAACAGCTTCGTTGTCTTCGTTTTCCTGGTTTTGTTCGCATCCATTGACAAGGTCTTCAGAGTTTGCGAGCACGGATCCGCTTAAAAAAGAGTGGTTGGAGGCTTCCTCGTCAGCAGCTCTGACTTTGCCGTCAGCGACATGAACAATAGCATCTGGATCAGTGTTAGACCCAATGCATTCAGCCTCATTGCTGTTTTGACACTGACTTTCCACTGACTCCATACTCTTTCCTTCTTCATGATTCAAGTCTCTGTTGTTCACGATTTCGATAGTTACCTTGGCGGCGGGCCGGTACACTTCGCTTGTGGTCGATTCTACAGGCTCCTCATTTCTCTGAGTTATTGTCCTAGTCGCAGTACATACAACCTTATCCCTCTTCACAGAAGACCGTAACCTGGCAACAAGTTTCTGTCGTTTGCCTGCCTCCCTCTTGACCAGCGGATAGCGTCGGCTTGTGCGGAGTCTGGCTCGTCTCCAGTAGCGGAAAATAGCGAATTTGAAGTAGGCGACAAACAGCATGGAGAGGATGGCGTACGCCAGAGCAAAGACCTTGTGGTTGTTGAATCCTTGTCGGTTGTAGGAGCAGAATCGGGTGACGGGGTTGTAGTGGTAGTGGGTGCTCTCCGCGTTGTCCATGAACGGCAGCAGGGCGAAGAAAAAGCTTACCAGCCAGGTGAGGAGGCACCAAGCCACAGTGCGAGGCAGCGTGAAGACAGCGTACAGGCGAGAGTGGCACACGTGCAGGTAGCGGTTAAGGGAGATGCTGACCAGAAAGGGGATACACACCTGAAAGAGATTAGATATATGTGCTAGTTTCCAAGTCAAACACACGTTTCTAACAATACCGCTTTCATTCCAAAGTGCAGATTCATGCTGACGAGATCTGTACTTTTATTTTTAGATCACTTAAAGTTACTGAACTTGTCACGCCCAGGTGCACGGAGCCCCTAGGGCTTTCAGTCATGCCTCATGCAGCTATCCGTTTGACAAAATACCAAGTTTCATCGACTTTCATGTAAGGAGTCAAAAACTGCAAACCAGGCTTTTACGAATTGGTTTTGGTCATTCTCGGGAAAGGAAAGCGTGGCCCTCGATCAGGCTCACATCAGGTTCCGCACATGGAAGTCTATTAGTCTATTTGGAGTACTTCTTGTCAAGACATTGTGTTTGATAACGTAAGAAAATTGTAAAAGATTGTATGGGTCCATTATGACATACCGCACACAGCCTTGAGCCCCAGAACGTGATCACGGGAAATGTTAATGACATGTTGGCGGTAGATGCGAACTGACAAACCGCATGAAGTTTCGTTTTGCTGGCAACACTAAAGGTATGTGAAGGCATCTATAAAATAGTCGTGTAAAGCTTTTGACTGTTCGTATCGTAATCTGCGGCAAAATGACAAATCGTTGCTTCAGCAATGCTGTGACTCCTGCACTGCCCCTTTAAGGAAGCCTATTCTTTTGATGCAAAGTACAAATCATATTGAAATACATTGGAGAAACTTACCGAGTACATTGTGTCAGCAAAGACTCCATTGAAGACGCAGTGAGCATAGTTCACGACCGGGTGACGATTCAGAATGAGGTCAAGGACGAAGAAGGTGAACCAGTATCCCATGATGGCAAGGTCAGCCAAGGAAAAATTTGCCACAAACAAAATGTGAACGCTCTGATGGCGTTTGAACTGCTTGAAGATGACGAGTAGAAGCAAACAGTTTCCGATGACCCCGGATAAAACCATGACGACACCCATTATGATGAAAGCAACGTGTGCAGCAGTATATATGTCTCCACCAACAAAATCTGGCAGTGGTTCCAAGGCATTCTTCGGGCTTGTTATGTATACTGGTATCGTGGCCATATTGAACTATAATCTGTTACAATCTGTTTCAACTTTGGTTTCTCTGGTTTTTAGTGAACACCACAAGGGAAGTCTTGTCTGACGATCCGTTTTGGTGTCGTTTGAGTTTTCGTTTTCATAGTTGAAACTTCAAGTAAAGTCGAGCCAAAAGAACTAAAAGCTTATTCACTTCCTCCGAGTATTTGCATATCTGGCAGGCTGGTACTTTTTATATATATATTTTTTTCAACACCTGTACCCAGACGATGTGTACAAATGTATTTCCTTTCTGGTTGTATAAACATTGCTTGCCGTCAACGACAGTGTTTTTTTTATAAACTAAACGCATTACAAGTTTATCGATTTTATGGCACTATATAGGAGCTTCTTTCAAAACTAAAAAACTCAACATGATGAATAAGCCTCATCTCACCAAAACATTCGCATGAGATGAAATTGGGAAGAAGACTACCAAACGGTATTTATGCATCTGGATGGTTCGTTTGAATTTTGTTAAGTGCTTCATAAACAATACTTTCTGAACAACAATGTGTTTCACTGTTTTGCACGTGATTTTAAGTGTACGCGAGATCGTAATCGCAGAGAAATTAACATCGTAAGACAAGTAACAATCATTGATGTTTCTTTCCTTCTTCCTTTTTTTTTAATGGGTTTTTGTTTCGTATATAAAGTTGTCTTTATTGTTTAGCCACATTTGGATGTAATAGACATGGAAAATGACAGACATAATCTGTTGTATACTGGGTTTAAGCTCACATAAAAAAACGGTGTGTGTGTGTGCGTGCGTGCGTGTGCGCGTGCATGCGTGTCAGTGTGCGTGTGTATGCGTGCGTGTATAATAAGCTATTGGTATTTTACTGTGGTTACAGGGATTCCTTAACTTGGATGTAATTAAGTTTCAGACATGTTTTAACCACTTTTATATATTTAGTTTCATATTTGTTTATGTTTCATGCTTGAAACTGAGTTGCAAAAATAGGTACGAAGGTTGTTTGTTCTCAATTTACCAGAAAATTAACTGTGTTTTGTGTTATATCATTTCCCTCTATCAGTCTTCTGCGGGTGATTTGTTTACATATACATCATTAGAATCTTAGTAATATCGTTAGTAGTTTAGTTTTTGTGTGAAAAAGTAATACACAATATTCAAATGACAGTCGTTGTCTTAGAAATTAGCTCGTTATTCCCCATTGTGTTTGTTATTTCTTGCTCCTTGAACTTACAGAAAAATTGTTTCGTTGTTAAGATTTTTTTTTTACAGTTTCAGACACACACACAGGCTCACCCAAGCACACAGGCTCAGAGAGAGAGAGAGAGAGAGAGAGAGAGAGAGAGAGAGAGAGAGAGAGAGAGAGAGAGAGAGAGAGAGAGAGAGAGAGAGACACACACACACACACACGCACACACACACACACACACACACACACACACAGACAAACACACACTGATACGACGGCACACTGTGATACACACACACGCATACACACACACACGCATACATACACACACACACACACACACACATATATATATATACAGGGTGGGCCACAAAAAGAGGGACAAAATCAAACTCTCATATTTTCTAAGAAAATAATTGTTTCTTTCTGACCAGAATGTCCTTTGTTGTTGTTAACCACACTACCAGTGTTTCTGAACTTATCAACCAAGCGTGTGATAGTATGACGATGTGGTATTTTCTTCAGTCCAGGGTGTTCGCGTCGAAACTGTCTTTGAACCAGAGTAGGCGACTTACAGTTCCACAATCTTGGTCCTCTCTTCGACGGAAAAGTGATCGTAGGGGTCCATTCTTCTGTCAGATAAAACTTACAGGTCTTCTGGATATATCACCTGAAAATCAGAAAGAAACAATTATTTTCTTAGAAAATATGAGAGTTTGATTTTGTCCCTCTTTTTGTGGCCCACGTCATCCAGCAGCGCGGGGCCTGGATTGAACATGTCATCAATTACTGACAAGAGCAACCAAATGTTCTTCGATTTCGAAATGCTTTGGTATAATAAAAATTTGAGATGTTGTCCACATCTGGTGAAAAAAATCTTGCGAAAATTCTTGTATTTGTAGAAACTATTACAGTTTCTTTTTGTCCCTCTTTTTGTGGTACACCCTGTATATACACACTCACACCCACACACACACACCGTGCACACACCCACACACACACACCCCCACACACACACACCGACACACATACTGACACACACACGGAAGGCGAAAAAACACACTTCCCCCAATAATTAAAGACCATCATACTTTGTAAGAAAATGTCCAGGAATACCCCATATCAATATGTTTCCACCCACCATTTCTCAATTTAACCACCTAACTGGCATCTTTAGATCCGACATATTCTGGTATCATGACTCCTGTAAGCTTTCCTCATGGAAACTGTTTACTCAGCGCCGCAAGAGCACGAAAATAGCGCAACATTTGTGTGCCGCATCCCAATTTAAACCAGCAACACAGGGTAACGCTAGTGCTAGCAGAGGTTGTTGTTCTCGCTCTGAAGTTCACTCAGCATGTCAGTCAGGTACCGGAGGGAGGGGGTGGAGGTATAGGGGGCGGCACGCATCATCACCTCAGGTAAGCACAGGTAAGCTACAAAGCAGTATACAGAGCGGTTCTCTGTTGGCCCGCGCGCTTCGCACGTGAGCTACGGCTGCTTGTGGCCTACTTTCGTTTCCTTTCTTGAAATCTAGCTCTGCCAGTATTGGGACAAACGCTGAACTCTTCCGAGCTGCAGGTGCTGTTTACGGACTTCTTTTTTACTTTTTTTTTCTTTTTTGTGTGTGTGTGTGGGGGGGGGGGGGGGATGAGGAAACTCAGGTGCACCAAGGAGGGAGAGCGCACATAGGAGTCAGGAAGAGTTACAGCCTCAATGTACAAGTACTGTACATCTCAGTCCGTATTCTTCAAGCGGCTTTGCCATTATCGGAATAAACGCTGAACTCTTCCGAGCTCTATAGTTGGCCTAAGAGCTGTTTTTAGGAGAGAGAGAGAGAGAGAGAGAGAGAGAGAGAGAGAGAGAGAGAGAGAGAGAGAGAGAGAGAGAGAGAGAGAAGTCAGGACAGTCAGTTTACATACTCTGTTCGATTTGTGTGCATTGGGCTACTTGTCTGGTTCCTTACCTGCGTGTGTAAAAACTTAGACGCACCAAGAAGGCAGAATAGCGCACAGGGAATCAGAAAAGAGTTCAAAACCTCACTATAGTGGTTCGCTGTTCAGTCGGTTTGCGTGCATTTGCTCAAGTCTATCTTTCCTTTCCTCCCTGTGTGTGGGGGGGGAGGCTTGCAGCACAGAGTTGCTCAACGTGACTTGCTCCCCAGCCGTGTCAGTGGATGCGAGGAAGGTTCGGAGAGAGCAGTGACAGCGTGGTAGGAACCGAGGAATGACACGCCCATCCTATGTCAAGAATGCCCCCCGCTGTCTCCCGGCCACGGCTGTTACTGACTGCACTGTCAAGGTCAACAGTGTCTCCTCCGGCACGAGTTGACTGGATACTAGGTGATTTACGCGCAGTGAAGCAGCACTGAGGACCAAGTTGTGATTCGACTTGCAGCTTCGTGGGTCAGTTTTTTGGGCCTGCGGCTCAGGTCGACACGTTTCGTTTTTGGTGGAACTAACTGAGCTATAAGGTGAGTAAGAGTACCTCACTTGCATGCTGCTTACTATAGTTACTACTGTGGTGAATCCACGTGAAGATCGGACGATAGCTGGAGGCGTATTGTAATAACGGCTAAAGATTGCATACCGGCGACGATGCCTGGGAGAGAGCGATAATGGGAAATCCATAAAAGGGTGTTAAAGTATCGTATCATGTTTCTAAAAGCGTAATTCAAGTTGTTGCGAGGAAGATTGGGTATTTCGGTTGTATCTGTTTATTTCTTTAGTTCTGATACTCGCCAGAAGCATCATTAGCTAGGGCAAAGTCAGTTCCGAAGTATCTCCCGTCCGTTGTAACTGAGGTAGACGATGACCGAACTGAGTTTCGCACACAGCCCACCCACTCCATCCTCACTCGAATCGTCAACCGGCCAACCAATCCACAGCATGTCTCAGTGGAGACGTATTGTCTTGGTATTTGCCATAATTTACTCAACAACAACAACAACAACAACAACAACAACAACAACAATACAAAAACAAACAAAAAATCGCGCAAATCGCAGAAAGCTGGGAAAGTTATTGCGATTAAAATTGATTTTTTGTAAATTAAAAAATGGCAACCTCCAAGTTTGCATTGAATGAATGATACTTATTTTTCATGAGCAGGGTTCTGCGAGAGAAAAAAACTGAGGACGCACACAAACCATCATATAGGCTACCAGAGAACTAATGTTTTAAGGGCCTTTAGATAAATGCTTCATAACTTCCAATCCCACGTTAAAAGCTGGAAGATAGGAAAGCCCGAAACACTAAGATATAACGGAACACATTCCACTAAACTGGTAACGGCTTCATGCTTCTGGAAAAACAGTTACTGATTCACCTGCACAACGTTACAATCTGCTGACGTCTGCAGTTTGTTTGGCGGTGTGGTTGTGAGACGTTCACAACTTAGTTCGACGTTACTACTTTGGTATGACACATTTTTGGTTTGCTTTGCTTTCAAACTAACAGGCTTTTTGTTGGTATGATTGTGTATTTTGTTAAGTGTCTCCGTTTTGCAGATTTGCGTTTTGTTTTGTACTCAAATTAACGCGAGAGTTATAAAAATGTGGGTTCCAAAATATTTCATATGACAACGGGGAATACAAAACAGGCTGCCACACACGCACGCACACAAACACGCACGCACGCACGCACACACACTGACACGCACGCACGCACGCACGCGCACGCACGCACGCGCACACACAGTGACACACAGTGACACACACTCACACACACACACACACACACACACAGTCATACACACGACTGAATACACACACACACACACTCACAAACGGGCGCGCGCCGGCGCGCACGCACCGACGCACGCACACGCTGACACACACGCACATACACACGCGCACGCACACGCTGACACACACGCACATACACACGCGCGCGCGCGCACGCACACACACACACACCCCTCGTCCACCTGCAAGTCGTCCCAAGTAGTGTGTGAGAATACAGCAGGATGATGTGTACCCAAGAGGAAAGCGCCCTGGCACCCAGCACGCCTGGCTGCTAATGGAATCTGTACATACACACCTGAGTCAGGCATGGGTCGATGCTGTCTGTTTCTCGTGATTAGACACACACACACACACACACACACACACACACACACACACACACACACACACACACACACACACACACAATCTCTGTTTACCGTAGCCTGCCCGAGTCTTTGTATTTTGTATTTTTTGCTTGTTCATTTGTTTATTTGTTTCTTTTGTTGTTTTTGTTTGTCTGCTTTTGTGGGTTTTTTCAGTTTTGGTTTTTGTGGTCGACCCGAACGTTTGGGATGAGCGATTACATATCGATTACAACAACAACAACAACAACAACAACAACTACGACAACAACAACAACAACAACCCCGTCCGAGTGCGGCAAACATTTGTATACTAATGTTTGCTGTTGAAATACAACGTTACTGACACGGAGGTTGTGGATGAGCCTGATACTGCGCTTCGTGGAATCTGCAGTTATGCTTAGCTTTCTGTGCTGCATCGAGTTTAAAGATTCCAGTTGAAACTTGCAATCTCCTGACATGCACTTCATCCAGGAATGATGAGGCCAAGCAGGGAAAAAACACACCATATGCCGGCAGTTGCGTTCGTGCGTGCTTGCAAACACACACACACACACACACACACACGACCGACCTCTCTCAGGGGCGGATCTGGGTTTTGAAAGGGGGGGGTGCAAAGTTCTTTTTTTTTTTTTTTGTGTATCTTATCAGCGAAGCGCCGAACCGATGGCGCGAAGCGCCGAGCATGCTAGGGGGGTCCGGGGGCATGCCCCCCCCGGAATTTTTTTTTTAAAAGGAAGCAAAATTGTGCAATCTGGTGCAATCTGAGCGTGTAAAGTGCTATTTTCAGGTGATACATTTTTCTTCTTTTTTTGTTTTTTTGTTTGTTGTCCCGCTGGGGGGGGGGGGTGCAATTGCACCCATTGCACCCCCCCCCCCAGATCCGCCCCTGTCTCTCTCTCTCTCTCTCTCTCTCTCTCTCTCTCTCTCTCTCTCTCTCTCTTTTTAGTCACAAAATGTGCATCTGATAAAGATGCGATTTTGCCAACTAAGTTGTGATGGATTTGGGAGCTGTTAGCAAAGGCAGCTGAAACTCATAACCTCGAAAATCTGTCATTTCATTGATCGAGCCTCGAGACTGCCAGCCTCGAGGATGGAAATGAATCAATCCGTGTTATCGAAATCTCTGTAGATCTCGAGACTGGCATCCTTGAGAATGCAGATCTCGAGACTCAATCTCGATAACGTGGGCCTTTTGCCGCACCAGGGTGCTGTTCATTTTCGAGATCAGAGTTTAACCAATCGTTTTGTAGAGACTCGAGACTTGAACTAGGGTTCCAAAGTAACCATCCTCGATAACACGGATTGGTCCATTTTCAGCCTCGAGACTGCCAGCCTCGAGGCCCGACCAATCAATTGACAGATAGATCGTCTTCCAAAGTGCCAGCACTTGATGTTGGCATCAGAGCAAGTAGCTCGATTCAGCAAAAGGTGCCCGACCAAATCCCAGTCAATTACATTACTTCTTATCAAGTCCGTCGGGGAAAAAGAAGGCTGTGGGAACGCTGTCAGTCGGGAAGCTGGTGCAAAAGGTAAAATCAGTTAACGTAATGTATGACGGCACAACAATCTCTGCTGTTAAGAAAAGTCTCTCTCTCTCTCTCTCTCTCTCTCTCTCTCTCTCTCTCTCTCTCTCTCTCTCTCTCTCTCTCTCTCTCTCTCAGTCTCTCTCTCCAGTCTCTCTCTCTCCACCCTCTCTGTGTCTCTCTCCACCCTCTCTCAGTCACGTTCTCTCTCTCTCTCTCTCTCTCTCTCTCTCTCTCTCTCTCTCTCTCTCTCTCTCTCTCTCTCCGACATCGGCCGCTGTGTGTGTGTGTGTGTGTGTGTGTGTGTGTGTGTGTGTGTGTGAATACGAATACACTTTATTGTGTGTCTGTGTGTGTGTGTGTGTGAGTGTGTGTGTGTGTTTGTGTGTGTGTGCGAGCGCGCGGATCATAGTGCCAAAGCTTTATATGTGATTTATAGTAGTCCCTCTCCGGGCGAAGGCTGGTTGGAAAAAAAGCTCGCTTATACGTACCGAATGCTCATGTGACAACTCCGGAACATTAGGTTTATCTTCTCTCTCTCTCTCTCTATCTCTTTCGTACCGAATGCTCTTGTCACAACTCCGGAACATTAGGTTTATCTTCTCTCTCTCTCTCTCTCTCTCTCTCTCTCTCTCTCTCTCTCTCTCTCTCTCTCTCTCTCTCTCTCTCTCTTTCGTACCGAATGCTCATGTCACAACTCCGGAACATTAGGTTTATCTTCTCTCTCTCTCTCTCTCTCTCTCTCTCTCTCTCTCTCTCTCTCTCTCTCTCTCTTTCGTACCGAATGCTCATGTCACAACTCCGGAACATTAGGTTTATCTTCTCTCTCTCTCTCTCTCTCTCTCTCTCTCTCTCTCTCTCTCTCTCTCTCTCTCTCTCTCTCTCTCTCTCTCTCTCTCTCTCCAAGTCTTCCCTTTTTCGTAACTACAGGCAATGTACAAGCACACTGACATGATTAAGGGGAAATAAGCTGACTATGCACGTGGCGATGGTAACAACTAATCAGTTTCTCTTCACCTTGCTACCATTACCAGACCATGCATGCCGCAATGGCAGCACACAGTGAAGATACGCATGCTGCCAATGTCTGTCAGTCTTTCTGTCTGCACATCTCTTGCTCCAAACAGAGAGGATCGGCAGTGGTTGTTGTTGTTTCTTGTCTCAAGAACCTAGGGGGTCAAACTGACGAGACCTAAACACAGGTAATGAGCTGGGCAAGGACATGTGGTACGACTCTACGAGCTTCTGCTGCATTCGTTTTCATCACAACACATCGCACATGTTCGGTTCTGACACTTGCTTTTGTGTATGAACCAGTCAGTCAGTGTTGCTGAGAAGATTCTTTATGATCTATTCATGGCCGCCAAGCATAGTTAGGCCCTATAATACGAACACAGGCATCGCTTCGGGAACTCTGACTCATCGAAAAAGTGCGATCAAAGCGGCAAGCTATCACACGTACGCAAGACCCCGTCGGTTTTTCTTTGGCTTTCCTTCCTCGCCCATCTTTTTAAAGATATCAGACATGTTGTTGTAACCCATCCTGAACTCAGGTCAAAATGAGTTCGGCTCATTCTCTCCGGCCCTGACAGGATGCCTTGAGTTTCCTTGTCTGGCAAGGAAACCGATTTTTTTTTTTTTTTTACATATTTAGAGCTTTTTGTAATGTATTACTGATATAAGCAGATTCGCGATCGTCGATAATGATTTTTCATGGTGTTTTGTAATTTTTAAATTACAAAGGAATTGATATGTAAGACAGTTTCAAGCGAGCTATTTCAGTTTCGCGGCTGTATTTACTGTGCAAACAACTCTAAATATGGCAAAAGTGTCACTGACGTGATAATCAACTGTTTGGTTTCGGCGCTCACTGGAGCAGACGATTCAGTTTTTCTGTAACCAGTTGACAGTGATGAAACCATATATTACGGTCTCCTTCCGGCAGCAATCCCCAAATTTCGACTTGTTTTGACCTTAGAACAATGTCTTTATCATAACTGTGAAGAACAGAACGGAGATCACTGTCGAAGTCGGCCACTCTGCAATCATTTTCGTCTCGCGAACACTGCTCTCAAATTTAGATCAGTGCTTGCAAAAAACATATGGGAGATAACTCTGTATTTTTGGGGGATAGATTCGCGTAGGACTGTAGCGTCCGGTCAGAGAGACAACTGGCAATAGCCGTGGAGCGATGCTTATCAGAATGGTTGTAACCAGCCACACTTGTAAAAAAAATATAGGCCCGAGTGTCGCCATCATTGAGCTACCTTAGGCAAAAACAGCTAAGGTCCATAAAGTGCCGACTGTAAGTACAGACTGACAAAGACACCAGCATTACAAAAAGAAGAAGTAAAGAAAGACAGAAAATAAGACACGAAAGAAGAATCTACCCTTATCAGCAGATGAACAGCAAAACGAACAGCGCTTTAACTATACCTGCTTTTTACATTTAGTCAAGTTTTGACTAAATGTTTTAACATAGAGGGGGGAATCGAGACGAGGGTCGTGGTGTATGTGTATGTGTGTGTGTGTGTGTGTGTGTGTGTGTGTGTGTGTGTGTGTGTGTGTGTGTGTGTGTAGAGCGATTCAGACTAAACTACTAGGCCGATCTTTATGAAATTTGACATGAGAGTTCCTGGGTATGATATCCCCGGACGTTTTTTTCATTTTTTCGATAAATACCTTTGATGACGTCATATCCGGCTTTTTGTAAAAGTTGAGGCGGCACTGTCACACACTCATTTTTCAATTAAATTGATTGAAATTTTGGCCAAGCAATCTTCGACGAAGGCCGGGGTTTGGTATTGCATTTCAGCTTGGTGTCGTCAGAGTTTCCATTAAAAGCGGGATGGTATGCAGATTTTTTTCTTTCTGGCTTGACTTCTAATGATAAATCCGTCAAAAACTCCCTTAACTATGCTGTATTTAAGGTCAACTATATTTGAAGCTACTTACGTTGGTGAGAAAATTGAAAAAAAAAAGAGAAATGAAATGGAAAATCCACTTTTATTTTAAGTTTGGTCATTAAAAATCGGAAACTTGTAATTAAAATTATTTTTTTATTAAACGATCCAAAAACAATTTCATCTTATTCTTCGTCATTTTCTGATTCCAAAAACATATACATCTATATATATATACGACTAGTGTCTGTGTGTCTGTGTGTCTGTGTGTCTGTCTGTGCGCGATGCACGGCCAAAGTTCTCGATGGATCTGCTTCAAATTTGGTGGGCTTATTCAGAGAGACCCCGGACACAACCTCATCGATGAGATATTTCAACACGTGCTCTCAGCGCGCAGCGCTGAACCGATTTTGGTTCCACCTCAGCTATTTTGGTTCCACCTCAGCTACCCGGGCCCCCATACCGACACACCATAGCCGCTACACCACATCACAACGCCAAAGTTCTCGGTGGATCTTTTTCAAATTTGGACACCGTATTCAGCTACACCCCGGACACAATATCATCGATGAGATATTTCAACACGTGCTCTCAGCGCGCAGCGCTGAACTGATTTGGGGTTTTGTGTTCATTTCACCATTATAAGTAACTCTTCCTTATCTTCTCCAGTGTTTGGCGTTTATCTCCCTTCCTTCGTGTGGCTTTCCCGTTCAGTTGTAAGTTGTTACTATTTTTAGAATGTCACTGCGCTGTCCACTGCGCTGAGCGTCTTCGGATATTCCCGGCGTTCTGTTACTGTTACTATTTTTAGAAGGTCAACGCAGTGTACAGAACGTAAATTGGACCCGTAAATTATCCTCACTGTAAAAGTGCAAAGGTCGAATCCATTTATAGCCACGCGAAAAATACACTGTCATCTATCTCTCTATAGATACGGCTTCTCTGTGTTTTTGTGTGTGTGTGTGTGTGTTTGTGTGTGTGTCTCTATGTGAGCAACACCTGTGCATTGTTCAGTTCTGTTTGTGATGTGGTCTGGCGGCTTTTGTGTAATTTTATGTACTGGCCTTCCTTTGAGAAGCCATAACTTGCTCAGTCCTGTTTGAGTGGAGTTCGCCTCCACAGGTGATTAACACGGTTACATTCGTCGACAAGGATGTTACTCGATATGGTCAGGAATGGCATTATGGCCACTGAATCATTTTCGTGCTGTTCCCATTCCACGAATCTGGGAGGGACCTAAGCTTGGCGGGTCCATTGTTCGGACCCGGCGAAGCCGGCGTACGGCTCTAAGTACTTCTTCCCGGCGAAGCCGGCTACCCGGCGAAGCGGGTATTCATTCTAGTCTGTTATATTTGAAAAACAAGCTCTGAATATTAAAAATATTAAAATTATGATCAAAATTAAATTTTTGAAATCGTTTTAAAAACTATTTCATCTTATTCCTTGTCGGTTCCTGATCCAAAAACATATAGATATGATATGTTTGGATTAAAAACACGCTCAGAAAGTTAAAACGAAGAGAGGTACAGTAAAGCACAGCGCAATCGCTACCGCGCCAAACAGGCTCGTCACTTTCGCTGCCTTTTGCACTAGCGGCGGACTACGTTCAGTTTCATTCTGTGAGTTCCACAGCTTGACTAAATGTAGTAATTTCGCCTTACGCGACTTGTTTTTCTCTCAGGATGGCGACGTTTCCTTGCCTTGGTCCTCCCGCGTGCCACAGGTTGCTGCTCGTGCTGCTGATCACGTGTCTGTGTCACGTGACCCAGGGGGCGCGCGTGCTGCTTCTGCCTTTTCCGGACACCAGTCAGTGTCGTCAACTGGTCAGCATTGGACGCGAGCTGCAGTCCAGAGGCCACCAGGTGAGTGACCATCACTGGTCATCTGTTCAGTTGAAGGCCTTCCTTTGGTTAATAGACGATTTTCGGAAATAACTCCGTCGGGTTTGTATGGGTGTGATAGAGTGAATACCCTTGCACTTCCTCTGACCAATATAACTTCACACGTGCTCCCGTCCACGTGTTTTCGGCACACCGCACGCTAGTTGTTGGCCACTCCAATGTTTGTCCGAGTGAAAAGCAAGGGAGTTCATTCTTTCACAACCCATACAAACCCGACAGAGTTATTTTCGGAATTCGTCTAGTCAGCCCAAAATTGACTTCGCGAAGTCTTTTTACCAAAAAGTCAGTGCCAAAACTTCTTCAATCAATCAATGAGGCTTATATCGCGCATATTCCGTGGGTACAGTTCTAGGCGCTCTGCAGTGATGCCGTGTGAGATGAAATTTTATACGGCCAGTAATTGCAGCCATTTCGGCGCATATTTACCTTTCACGGCCTATTATTCCAAGTCACACGGGTATAGGTAGACAATTATTAACTGTGCCTAAGCAATTTTTGCCAGGAAAGACCCTTTTGTCAATCGTGGGATCTTTAACGTGCACACCCAATGTAGTGTACACGGGGGGGAGTTCGGACACCAAAGAGAGTCTGCACACAAATTTGACTCTGAAATAAATTTCCGCCGAACCTGGGATCGAACCGTTCACGCTGACAGCGGCCAACTGAATACAAATCCAGCGCGCTACCAACTGAGCTACATCCCCGCCCCATCTTGCAGCGAGCTTCGCGAAGTTGACTTTGCCCAATCAATATTAAGCTTTTTAAGGCCTTCCTTTAATTTAGCCCAAACTTGACTTCGCGAAGTCTTTTTACCAAAAATACACTGCCAAAGCTCTGTGCTTTCCTTGTCCAAGCCAGTTCTTGCCTATACTTCATACTTGTGGTGAAGGATGAGGTCGATCTGCGGGCAGCGCACAGTCGGCAACTGGACCAACTAAAGAATACCTAGTTTTAAGGTCCAGTAAATCATGTCAGGGTGAGGTGGTTCAAATCTGCCAGTCTCATGGAAACAACACGATATTATATAATATTGTTTTGCTGTAAGGTAACGTGAGGTATTCAGATTCCGTGTAGTCCTGTGAGGTTTCTGTCATGGAAATTCCGGTTGCTTTCTCCTTTTTTTCCCCCCTGCATGTGTAGCTGTACTCTTTCCTCGCGTTAAATCAGATAGCAGAACAGTTATGCTTTACTTCTATATTCCAGGTGATACTTTTCGTGCCGGATTACTTCCGCGTCAGACGCTGCACGGAGCCCGCCCCTCACACGGGCAACAAGGCTGACGTGGAGATTCGAACCTTCGACACCCTTGAGGAAACGGCGGAGGCTGTGGAAAGCAAGCTGGACCGACTGGGCTACGAGGTGATGGGGGGAGGCACGGGGCTGCTCGGGGGGTCCAGCACGGCGCGTGCCGCCTTCAAGGAGATCTGCAGGAGCTTCATGGACGCTAAGGACGACCTGGACAAGCTCCGACGCGGAGGGAGGGTGGATGTAGTGTTGCTGGATGGTTCCCCTTACGCGCACTGCCTCGCCCTGCTGCCCGCCTACATCGGATCTCCCTTCGTGGCCGTCAGCAGCTACATCCGCCCCTACGACTCCGCCACCCCCCTCCCCACCAGCTACTACCCCGCCCCCCTCTCTGGCCTCACCGCCAACCTCGGCTTCCTCCAGCGTCTCTCCAACTTCTTCAGCTACGCGGCCGATGCGGGCGGGGATCTGTGGGGCGGCTTTAACCAGGGGAACGACCTGGGGCCCAAGATCAGCCGCCTGGAGGACGACCAGCTGATCAAGAAGGCCTTGCTGTACCTGGAGAACTCGGACCACGTGGTGGACTACCCCAAAGCCACCTTCCCCAACTTTGTACAGGTGGGAGGAGTGACTGCAGGACCTGCCGGACCTCTACCGGGACCTCTAGGCCAGTTCTTTGATGAGGCTGGGGAGGGCGGCGTGGTGGTGGTGTCCCTAGGGCCTCACGTTTTCACGCCCAACAAAAACCTGGAGGACAAGCTCATCACGGCGTTCCGCAAGCAGGAGGCGCGGGTCCTGATGAGGCTGAACGCGTCACGTGTCTGGAGGCGCGTGAAGAACGTGCAGACGGTGAGCTGGTTCCCTCAGAACGACGCCCTGGGTCACCCCGCCACCAAGCTCTTCGTATCGCACTGCGGCAAGAACAGCTTCTTCGAGGCGCTGCACCACGGAGTCCCCATCCTCTGCTGTCACTTCGCTGGCTCTGACACGCTAGGCACGGGGCTGAGAGTGGCTGAGTTTGGCATAGGCATGTCCATAGACCTCCTCTCCGCCACCCCGGACTCCCTGAAAACCGCGGTCACCAACCTCCTCACGGACAAGTCTTTCTCCCGTCGCGCTAAGGCCGCGTCTAGACTCTTCCACAGCCGGCAGGGCTCTCCCGCTCACAGGGCGGCCTCGGCTGTAGAGCACGTGCTGAAATTCGGAGGAGGATACCTCCGCCCGCGTGCGATTGACATGTCCTTCTTCCAGTACGCCGGGTTAGACATTGCCCTGGTCCTCTTCTCCTTTGTCCTTGGTGTGGCCGGACTTCTCTGTCTGCTTGTGTCCAAACAGCTGTCGTCAGCGCCCAAAGAAGAAAAGGGAGAGAAGGAAAAAGAGAAAAAAGTTAAAGTATCGAAAACGCCTGTACCTGAAGCTAATAACACACCGGTTAAAAAGCCAGCGGTTACGTCAGAGGAAAGCACACGTTCATCGAGAATAATCATGACCTCCGTGTTTGGGCTCGTAATTTTATTCTATATTTTCGTTTGACGAACATGTACTATGCTCACTGTTAACTTATTTCCAATGGTATGCATGCGCATGCGTGTGCATTATTCCAAGTTTTTCCCAAAGGTCGCATGCTCATCCAGAGAACATAATTAAACTCTTAGTATTTCGCAGTTTCCCCATATAACATCACACTTTCGAACTACTAAGAGGCAGCTTTTGTTTATTTATTTGTGTTTGGATTCACGTTTCGTTATACTTTTATGTCACACTTCTTTTGACAGACAAGTTGGGTGCATTCTGTTTATTTCGGTAACAGTTGGTGGAGTGTTCTAAACAAAAAATAAGAATGGCAACAGTTTTCCTTGTTGAAATCTGTTGTCCCATAAAAATAACTGATGTACATTCGTACGTGAGTGTGTGTGTGTGTGTGTGTGTGTGTGTGTGTGTGTGTGTGTGTGTGTGTGTGTGTGTGTGTGTGTCGTGCGTGTGTGTGTGTGTGCGTGTGTGTGTGTGCGTGCGTGCGTGCGTGTGTGCTTGCATGCGTGTGTGTGTGTGTATGTGTATGTATGTCTGTGTGTGTGATAAAAAACCGTAAGCACACATGTACCTCTTGGTATTCTCAGATACACACACAATACACACAAATAAGCAAAACTTATTTTCATTTAGCACAGAACAACTTTAATGCACGTGACTCCCAAGTGACAAAACCGGTTTACGATCACATAAAAAATAACACGCAATAAAAACATAAATTTGAAGAGACGCATTTAAAGAACTTTGACCGTTTTGTTGTGCGGACATTTTCTCATGGAAAAAGTACTGAACTTACTTAAAGTATTTTGTTTATAGTGTTGTACTCCTTACAATTCTTCAGCATAAAAAAACCGCATACGGTCTCAATTGTCTATCGAGACACAAATTGTACACTAACTACAAAGACAAATCAAACTCTTTTCATGTGGTCTTTACAACGCATGACTTTACAAAACTACACACATACTGAAAGTCTCAGATCTCCATAACGAGAAAACATATTTTTCCACCAACTAGATAGACATATCATATACTTTGTGCATGGCTGTTTATAGAATACACACTGACAACATTGAAGTCTTACGGCTATGTACAATTAGAGGGACGGAATGGACTGGGTATCAAGATTCGACTCGGTGAACCTCACATCAGAATTATGTTGTTCACAGCACAAATATTGTTTCTAATCAACATGACGAAACGAGTTACACATGTAGCCTACAGAGTATAGCGTACCTACAAAATACGACAGGTCCAAACCTGTGATACGCATAACAGTTGACAAAAAGAAGATTTCTCATTCCTGAAAGACACGCACATATCTGATTCTATAGGGGTTATGGGCACAACGGTTAAGACTGATTTCAATATGTCGTTCGGTTACTAGATCAGTTGGAACATAACTTGCAGGATTAGGTTTCTAGTAGTAGTAGTGGTAGTAGTAGTAGTAGTGGGAGCAGTAGAAGTAGTAGTAGTAGATACCTTGCCGTAGTAGGAATGAGTGGTAGTCGTGGAAGAAAGGCCGCGATGGCTTTCTATATCACTAAACTTGTGCTAATTTAATGGCTCGAATATCTTCAGTTCTAAACAGATATAAACATGTGACTTCTCCGCAATGGAACTGTGGTTTTCCAGAGTACAGTACACTGTCGAATACATTACCACACTTAATACAAGCTAAGTTTGTTGTGTGGTCCCAATTTTATCTTTTGTATTATATGTCATCCCGTGTTATCTAAATAAAATCATGTTTTTCCAGTACATCAGTGTTGCAGTAAGTGACTGTCTTTTCCTACTCTTGATTGAAATAACCGTGCACAAATGGTTGTTGGTTCGGTTTTAACTTGTGACGTTCCTTCAACCTGTAGGGCTTGCGGAAACCGAAATGACACCAACAAAAACATACAGGGTGACCCCAAAAAAAGAGTACCCAAACAAAACGTCATAAATTGAACAAAAATAAAGCAATCTTCATACAATTTATTTACACACACAAGTAGCCTCTGCATGATTTGCACAGAAAATTTTAGCGTTCTAGCTTGTCTTTCAGGAAAGTTATGCTCATTCTACAGAACATGCTCCAAATGGCCTCCGCGCCGATTCAGGCAAACTTGAACTCGCCGCGCAAAGTTATCAATCACCCGCACACACTCCTGTTGCGAGATTCCGCGAATGGTTGTTGTGATGGCTCGCTTGAGTTCTGCGATTGTCTGTGGGTTGTTCCTGTAGACGTTGTCTTTCAGGAACCCCCAAAGATAGAAATCTGGGGGATTAAAATCCGGGGGAGGCCATTTGGAGCATGTTCTGTAGAATGAGCATAACTTTCCTGAAAGACAAGCTAGAACGCTAACATTTTCTGTTGAAATCATGCAGAGGCTACTTGTGTGTGTAAATAAATTTTATGAAGATTGCTTTATTTTTGTTCAATTTATGACGTTTTGTTTGGGTACTCTTTTTTTGGGGTCACCCTGTACTATTTCTAACAACAGAAAACGTACTATGTCTCACACATTCACCACAGTTTAATTGTCTATGGGCGGAAGTGGCGACGTTTCTTGACAGATGTTTCGAGTGTGCTCCCTTGCGTTTCCGGCCAGCCTCGTTTCTGCTGTGGTGGAGGGCCCTGCCTCGTGAGGCACTCCCGGAACGACCTGGTTTCGCATGGTGCATCTCGGGAAGGATTTACGAAATGCGCGTCGGAATCCGTCCCCCAGAAAGGCGTAGATGAAAGGGTTGAGGCAGGAGTTAAGGTAGGAGAGAGTGTGGCACATAATCTGCACAAACGCATCCAGATGCCAATAGAGAAAAGAGGCGGGGATCCATGTCAGACAAGAGAATTAATGCATATACAATTCGAGAAAAATAGCACAAGTTAACTCTCTCCGTCAACAGTCCACCATAAAGTAAGTTATGCCATTTACATATTCACATAAAGTTTACAGAATTAATCGAATATCAAAGTCAAAATTATTGCTTTTCACTCGGCTCAGTGTTGCCTTAGTCAGTTTCAAAACACTGCCGTGATCTTGTGACAGCTTCTTTGAATTTTGGACATTATTCTTCAACATTACCGGAGGCGGAATTCATGTAAAGATTACATAACGCATGCAAGTAATCGTTCCAGTAATATAGACAACAGTAAGAGCAAATAGGAACCACTCTCTTAGAGAACCTGAGAACACCTTCTTCATAAATCGTAAACATGCACAGGCTGAAAACACACAAACACACAAACACATACACACACATGCCACACACAAACACACAAACACCCATCCACACACACACACACACACACAATCTGGATACACAAAAATATCAATACCTTAACGTTGTACATGACCTCAGTCCTGGGGAAGGGGTCGATGAGAGTCAAGCACAGGTTGAAGACGTGGATCGGCAGCCAGGTGACAGCGAAGACCAGCACCACGGCGAACACCATCTTAGCCACCTTACGCCGACGTCGTGCTACTGGGCCCACAGCTACTCCCACCTCAGGACCCCCCGGTGCGGGAGGCTGAAATGAATAAATAAATAAATAAATAAATAAATTTATTCATAGACGAATAAACAAATGCCACGCGAAAAAAGGATAGTTTCTGAAGCCAAACCCTTTGAAATAGTGAACAAAATAAATGATGAATAAATATATAAATGAATAAAGGAAAAAACATACATGGATAAATGTCACATGAAAAATGGATAAACAATCCCTCTGAAATTGTGCACGAATTAATAAATAAATAAATAAATAAATGTCGCGAGAACGGTGGCCAGCTTTAATATGTAGCTCAAAACCTCTGGAGTATTTGGCAAAAATACCTCAGAGTTTTCTCACATTAATATTTGTGTCTTTGACGCCAATCCCTACCCAGCGAGAGAAACACCGAAGCAAGAAGGTCCAGGAATCGTTAACTTAAGCCTACGTAGCCTATCAATTCGAAATTTTCAAATGCCATGAAATGGCCCGCCATCATGCTGTTCGCGGTAAACTTCAGGAACAGAGTCCCGAATTTCAAGGAACATGTTGCAAGGTACCAAACTTTACAGACAGAAAAAACCTTGGTAGTATGTGGAAACTGAGGCAAGATCGTGGTGAAAAGCAATAGTTTTTACTTTGAAATTCGATTCATTCCGTACACTTTATTTAAATGTTCAAAAGACATAACTGACCAAGTGGCGAACTGTTGGCGGACAGAACTGGTGAATAGACGATGTTCAGAAATAACCCTGTTGAATTGTTATGGGTTGTGAAAGAATGAATATTTTTGCTTGTATAGTGCAAACTTTCATTTCATTTCAGTTGCAGTAAAGGCCAGTCACTAGCGAGGGCTGTGTTTGAAACACGTGGACAAGGAGCACGTGTAGAAAGTTTGCCTCAATAAAAGCAAGAGTATTCACTCTCTCAAAACCCGTCCGAGTTATTTCCGTAGTTCGTCTATTTCGGTTGCTGTTGTTGAATTTTACCTTCGCTAAATTTGATCGAGTTCACTACTATCAGGGTATGGAAGGCGAAAAGGGTCAAATGATCGAGTTCACTACTATCAGGGACCTAATATAGGTCTATGCTACTATGTACTACGAGATGGATGTAGCCTATACTTAGTCTTACCATTTCGCGACGGATTCCGATCTTGTTCTTCCAGAGATGCTTGAGGATCAGTGTGTAACTGACAATGATGACAGAGAGGGGGATGACGTAGGTAGACATGACAAAAGCAATGTTCACTACGCTCATCCACGTGGGACTCGGCCATTGGTTGACGCAGTACACGTGATCGCCCGAGGGTTCTGATTGGTACTCCAGTCGACTGTAGACGATGAAAGGGATGCAGACGAAAGAGGCGGCTGAAAATGATTGAGCAAAAAATCAAAGGTTTTTTTTTTCCCTTTAGTCAATTTTGTGTGTATATGTATGTGTGTGGACAACAATTCCAGGAAAAGTACCGGACGGATCTTGATGAAACTTTGCATCGAAGTTCTATCAGATGATATCCCCGCAGTTTTTCTTCTTCATTTAAAAAAAAAAGATTTTTGATGACGTCATATCCGGCTATTATTTTGTTGGCCCCACTGTGGTGATGACCGGCACGGTTGGCCTAGTGGTAAGGCGTCCGCCCCGTGATCGGGAGGTCGTGGGTTCGAACCCCGGCCGGGTCATACCTAAGACTTTAAAATTGGCAATCTAGTGGCTGCTCCGCCTGGCGTCTGGCATTATGGGGTTAGTGCTAGGACTGGTTGGTCCGGTGTCAGAATAATGTGACTGGGTGAGACACAAAGCCTGTTCTGCGACTTCTGTCTTGTGTGTGGCGCACGTTATATGTCAAAACAGCACCGCCCTGATATGGTCCTTCGTGGCCGGCTGGGCGTTAAGCGAACAAACAAACAAACAAACAAACAAAAACTGTGGTGATGTCATTTTTTATTCAAATTGATTGAAATTTTGGTCATGCAATTTTGACAAAGCCCGGACTATGAGATTGCATTTCAGCTTGGAAGCTTAAACATTAATAAATCTAAAAATTTTAATTATATTTACAGTTTTAGTGATAGATCCAAACAGGATTTCATCATATTCTTTATCATTGATTGAATCCAAGAAAATATAAACATGTTATCACTTATGTTTGGATTAAAAACAAGCTCACGAAGTTAAAAATGATACAGACAAGAGGGCTTTTGTGTTTAAAAACGCAAGCGCTACTGCGCTGGACTGGCCTATCACTTTCAGCACGATTTGCACGTAAACGTAAACCTAAAGCTATTGTCCTGGTTAAAAAAAAATGCAGTGCGTTCAATTTCATTCTGTGAGTTCGACAGATTTACTAAATGTAGTATTTTCGCTTTACGCGGCTTGTTTTTTGTTTCTTTCTTTCTTTATTTGGTGTTTAACGTCGTTTTCAACCACGAAGGTTATATCGCGACGGGGAAAGGGGGTAGATGGGATAGAGCCACTTGTCAATTGTTTCTTGTTCACAAAAGCACTAATCAAAAATTTGCTCCAGGGGCTTGCAACGTAGTACAATGTATTACCTTACTGGGAGAATGCAAGTTTCTAGTACAAAGGACTTAACATTTCTCACATACTTCTTGACTAAAATCTTTACAAAAATTGACTATATTCTATACAAGAAACACTTAACAAGGGTAAAAAGAGAAACAGAATCCGTTTGTCGCATCTTACGACATGCTGGGGAGCATCGGGTAAATTCTTCCCCCTAACCCGCGGGGGGTGTTTTTTGTTTTGTTTTGTAATCAAACAAACTACTTCAAATAGACTAGACAGAGGTAAACTGATTGGATGCAACTGATTGGATTGGATTTTTGTTTCCACCTAAACAATCTTACCAAGAAATCTTCCTATATTGTTTGAATTAAGAGTAATAAAGGTTAGGCTCAGATTCACCGAGAGAGATTAAATATGAGAGTGGTTTTCTGTCTTCAAAGCCGAAAACAAATCAGTAAACAAAATCCTGACTTTCTTACCCAGCCAAGAGGCGACACAGATAACAACCGCAGCGCGCAGAGTCCTGTCCTTGAGGGAGGCGATGGGATGGACGATGGCGAAGTAACGGTCAATGGTCATAGCGGTCAGAGTCAGGCACGTGGCCTGCAGGGTCACCTGGAACAGGTGATAGGAATTGAAAAATCACAACTGCTTACTGTAGAGAGTGTGTGTGTGTATGTGTGTATGTGTGTGTGTGTGTATGTGTGTATGTGTGTGTGCGTGCGTGCGTGCGTGCTGTGTGTGTGTGTGTGTGTGTGTGTGTGTGTGTGTGTGCGTGCGTGTGTGTGTGTGTGTGTGTGTGTGTGTGTGTGAGTGTGTAACTATGTTTCGTCTTGTAAGCCCAGTTTGCTTTGTGCTATCGTTCTTGTTGTTTTATCTCAGTTATTTGAATGCTTTGTATGCTCGTTTAATTTGTGCTGTTTTTTTAGAATGAATTTGTAAAGCGCCTGGAGCCATTTGTTAAGACTCACGCTATAGAAAAGTTATTTAGTAGTAGTAGTAGTAGTAGTAGTAGTAGTAGTAGTAGTAGTAGTAGTAGTAGTAGTAGTAGTAGTAGCAGCAGCAGTAGTAGTAGTAGTAGTAGTAGTAGTAGTAGTAGTAGTAGTAGTAGTAGTAGTAGAGGGCCACACCGCTTCAAACAAGCATTAGGTCGAAGCACAGATACGTATATGATCTACTTCTTTTTAAAATGTACTTCTGGTCGAATGGAATCAATTGGAGGAGGGCGAGTCTTAACCTTGGACATGGCTAACTAAATCGTTGGCATTTTGCAAAATCATTTGTCTCATGACAAATTTCACAGAAAATGGTTCAGCTATTCAAACTTGCCTGACCAGAGAAACATTTACTGGCAAGCATACATATATCTTTCTTTCTTTATTTGGTGTTTAACGTCGTTTTCAACCACGAAGGTTATATCGCGACGAGGGAAAGGGGGAGATGGGATAGGGGAAAGGGGGGAGATGGGATAGAGCCACTTGTTAAGTGTTTCTTGTTCACAAAAGCACTAATCAAAAAATTGCTCCAGGGGCTTGCAACGTAGTACAATATACAGGGTGACCCAAAAAAAAGAGTACCCAAACAAAACGTCATAAATTGAACAAAAATAAAGCAATCTTCAAAACATTTATTTGCACACACAAGTAGCCTCTGCATGATTTGCACAGAACATTTTAGCGTTCTAGCTTGTCTTTCAGGAAAGTTATGCTCATTCTACAGAACATGCTCCAAATGGCCTCCCCCGGATTTAAATCCCCCATATTTCTATCTTTGGGGGTTCCTGAAAGACAACGTCTACAGGAACAACCCACAGACATTCACAGAACTCAAGAGAGCCATCACAACAACCATTCGCGGAATCTCGCAACAGGAGTGTGTGCGGGTGATTGATAACTTTGCGCGGCGAGTTCAAGTTTGCCTGCAGCGGCGCGGAGGCCATTTGGAGCATGTTCTGTAGAATGAGCATAACTTTCCTGAAAGACAAGCTAGAACGCTAAAATTTTCTGTGCAAATCATGCAGAGGCTACTTGTGTGTGTAAATAAATTTTATGAAGATTGCTTTATTTTTGTTTAATTTATGACGTTTTGTTTGGGTACTCTTTTTTGGGGGTCACCCTGTATGACCTTACTGGGAGAATGCAAGTTTCCAGTACAAAGGACTAAACATTTCTTACATACTGCTTGACTAAAATCTTTACAAACATTGACTATATTCTATACAAGAACCACTTAACAAGGGTTAAAGGAGAAACAGAATCCGTTAGTCGCCTCATACGACATGCGGGGTGCAGAGAAATAAGGATGTGGAAAAGAAGACTTTTGGTAAGTGAAATAAAGGTGATGGATCCAGTCAGGTAGAAATAAGACAACAAGAAAAGAATTGGAAAACTGCAGGGAATAGTAGGGAGAGTTTTCTTGGAAGGAAATATAGGTGAAAGGACTGGTAAGGCAGAAATAAGACAAAAGAAGAGAAGAAACAGAACCGTTAGTCGCCTCTTACGACATGCTGGGTAGCATCGGGTAAATTCTTTCTAGTCCCAACCAATATGGGACTCCCCCTAACCCGCGGGGGGTAAGCATACATATGAGTACTCACATCCAAGAAGTGGTTTTGCTCACGTTATCTTTGTACCACCAACAAGCAATCGACATGAACTTGATATAATATGTACATGAAAAGCACGAACCATTAACTAAACTTTGACAAAAAATGATTGCAACACTGAGATTTCGCACCCAAATTAGCGCATTCATCACCGTGTCATTTCATCCAAACTTTCTATGCCAGGTAAGGCCGTTCACTTGAATATCTGGATCACCTTTCGGATTAAACATTTCTTTTAAAGAGATCACATGACCGCCGCTCAAATAAGGGTACCCTCAAAATCGACGGGACAAAAACGGAAGGGCCCAATTAAAAATCGACAAAAAAATCACAATTATTTGTCCGTGAAAAAGCAAGGGTATTCACTCTTTAACAACCCATACAAACCCGACAGAGTTATTTCCGAATATCGTTTATTCAAACGTGAAGTCAATTTTTATATCAAAGAAACAACATAAACATAAACACCTTGCAAGAACACAATTACAGTCGAACCTGCACTGGCAACCATCCTCAATAACGACCACTTGCCCATTACGACCATCCTCAATAACGACCACTTGCCCATTACGACCATCCTCAATAACGACCACTTGCCCATTACGACCATCCTCAATAACGACCACTTGCCCATTACAACCATCCTCAATAACGACCACTTGCCCATTACAACCATCCTCAATAACGACCACTTGCCCATTACGACCATCCTCAATAACGACCACTTGCCCATTACGACCATCCTCAATAACGACCACTTGCCCATTACGACCATCCTCAATAACGACCACTTGCCCATTACAACCATCCTCAATAACGACCACTTGCCCATTACGACCATCCTCAATAACGACCACTTGCCCATTACGACCATCCTCAATAACGACCACTTGCCCATTACGACCATCCTCAATAACGACCACTTGCCCATTACGACCATCCTCAATAACGACCACTTGCCCATTACAACCATCCTCAATAACGACCACTTGCCCATTACGACCAACTCAAAGGATCCCAAACAAGTTTTTTTCCTATATGCTTCACCTTTCCATAGCGAATTCCTGTTTATAAAGACCACCTTTGGTCGGTCCGTTGAGTGATCGTTACTAAGCCGGTTCGACTAGATCATCAGTACTTACATAGATGAGGTAGACGGTTGCTTTACACATGGTCTCCCCATACAGCCAGTCAAAGGACGTGAACATGGCGATGGTGAAGGGGACGACTATGGTCAGCACAGCGAAGTCGGACACGGCCAAGTTGATGATGTAGCAGTTAGTGGCTGACCGCTCGCCGTGACGGCCCATGGTGTAGATGACCAGTCCGTTGCCCAGAGCACCCAGAACTATGATGCTGACCCAGAGCGCGTGCACCATTGCTGACCGCTCGTAGTCGTAGTACGTGCTGTTGTCTGTCAGTTCTGTCGTGCAGTTGGTTGGGGCAGACTGAAAGACAAAGGTCATAGGGCCAAGAACAAAAAAAAATCCCTTTGTCTGATTCCTCGACCGACTCTATTTTTTCCACCGAGGCTCCCGATCCTAGAACTTTTGGGCCATTGAAAAAATATTAAAAGTGACAAAACTCGATTTTGCAGACTTTACAAGGAAAACAATTACTCTTCTCCAACACCCATGGGACACAGCTTTCCGGGCAATAAAAAACACACACACTTCAATAAAAACAACAGCCTGGGGTGGACTAAAAGAGCAAGATTTTGTTCCCTGCTTTAAAGTAACACTCGCCGCCTACCGTAGTGTCAGGGCCGGACTAGGCTAAGAGGAGGGGGGGGGGGGGTCAGGGGGCTAAGCCCCCTGAAGCTGATGGGTAGGTCATATTCTGAGATAGCAAAATGGTCGCTCCTTGCATGAAACGGCATAAAATAAACAATAATAAAAAATGTTTTAAATAAGTGAGGTACATGTTTAGGCTAGGGGGGGGGGGGGGGGGGGGTTGCGCAACCCCCATAACCCCCCCGGTAGTCCGGCCCTGAGTGTTTTCACTCGTCTAAAGTCTAGTACCGTCACGCAGCGTAGTCTAAAGGGTATGTAGTTTCTTGCGGACAAACACTGGGGGGAAAACACCCTTGTGATTCTTAAAACTATAAATTTAAAAAAATATATATATATATATACGACGTACAAGCAAGAAAGAGAAACTAAAGGAAAAAGAACAGAAAGATAGATAGAAAGAAAGAAACTTACTGAGAAATAAAAAAAATAAAAAAGACAAGAAAAAAGAAACGACAGAAAGACTGACGAACAGAAAAGAACAGAAAGAAAGAAAACATCATACACAATGAAAGACAAACACATCATTATGTGTTATGAACAAAACAGCCTTACCGTTGTGTCCGAACCTCTATACCAAGGGATCTCGGTGGTCGTGTTAAGGTCATCCCAAGCCCGCCCAGAACTCGCCGCGTCAATCAGACCCCGAGAAGACACCGTCATCCACGCATAGCCCGAAGACACCGGTGTGCTCGACACAAACGATGCTAACACGGTCTCGGTGGATACGGACATCATGGCGTCAACTACAGGCGTTGTCACACTTTTGGTCACGCTGACCAGGGCACTGAATACAGGAATGGACAGCTGAGTGGTCAAGCTCGGGAGGGTGGGAAGAAGCGGTGGGCGTGAATTAGTTGTCATGGCGGTGTTGGAGTCGTGTCTATGGTGACGACCTATACGGACCAGAATGGTGACATCCAGCAGCAAGGGATTCTGCTGCATCAGTAGTATGTCGGAAACCGCACGTCAGTGCGTGATTGCTGTATTAAAGCAAGGTTTACCTTAGCAGTGCTGACGTGTGTGTGTAGATTCATTTTAAGCCTGATAACAAGTGGGCGAATTCGACTTAACAAGGCTCGCTGCTTTGGCACTAACTTCTCGGGCCTTTACGGTTAATAAGTGTGTGCCCATCTCAACACAACTGCTTACGTGTCAGACGTATTTGACCCCCTTCAATGATAGTCTGAGCTTCGCATTGTGTCGTTTAGTGGGCGAGGAGGGCCCAACAACTCCTCAGTGATCTGGGCTGAGATGCACAAGACAGTTACCACCCAAAGTGTGGTTGGTTGAAACTTAAATGTGTTGTGATTTCAACGAATCAGAACCCGAGGTTTGTTCTCTCCCGTTTGGGTGGCACCTACTTTCCGGCGGTTCGTGCACCTCTGCCCAGCTCTCTCACTATGTCCGTGAATCTGAGTCTAACCTTATTGTTTTCAAAGCACAGAGACTGAGTGGTGAAGCTCTTCCTTACCGCGTACACGGTCATGTTCATCGCCACAGATATGTGCAGGCTTTCACATGGAATACTGAGGAACATCCTTTCATTCGGACATGTACCAGAAATCTGTGGCGTGGTTGTATTCTGCGCAGAATGGCATTTTTTCCCTGAATTAATTCAACAGACTGACAGTATAGGCTTCACCTACAAAATACATTCAAGAACAATCACACTCTTTTACGTAAGAAGCAGTTAGGCTGTGGATTTCCAAATAAAATGATATAAAAAATATATTTTTAAAAAGCCTGAAAAGGTCTGTGGTGGTGAACTTGACCGCTTACACTCAGTGACGAGAAAGACTGACAGCAATCGTGCTTCAAGAAAAAATTCAGGCCAGACAAATCAAATCTGAATAAGAAATAGCGGACAATTTGAAAAAGATTGAGTTGCCACTCGGTGAGAAACAAGAATTTCTCCTGAAGCTTGTTTCCTCAGCTGAAGACAATGAAGAAGAAATAACTACATTCTGCATTCCTCACGAGCAGACGCCGGACTGCAAGTTAAACCCATCTGTCCGGCGCACATGGACTGAGCCACAACGCCCGACACTAATCAACAAGTCGCGTAAGGCGAAATTACTACATTTAGTCAAGCTGTGGAACTCACAGAATGAAACTGAACGTAGTCCGCCGCTAGTGCAAAAGGCAGTGAAAGTGACGAGCCTGTTCGGCGCGGTAGCGATTGCGCTGTGCTTCATAGCACGCTGTACTGTACCTCTCTTCGTTTTAACTTTCTGAGCGTGTTTTTAATCCAAACATATCATATCTATATGTTTTTGGAATCAGGAACCGACAAGGAATAAGATGAAATAGTTTTTAAAACGATTTCGAAAATTTAATTTTGATCATAATTTTTATATTTTTAATTTTCAGAGCTTGTTTTTAATCCAAATATAACATATGTATATGTTTTTGGAATCAGAAAATGACGAAGAATAAGATGAACGTAAATTTGGATCGTTTAATAAAAAAATAATTTTAATTACAAGTTTCCGATTTTTAATGACCAAACTCACTCATTAGTTTTTAAGCCACCAAGCTGAAATGCAATACCAAACCCCGGCCTTCGTCGAAGATTGCTTTGCCAAAATTTCAATCAATTTAATTGAAAAATGAGGGTGTGACAGTGCCGCCTCAACTTTTACAAAAAGCCGGATATGACGTCATCAAAGGTATTTATCGAAAAAAAGAAAAAAACGTCCGGGGATATCATACCCAGGAACTCTCATGTCAAATTTCATAAAGATCGGCCCAGTAGTTTAGTCTGAATCGCTCTACACACACACACAGACAGACAGACAGACAGACAGACACACACACACACACACACACACACACATACACCACGACCCTCGTCTTGATTCCCCCCTCTATGTTAAAACATGTAGTCAAAACTTGACTAAATGTAAAAAAGAGCGATTTGACAAGAGCGCAGCTTTTTCACAGAACAAGAACTCTGCAAAGCTGTGACTGACAGACTGATTAAGTCGCACCCAGAAGAAAATTCTAAAGCTCCATTTGTTTTGGGGGTATTGTAAGGCTTCGAGTTAACGAACAGGCAAACAGGGGTGCTGTCGTCTCAATTAGTTTACAGGGTTTCCTGAACTGTTTTGCCTCATTTTTTGTTAGGTGTTTGAACTAACGGGAATGGCTGAAGCCCGACTGGTTCCTGATTTGCCCTGTTGACTCCAATCAGAAAATATTGATTGGATACTTTTCTCAACTTAAAACAAATGAAGTGCCATGATTTTTCTGCCTGCATGCGTTCAGGAGGGCACTCTGCGTGTGTGTGGGGGGAGGGAGAGAGAGAGAGAGAGAGAGAGAGAGAGAGAGAGAGAGAGAGAGAGAGAGAGAGAGAGAGAGAGAGAGAAGAGTGAGCAAGCATAAGAAAACAATGGTTCTTGAAAATTATTAACTTATTAATAAACGTTTGATAAGTCATAAATTAATGCAGCAGATATACACTCATCCTTCATAGACTGATAACCGATTTGTTTTGAAAAAGTAATCCCCTCCCAAAACACAACAGTTCTGTCAATTATTGTGTCAATTTCTCTAAAGCACCACTATGCAGATTGTACTTTTTTTTTTAAAGTACAATTTCTCCAATTGTCCATGTTTAGTGGCACAAACAAGGCACTTTAATTTTATGCAGAGCCTTTTTTAGGGTCTTAAAATCTAAACTTTTAAAAAAATAATAGTTTGCATCTGGAATTTTATGACTTAAAATATCTGGTTAAACTTTCCCTTTTTACTGGATTTTTCTGATGGGCAAACAGGCTTTAAATGACTGCTTAAAACACCGTAAAAACACTGTTTTCTTTTCTTGTTTGTTTTGTTTATCCCTCTGGTTTTAAAAAGCTTGAACTGCTGCAGGCAGAAACTAGAAATCCGGGAATTCCTGTCCCCATCAAGTAAAACTTCCAACATGCTTCAGTGACAGACAATGGAATGAGACGAACAATGGCAGTTATAAGCTTTCTGGTATTTATTCAATGAATCAATCAAACAGTCACTCACAAATGAACTTCAATTACTGTATTTCAAGCCCGCTCTTTCGCTTACTCTTAGATTTATAGGCCCACTCCGCCTCGTGAAAACAGTTTGCCTCACAGTTTTATTAAGTGCTCACGCAAAGGTTCACGAAATGTTTACAGGGAAATTCTTTCTTTTCTTTATTTGGTGTTTATCGTCGTTTTCAACCACGAAGGTTATATCGCGACAGGGAAAGGGGGGAGATGGGATAGAGCCACTTGTCAATTGTTTCTTGTTCACAAAAGCACTAATCAAAAATTTGCTCCAGGGGCTTGCAACGTAGTACAATGTATTACCTTACTGGGAGAATGCAAGTTTCCAGTACAAAGGACTTAACATTTCTTACATATTACAGGGAAATCAAATCACAACAAATCTGATCAATTTAATATATTTTGCCAATTCTATGTTCATACAGGTACTCTCCTAGACTCTTGTGGAAAGGACAAAGACTAAAAATAAAGGAAATGCACACAAACACGCACGTACACACTCAAACATGAAGAAGAAAAAATAAACTTCTCTCGTTCACATAACACTTGTTGTTCAAATAAAAATGACAGAAAACTGACACTTGCTATACTCCATTCATAATATCAAATATCAAGAAAACAACATTTGAACAAACCACTTCATCGTCTTGTCACTTCCATGCATTCTGATTCACATCGATGACTCAACAACAATAATCTGAATACAAGAACAATGTTTAGAAAAATGACACATAACGTTAGATTAGATACTCAAGTCTGATTTGTCCACCTCATATGAATCTCAGTTGTCATTCATACCAGCAGGTGATACGTACATCTGCAGTGACATGTTTATTCAAACACAAAACATTTTCAACTGTAAAAATCACACAGAGAAGCTGTAGCACTGAAATCTAAACTCTTCTCCTGAAAAAAAAAGGCAATCAACCAAACTTCAACTGATCAAATTGTGCCACTAACAGTAACACAAATGATTTGGACATGTATGCCACCAATCTCTACCCTCTTTTATTATGCACAGAAATAGCTCTGTAGAAGGAAGGAACAAACTTTCTTTGCAACGTATCCACATAACGAGTCAAATGCCTGTCGCAAAGTTTTGTATTGTTTTTTTCTTATGAAGTTTGTTGCACGAATATGCTCTGGTGGGTTTGTTATCATTTTAAATGTTTCTTGTTTTCAGAGATACCGGTTCTCTCTTCCATATTCATTTCTATTCATTCACGTCTGATTCCTTTTCAGTAACATCACTTTGAACACCTTACGTAATCATGCTTCATGTACAAACCTTTCTCATCTGCTACACACAGACGACACTGCTTAACAAGTTACTCTAAATCAACCCCAAATATATCTCCCCAGTGTGTAGTTCAACTTTACAAATGATCCAATAGTGAGGTACAGACTAGAACCAGCACCTATGACATCTTGAATACACCGACGAGCGCTGGTCTGACTGTCCTATTGTGCAACTTGTACCCTATTTTCTGCACAATGGCTACAGTCTCTGATTCCTTGTCTGCGGTGGGGACCTGGAACAAGGCTTCATGGAAATTAGGGTCAAACTTCTCTCCCTCCTTGGGTGAGATTGGCACTAAGCCATGCTTGCCAAACACTTTTTGTAACTGCGCTTCTGTCATGGTGAGACCATCAAAGAGGTCTTTGAGCGCTGGGTTCTTGGGGAGCTCCTCCTGAGGAACGCTGATTGTGGCGGTCTGAAGGATGTCCGCCACCTCCAGCAGGTCTTTGCAGAATCCCTGGATGCCGTACAGCTTGGCGTCGTCGATCTGCTTCTTCATGCGCTGCCGCACGTTCTCCGTCTCTGCCAGGGAGCGAATGTACTTGTCCTGTCGGTGAGAATAAGAGAGTGAGAAAACCAGTGGAAATCATACACAAATAGAAATCATTTCCATACTTTTTCCCATATAATCATTTTCCATTTGAATGATGTCTTCCCTTTTCTTTTTTTCACATATTTCCACAATTCAAACATGTTTTGACATCTTCAATAACAAAATATTGGGAATTAAAAAAAAATCTGAAACTGGAACAAATCTGCTACTCTTAATGCTAATGCACACTTACTTTCATTTCTTTCAGGTCCAATTCAATTTTTGTCTTTTCCTCGGCCCACACTTTTTCTGCAGCAGCCAATTCTTGTTTTGGATCCTGTTCTGGCTGTTCTGCGGCACTTTGACTCCTATTTGCACTCTCCGTAGTATCGGCCGGCTTATCATTTGCTGCTGTACTTGACATCCGAAGCAGATCTGTCCTGCTGAAAGAAAAAATTACAACCGAATAAGAATAAATCTGAGAGATGAGTTACATGTACCTGAAAATAACAGTATACAATCGAACCTCTCTTTTTACAATTTCAGTCTCTAGTGTCGTTCTCCAGCCTCAGTCTTATTACTTTCTTACATTAGGCCCATCATCTCACCAGAGGTACCAGCCATCAACGACTGAACGAGAGACCACATAAAAGTCTTCTTTCCTGTGCTTTTGCCCTATAGCTGGCTGCAGGTGCATACTTTTTGATCTGATGCATTTTTCTGATCCCTGGCCAGTCGAACGTCTGATTGTTTGGAAACATAGCAGGCCTTCACTTCAGAGGGGTTGTTTATAGTCAGAATTCAGTAATATGCATGCAAATTCACATGTACGATGGAGATGCAAAGAGAGATGCGAGCGAGATGGATGGTGTCTGTACATCACTACATGTATTGCCATACGTAAACTGGTATAAGATGAAAATGACAGCGTCGCTATAACTTTCTGTACAAATATGCAACCGAAAAGACTATAGGAAGCACAAAAGAGTGACAACCTGAGCATCTATAACATCCCTGTGTTTCTTAGGGAAGGAGGTACGTAATTTCTGACTAAAAATGTTTAAACTTAAATGACACATTCTGTTTCTTCCAAACACTGGACAACTGACAGTCACCAAAACAATTACACAAGTGCTACCGACAGCTATTTAACGCTCGTAGTCGTTTGACCTTGTACTTGTAGTTGTACTGTTGTAGGGTAATATCCGTTCAGATGACACAAACTGTGCACATACTATTGACTGCAGTGGTCAGTCAGATAACACAAAATCAGCAATGTAAAAACATAAAACTTAGTTGGTTTAAAATAAAGCAAGAAACAGTCCAATCCCTTGGAACATTCTCAAGCTCATGATGCAAGATAATGAATGACATGCGTCGTCTGTTCTTACCGAACTGGGGACAAGAAAATCAGTTTACATTTCAAAAGACTATTTACATAAATCTTCGTAAAACCGCTCGACAGAAAATGAAAAAAGATCTTGCAAGAGAACATTTTTCTACCTGTGTATCCTGCTCCCCAAATAGGAGCGCGTTGCTCTCGAAAGTCCGCAAACCGTCCGAACACACATGCTGCCAGCGGCTGCCATCATGAAGGTTTACCGTTTGGCTCCTTTCCACGCGAGAGCGGTTTTAAAGGGAGCTAACACTTATGCAATGCTTTCATCTGTTTCATGAGCTGCATTTGAATAAATTGCGATCTTCGTGTGTGTGCGTGTGTGTGAGTATAATATTGTTGCTCAGCTTAGAAAAAACAAGAGTGGTAAATTATTGGAACGTTTGTTTCATGACGAAACAAAAGATTACATTGTAATGACTTGTTTTCTTTTGTTTTGTCATAAATTTAAGGGGGGACAGGGTAGGCAAGCACTTTTTTTTTTTATTTTGGAAACAGCTTGCTGCTTGTTTGATTTTTGCAAGCAGAATAACCTAATTAAGGGAAACCATTTTAAATTTTGAGTGAAAAGCAATTTTTGGGGGTTTTATTCACCAAAATGTGAGAAAAACGTTATAAAATGTGCTTTTTTTAAAATGTTGCAGTTTGTGAACCAGTGCATGTTTTGATCCAATTTTTCTTCTTTGCAGCAATATGTGTGTGTTTAATAATTCTGTGTATCGAAAAGCATTTCTAAGCAATATATTATTTTAATTTAGCATTTTCAGTTACCGGTTCAGTTCTGATAAGAAAAATACATGAAATCCTAACTGTCAGACTCATAAAAACCCAACCAATGCACTGAACTCTTATTCCATACACAGAACTGATGCTGTACAACTCATAAACAACATATACAAAAACTGAACAAATCCATCAAGCCTTTCAAAAGTTGCAACATTTTAATTGTAGCGTTTTGTCTGAAAATTACATTCAGAGAAAACAGCATTTTAAAGATTTGAACCAGTACATAAAAAAACCAGTAGCACAGTGCACCCTGAATTCATATGTTTTTATCAGAATGACCACTTTACTATGTAGGGAAAAGGATTTGACAATCAAATTATCAGGATTTTTTTTATATACATCATATGAAAACAGCCATCTTTGTTTGTACCGATATGAAAACATGAATCAGAACCAAACTGTCAGACTCATAAAAACCCAACCAATGCACTTAACTCTTATTCCATACACAAAACTGACGCTTTACAAATCATAAACAACATAAACAAAAATGAAACAAATCCATCAAGCCATTCAAAAGTTGCAACATTTTAATTACAGATGTTTGTCTGAAAATTACATTCAGAGAAAACAGCATTTGAAAGATTCCAACCAGTACCTCAAACTAGTAGCACAGTGCAGCCTGAATTGATATGTTTTTATAAGAATAACCACTTTACTATAATGGGGAAATGATTTGACGATCAAATTATCCAGACTTTTTTTAAAAAATCATTTGAAAACTCATCTATGTTAGTGCAGATATGAATCAAAACGAAACTGTCGGACTCATAAAAACACAAGGAATCCACTGTATTCTTATTCCATGCACAGAAATGGTGCTTCACAAATCATAAACAACATATACAAAATTGGAACAAATCCATCTTGCCATTCAAAAGTTACAACATTTTAATTACCACATTTTGTCTCAAATTACATGTAGAGAAAACAGCATGTAAAAGAGTCTCACTAGTATCCCGGTAAACTAGTACCACAGTAGAGCTTGAATTAATGGGGTGTTTTTTTTTTAACCAGAATAACACTTTAACTATGAAGGGGAAATGATTTGATAATCAAATTATCAGATTTTTTTGATTTAAAAAAAAATCATATGAAAACATTAAAAAAGTCAATTATCTGTGTTTGTGCTGATATGAAAATATTGATCAGAACCAAACTGTCAGACTCATAAAAACCCAACGGATGCACTGATTTCTTATTTCATTGCATAGAAATGATGCTTCACAAATCATCAACAACATTACATAATTATATATACACAAATGGAACAAAGCTATCAAGCCATTCAAAAGTTGCAACATTTTAATTACAGTATTTCTGTGCTCAATCCTAACACTGCAGCAAATTTCTGTAAAGCTGAATGTCCCTTTCCATGTACCAACTTGGTCATACGCGGATTATTTAAAATGCAACTTTACCACCCGAAGCGTTGCAAACACCGGGAGAAGAGTAAACAACTGCAGACTTGAATGGACACTCATATGCAGTCCAGATGCAGGGCCTGTGCAAATCCTTGGGCTGATGCATCACCTTCTTTCATAATCAGACTGCTATCAGACAAGCATTCAGTACAGGATATAAACCTTTCAGCAATAGATTGAGCTGATCAATGTTGACAAAAGCCCAACACATGTCAGCGGAGTGACGTTGCACAGTACCAGTATCCATATCTGCTTGTGATGGGTCAGAAGATGGCAAAGTATCTGTATCTTCTTATGGTTGGTCAGAAGATGGCAAAGCTGATGTTTCTGCTGTGGAAGAGGGTAGTTCCGGTTTAGCAAACTTTTTCATCAGGTCAATCTTTCTCCTCGCTGCCACCACAGGAGGACTGGCTCTCCCCTTGCTCCAACCTAATAAATACACAAACACTGATTTAATATTTGATACAACTGTCCATGGTTTTTGTTTGTAATAAGCTGCAAATTTTAAGACTCAATATAAACGTCAACAAGTGCTTGTACTTTATTTTGCAAATGACCATGTTACATGGGGTGTCGGTCTCGAATAGCAGCTAGCATCTGCTGAAGAGACATTAAACCCCAAAAACCAACCAACCAAAAACCAAACATGGGGTGTACCTCAACTTTTTGGCTAGGCTGGTAAATCAGAAATCCCAATCAGCCCCCAACCACTGAACCAGGCGGGTTTTCTTACAACCACCTCAGCGGCTCGTACCCACGTATGTCGGTTGACGAACACACACACACACACACACACACACACACACACAAAAGACATTCATTAATTGGCCCCTATCACAAAATGTACATGTCAAGTTTACTATGGGATTTGAGTAACCACACAATCACATACACACAGGAACTAATACTGAAACTAGCTGAATTATTTTCATTCTTTCTTTCTTTCTTTTCATATTTTTCTTTTAAAATTAATTTATTTCATCACACTTGCTATGTATAAATTTTGCTTGTTTCTTGTCTGTTGTCTGTTTTGTGTGTGTGTGTGTTCTGTGTGTGTGTATACATTTTCAGATTTCCTAAACCTAGCACTGTTTGCAGGTGATCTTTATGCTTTTGATTCATGAGTTGCATCCCCAGTCCTTTAGTTTAACTCTTTTTTTTTCTTTGGTGAAGTAAATTGGATCTATTTTTTTTATTCCTTACTTAATGGAAAAGATTTGACAACAATATTGCTGTCAATGATAGGTTGGTCAGCCATGCTGGTGTAAACCAATCCTTTAGAATTAGAGAACGCTCTCTAGTAGGGTACTTATTTTCCTACGGTCAATGACCAGAAACAGAAACTGTGTCAGTCGTACATCGCTCAGATGCTGCTTCTCAGTTTGACCCCAGACAAAGAATACTGATGACATGTTACACCATAGTAAGCTCTCAAGGACTGGCCAGCGAAGAACAATAAAATAGGGGTTGTGAAGACGATATCACAGAGATGATCGAGGGAGGGAGGGGGGGGGGGGGGGGGGTGTGCGGCGGCGGCATGGTCAGTAAATTGGATCAAGAAACCCGCAAAATACTTCAGACACAAACTGTTTATCATTTACCTGCAAACCCTAACACATTCTTACAACAACAACAACATAACGATGTGCAATAAATCACGTTGTCAAACAAACAAGATCGAAAAGAGAAAGAAGCAAAACCCACCTCGTCGAGTCAAGAATCTTAGAATGTCGTCTGCTTAAATACGATCATGTTGGTTCATTTCGGAGTGTTGTTACTTCCTTCTACTGTTCGCTGCTGCTGGTTCATCTTTCTCTGATATTTCTTGCCAATATGCCGAACATTTCCAATGTTAGGGTTGTTCTCCGCAGCTCAAAACTTTGAAAAATGCTGCTGAATCGGTGAAAACGTCTTGGATTTGTTGACACCGGGGGACTGATAAGTTGTCTACTGCGCTTGCGCCAAATGCCTTTGACCTACATATATTTGCATATATTAATTCCGGGGTTTCGGTTGGAACGGATTCTCTCTCTTTGTGCCTATGTCAACGGAAATTCCCCAACGGTGATGACGTCATCTTGAAGAACGGAAATTTCCACACAGTTTGAACAGCGAAGGGTCATGTCATGTGCGCACATTTACCAGCACGGAGTATCCAAAGTTGACCATTTTTTCGATTTTTTTGATAAAACACAGACAAAAACAACAAAACATCGGTTTGAAAATGGTTTTATTTACATGAATACATGTCTAAAATGACAAAAGCAGATTATTGAATGCATTCCAGGATGTTCAAAGGTGTGAAAAATGCAACAACCCCAAAAAGGTGTATGAGACCAAAAATAACTCATTTTGCCTACCCGGTCTGCCCTTAAACATACAATAATGTACCTTTTCTTTTTTTTCATTCTGAATTTCGGAACGTTAGCAGTCTATCTGTTTTTTTGATTTTTGTTGCTTATCTTCCAAAGGTTTATGTACTTGTACATGTATAACCATGGAGTACATGCACCATTACTTCAGAACAATATGCGTACTTGCATAATTTATCAGTCCATGTTTAAATAATGATGTATTCACATGTGCATGTATGAGGTATATAAGTACAGCAGACAGAAAGAAAAGAACAAGAGGACATCCATAAGAACATGAACCTAAAGCACATCTTCATGATATACAAAATCTCTCTCACGCAGATACAAATACCCACACCCACACAAGCAAAAATCATATACAAATGTACCAAGTATATTTATTTCAGAATTATCTGCTTTCAGACATTGCACATACAATTCAACCCACTATATTTTCTTCATAGTTTCATAACACACACACACACAAAACCAGTCACACACAGTGCACAACCATTCACAAACAAACATAAACTATAAAAAAATTGTACAGATTTTTGTTACTCTATTTTTGTTTTTGCCCACTTCTATGCGGCCCCCCCTCTCTCTCTCTCTCTCTCTCTCTCTCTCTCTCTCTCTCTCTCTCTCTCACACACACACACACACACACACACACACACACACACACACACACACACACACACACACGCACACACACCACACTTAAAGGAACGGAAAAAAACCAGACTGATTATCTCTCTTTTTTCCGGAACTTTGCAATAAAGAACCCTATTGTGTCCGAATCATAGTCTTTTTTAACGCTGCCCGCCAGACTACTGAGCTCAAATCTCTGCACCAACTGACACTCATCTGCGGAGAGTGATGACTGCACAAGGCCACAACCTCCCAAATGTGGATTCTGGAACAAATATACAAAACTAATGTTGAAAAACAACAGAATTCTGTACTCACCGATACAAGGACAGCACAATAAAACAAATTTTCGCTTATAAAAGCTTCATCAGGTAACAAAAACAAAGGACAACAAAAAAGCGAAAATTCGTATTATTGTGCTGTCCTTGTATCGGTGAGTACATCATTCTTTTGTTTTTCAACTTTGTTCATCTTTTCTTTTCTTCTATATTTGGTGTTTAACGTCATTTTCAACCACGAAGGTTATATCGCGATGAGGGAAAGGGGGGAGATGGGATAGGGGAAAGGGGGGAGATGGGATAGAGCCACTTGTTAAGTGTTTCTTGTTCACAAAAGCACTAATCAAAAAATTGCTCCAGGGGCTTGCAACGTAGTACAATATGACCTTACTGGGAGAATGCAAGTTTCCAGCACAAAGGACAAAACATTTCTTACATACTGCTTGACTAAAATCTTTACAAACATTGACTATATTCTATACAAGAACCACTTAACAAGGGTAATAAGTGAAGAATTTTATGCGTGAGAAAAGGAAAGTAAAAGGACTTTGGGGAGGCAGAAATAAAGAAACAAGAAAAAGATCCTAATTAGGTTCACGGCATCGAGAGTGATGCGACCTTCTCTCAGAAGGTAGTAGAGAAGGCTCCCCCATCCACCACCCGGGGGACGCGCCTCTACGCCAATTAGGGGGCGCGAGGAACTTTGTTCATCTCACCACAGTCACTTTGTTATTTTGATTACAAAAATAATCATTATTCTCCTTTCTCTGTTGTAGAAAAATGTTCAGAAACATTCTTCGACGCCAAAACATGTCATTAACTGACATATTTTCTCTGGTATGTAGTGATTGATTTATTTGTTTTAATGTTTATTTGTTTTCTTAATCAATCAATTGTTAAATTCATTGATTCATTGATGTATTCATGTGTCTATTCATTTATTTATTTTTCTTAAAAGACAGACAACTAGAAGCAAGAGTTCTTTGGAGCTGAAATATAACAGTGTTTCTCAAAGGAAAGAGCAAAAAAAACAAAATCAAAAACCACCAAGACTCCATCAAGAGCATGAAACCCGACCAGGAACTGGTGACCTTAAAATCGAAAGTGGTAGCATTAAAAATGTCAGTCTTTCATTCCAGGCAGTCTGTGAAACTGAAGCAAAAACAGCCTTGTTTACCTTTTCTGGTAAATCAGAGTGTTTAGTTAATGTTGTACGGTTTTGATCAGGGTCACATAAATATGTTCAATCTCATCTTTTTTCATCTTTTTATTTCTCTTACCTTTTCTTAATAGCTAGAGGGTATGCACAACAACAGCAACAACCATCAGCACCACAACCACCTGTCAGTGTCATACCTGTTTTTCAAGAGCCATTTCAGAATAAGTTTGCAGAAGCCAAGCCACTTGATCTTCGTTTTCCTCCACTGTTACTGTGCACGTGCTATACACCAGCACACCGCCTGGTTTTAACAGGGACACCGCCTGCAACAGAAAATCACTGATTTTATCCCCTACTCTTGTGCATACAGCCGAACCCCCCTTTTTATACCTCCCAATTTGAGACTTCCCCCTTTTTAAGACCGTAATTTTTGAGATTTTCTGTTCATAACATCTGTAAATTTATCCCCATTTTAAGACTCCCTCGGGGGGCCTGGGTAGCTCAGTTGGTAGAGCACTGGACTTGTGATCCTAAGGTCGCAGGTTCGAATCCGGGCCGGGATGGACACGGGTCAACTTTATGTGCAGACCCAGAGACGGTATCCATGCCCCACCCCCGTGTCACCACAGTGGCACGAAAAAGACCTTGGTCATTCTGCCATAAGTGCAGATGGCTGATATCACCTAAACACGCATACACTTGTGTATCTCATCTAAAGTCGGGTTAAAACCCGGGAACATGCCCCTATTGGCTTTGCCTTGAGGGCGTAAAACTTGAATTTGAAAGTCTTAATTGTATGGTGTACAAACAAACATTACTTTGTTCTATGAGAAAACTGCAATTGGTTATATAAAATCAATCATTACACTGTGTCAAACCAAACTTATCAAAGATAAATAATAACCTTAAAAGTTATCCAGAAAAGGTAAAAGGCAGCACACTGAAAAATTATTTCATCTTGACTCTGTAAGTAGACTCCCTTTCAATGACCAAAACTGTCCAACCAATATCTCAACCCTTGCTCTGACAACACTGCCTGTCCTAATCTGTTTTTCATCCAAGCTCACAAAATCAGGCAAATGAATCTGTCTATTTAAAAGAGAAAAAGTAAGAAAAAAATAAAAAGTAAGAAAAAATAGTAATACAAAATACTGTAGTAATAAAAAAAATTTTTTTTTAAAAATGTGTCTTCTCCTTTTTCCCAAGTACACAATTCACAGTATATTCACAGGTAGATAAAAAGAAATACTGCTGTGAATTTAATCTTACTGTAGAAAGCAGCATCCTTTGCAGTTTGGGAAATGATGCAAGAGAACTGGCGGTCATTTTGTTGCGGACTGAGGGCCGCTGTCCCAGAGCACTGCAAGGTCCGTCCAAGAGAAGAGCGTCAAAACTGTCCGGTGGGTAGGGGGGACCACCGCTTATATCTGCACAAAAATCGATTTTCAACATGTTTGTAAAATTGAAGGCTGCAACTAAAACACTCTCAAATATGAGGCGGGTGGGGTCTACTCTAAATGAGAATTTAAATTTTTTTTAAAAATCATGTTGATCATCTCGTACAGGTAGTGCTCATTTTGGTCAGTAAAATAATCAGTCACTCACCGGCACCACACGTTTTGATATTACACCACAAACTGGTGCCTTTTCATCCCCTTTTATTCCTCTTTACACCAATTTATAGTCTTGGATGATTGCTTACTTATCAAATAGGCACTATTATCTCATCTATCACTTTAACAAACATGAATTGATTTGTGTGTGGCAAGATTACCACATTTCCATGAGAGACTGCCTGTACACATTATAATTTGTCTTTACATTAACTTACCAGCATTTTCTTGCATGGCTTTCCTGCTATCAAAGGCATAGGATTCAATACAGGTTATGCCAAGATTGTCAGCGTTCCTTGTGATTTTGCTCACTTTGTCTGCCGTTTTATCCAGCGCTACTAAACGACCCTGCAGCATACAAAAAATATAAGGAATGAGAATATTAATCATCATTACAACATACACACCAAATTCATTTGTGTATAAACATGTATCCACACAAATACTCTCTCTGTGTGTGTATCTCTCCTCTCTCCCTCATCCCGCCCCCCCCCCCCCCCTTCCCATCCTCCCCTCAAGCTAGAATGTGAATACACACTGACAGATCATGACTCATCCCAATTAAACAGTACCTTGTTTTTCATCAGAGCTGCAAGGTGACATGTTTTTCCTCCTGTAACAAGTACAAACAGGTTGACAGAAGCAAAAAAACATTTGTGAACCCCACCCCCCCCCCCCCCCCCCAAAAAAAAACAAAAAAAACAAACAACCTGAAACGTAGGAACAACAATTGTAACAATAATTATTTTCTTCAAATGAAGTCACCTTTCCCTTTGATAACAAAGTTTTTATGATGTTCATTTCCTCTTCTTACTCTGCATTGGACCAAAACGTTACAGAGCTTAATGCATTTCTTAGTCTCTGAATGTATTAGCAGAAGATTTGAAACACTAAATAACTCTGAATTAATTTCTCGATATGCTTGCAGCAGATTATGAGCACAAAACAAGTCTGCATTCATTTCTAAACATGCCAACAGAGGACTATCAGCGCTAAACACATCTGTTTTAATATCTTACCTGGTGCAGCGCACATGTCAAGGATGGTCTGTCCTGGCAGAGGGCTCAGAACATGTCCGCAAACAATGGAAGGAAGATTCTGTGCAAACACTGCACTTGGCAAAATGTCTGACAGGGACGGTGCTTGATACAGGGGCTCTGTCATCTGAATTCCTACACCCCTGCGGGAAATAAGTTGCAGAAGCGAAATGAATAACACGCTCTTGCTTGTTTGCTTGCTTGCTAACTTGCTATTTCTGTCCCTAGTACTAGTGACTATTTGGGACATAACGTGGTTATATGCTACAAACACGCTCTTGGTTTACTAGTTGTACATGTAGTATAATGCACAAGCTCTGCATAGTGGACCACGAAGGTGCAAAAAACAGTAAAAAAACCCATGAAAGCGTGAAAAGTTTGCATGCCAAGACAATAACACATGTGATAACATATCCTAAGAGGCAGCTGTGAAGGGCAAAAGTAACACTAGATTTGATTTTTAAAAGATTAAATTACTGTTTGAGATAAATATATATTATTTGAGTCAGTTGAGAAGGACAACACTAGATACGAATTGAAACTTCTGTTGAATTCTCTTATCAGACAAGATCTATAGGCTGTCCTGTCATGCAGATCACAATGTCATATTTCTCTTTCCATGTACAAACTAAGTATAAAGTTAATCACCTTTTACCACCACCATCCTCCCTTTTAAAATTCAGCTTTATCAAATTTTCTGCCCATGTCTGCAAATTTAAATTACAAGTACCTCCATTATTAAGACTTCCTTACTTTTAAAACCTGATACTGTGTTTTTTTTAGGTTTATGTTGGTCTTAGTAGTGTGTTTGTTTGTTTGTTTGCTTGCTTAATGCCCAGCCGACCACGAAGGGCCATATCAGGGCGGTGCTGCTTTGACATATAACGTGCGCCACACACAAGACAGAAGTCGCAGCACAGGCTTCATGTCTCACCCAGTCACATTATTCTGACACCGGACCAACCAGTCCTAGCACTAACCCCATAATGCCAGACGCCAGGCGGAGCAGCCACTAGATTGCCAATTTATTAAAGTCTTAGGTATGACCCGGCCTTTTTCAAACCCACGACCTCCCGATCACGGGGCGGACGCCTTACCACTAGGCCAACCGTGCCGGTTTAGTAGAGTGTGTGTGTGTGGGTCCTCTATTAGTCTTGAAAGGAAACCAGAGCATATAACCCATCTATGAACAGAACTAACCTGAGAGTTGAAGGGTCTGCACAGAAAACCTCCTCCCTGCTGACAAGGGCAACACCTGTTCCCACGTAGAGTTTCTTCCCTTGGTATGGCTGTGTGAAGCCACGCAGGCATTTGCCATCCAGATCACACATAACTTGTACCTTGCTCCCAGCCTGCATTGCTGACAAAAATAAACCATTGTTGTTTCATATTTGTCTTTCTGAATAACTTTCTCTGATAGTTCAGCAAGGCTCTGTTTCTCTATAAAATCAGGAGGTCACACAATGTTACTAGAACACACACATGCCAACAGACTGATACATACCTACTGGTTTCTCTATTCAAGAAAGAGGACAACTTAATTTATGTACTGCAAAGTTTTAAAACTAAACACAATTTGTGCAAAAGGTATAAATGAATTCCTAAAAATCATGTCAGATGATTCCTGAACACACAAAAAGCTTGTCCATATTTGCTTTCAGCCTTCTCTTTTCATCTTTAAAAACAAAAATTGTGATCAATTTCATATTATTTTATCTTAATCAATTATTTTTTTTTTTTATCAATTTTGTCTTCTCAGCCATCTTTACCGGTTGGTGCTGCAAGGATTCCTTGTTTGAAAATGTCGGCACCACGTAAGATTGCCATGCCACACGGAACATCAACCATCACTTCCATGTCCACCTAGAAAGAAAAAGAACATACAAATTACATGTGTTTAGTTGAAGACATGTTATCTGAGATGTATAGAACATTTTTGTGCACCTTTGAGGTCAAGGGGCTTCCTTTATTACTCCAAACAATGCACACATGCTACTTGAATCTGACACGCACATAAAGAACAGAGCCACACAGACAAACAAACAAACAAACAAACAAACGAACAAAGAATATTTTACTAGAATAAAGGTTTAAGGCACATTGCCTTGTCTAACAACATGACCTTAACTCTTACCAGTTCGCTCCCTTACCCATCGTAAGCAAGCTTACGATGCCACCCCCCTGTAGTTTTCCACTGACCAATTATCTAATTATTGAAAAAAAAGTGTTATTTTACATAGGATGGGTCGGACAGTGGATAAACTCATATGTTAGACATACTTTATGACAAAAACAAGCTGGGTTTTTGTTATAAGTTCGTTATAGGAATGCATTATTAGGCAAAACATTTTTAAAAAGTCTGTTAACGGTAACATAGGCCAATAAAATAGGGTCGGTAGGTCGGGACTTGTTTTGTTTTTTGTTTTTGTTTCCCCCAAAAAACATATTTTTAAGTTATTTTGCCAAATAAAAAAAGACCTTTTTTTTGTGTTTTTGTTTTCAAAAAACCATATTTCTAAGTTATTTTGCCAATTTATTTTATTTATTTATTTTTCTTCTTCTCCCAAATGCCAAAAAACAGTCTAGGGTCGCGGGAAAAATAGGATCGGTCGGGATACCGTAAACAGACTATTTTTTTTTTGGCCTTAGGCATGCGTATGTCATGAAACGTCCAACTTTGAAATTTGGGTGGAGGTATTCAGGTGACAATAACTTTTTTGTTTATCAGCAAAACTCAATAAAACTTTGCTATGTTATGTAAAATGAATGAAAAACAGACTAGTTAGCAGCATATCTAAAATAAACTGAACACAAGAAAAAATGTCTTCTTTGTGTTTGTCACATGTTCCAAAAAATGGACGTACAAATTTCAACAAAAATCATGTTGTCACCCTCATAACATTTTTTACCTTTAAAGATAGCACAATTCTCTTTGCAAATATGAAAAGCTTATTCATTTTCCTTTCATTTGATATATAACTGTCTATATTTCATTTAGAATAATTATGACCCCAGATAGCCACTCGGCAAGTAGGCACCAACAGCACTGTAAAATATGCCCTAAAACCCCCGAACTGGTAAGAGTTAAACAAATGCTAAACATATAATATTCACTAAAGAAGCATACAACTAGAAAGAAATAATAGAAGAAGGAAAAAATGCTTAATGCAACCAGAGTATAAAATGCCAAATAGAATAAAAAAATAATGCGGAGAAAGTTAGAAAGACCACAATAAAAAAGAGAACAAGAAATGACAAACAAAACAAAAACCAACAACAACAATAACAACAGTGGTCAAAAAAGAGTTACGGTCGGCATAAAAAATGCACTTGGGGTTACCCTTATCTTTTTGTAGTTGTTATCCTTTGTGATGAAATCCTCTCCCTCATGAAGGACTACAACAGGTGTACAACAGCTGTTCCAATTTTTGAATGCTTAATTGCTAAAGCTTGAATTTGTGGTGCTTTTTACAGCACATTATTTTAGCATAAAATTAAGTACCTGCAAAACCTACGTGAAAACACATGTAGTTTGTTTGGGCATGCATTTACATGCAAGACAAAAATGCTGACATATACATGCAAAGTGAAAATACATGCAAAAGCAGTCATGTGTGTGTGTGTGTGTGTGTGTGTGTGTGTGTGTGTGTGTGTGTGTGTGTGTGTGTGTGTGTGTGTGTGTGTGTGTGTGTGTGTGTGTGTGCATGTGCGTTGTGTGTTTTCTAGCTTACATCTGCACAAAACTACTCTGCCTCTGTCAAATATATGTCTTTGTCACTGTCTATCTGTCCACCCCTCTCTCTCTCTCTCTCTCTCTCTCTCTCTCTCTCTCTCTCTCTCTCTCTCTCTCTCTCTCTCTCTCTCTCTCACATACACACACACACACACACACACACACACACACACACACACACACACACACACACACACACACACACACACACACACACACACACACACACACACATACAAAAGAGATCGAAATTATAAACACACACACACACACTCACACTGTAACAACCACACACACCTGTTCATGCGGAAGATGAGGCCCTGTGTTGAATATGACCAAACAATCAGGAAGAGAATGGTGAGCTTCCACAGTGAAGTTTTCTGCTGTCCGGGTCACACATTGCTGGGAGCAAGCAAAACACATGGAGTAAAATTACTCTTGATCAAACAACATTACCATGGGAAATCAAAACCGTACTAAACTTAATAATGATAATAATAATAATGATCAAGTATTTAAAAAAATCTTGTTCAAATTCCTATAATAGTTCTAAAGGCACCTTATATCTTATCCAAAACTATTAAATACACTGACAAATAAACAAACAGACAATTATATACACAATGCACACTGAAATACATCAAAACCTGTACTATCATTCACAATAACAAAAATCTTTATACATGTACTTGCAGAAAACCATTGCATAAATTGATAAAAACATGCACAGACACACACACACACATACTGTTAGTGTTACACACATGCATGCAGGCAGACAGGCATGCACGCACACACTCACACAAACACATGTGCATAAGCCAGAGCAAATATATATAAACACATTATATCAAATAATCAATTAATAATCTTAACCACTTAAAGATTGTAAAGCTTTTAACAAAGGTTTAATATAAAAAAATATTGCCTTTTTCTTCTTCTTTTTATCATCACCATAAAAGCCAATTCTATGACAAAAGCTAATGACAAATTTTTCTTTTATCAGAAAACTTAACTGACATGAAAAGATTTCTGATTTCTCTCTCTCTCTCTCTCTCTCTCTCTCTCTCTCTCTCTCTCTCTCTCTCTCTCTCTCTCTCTCTTCCACTCTAATCAAACTGACACTATTTCTTTGACACAGACAGAGGCTATTAAAGTACTACCTGTTCAAGCTCTTGTTCAACGTGTTCCTTTGCTGCCTGTGTGGAGGTGGTGATGGTGTTAACCCTAAGAGTGGTAAACATGGGCGGGGTGGCCAGCCACTGGAGCAAGTCGGGCAGGGCTCCAGGCTTCTTTCCCTCTGCTTCAGCATCACTCACCTTAAACGTGGAAACACACGATGACAAGAAATGACCACAATAATGTTACTAATAAAAAAATACTCCATATTCCAATAATCAACTTAATTCAACTGGCACAACATACATGCTATTTATGTAGATTTTTACTTTACCAAATCTGTGTTAAAGGTCCTTGTCTACATTTTTATACCGAAATCGCCATTTGACCATTAAAATGCAGAGTCTATTATCTACAATTATCAACAATACACCCCCTTTCAATCAGGAAAGACGAAGCCAGTGTAACCGTTTGAAAATTCATTGTAGTATTCCAGCGTAGTACTCATAGTAGGATATATCCTTATTTTGAAAATGCCAAGCGCAAAACTCCTCTCAAATCCCGTGCATTTCGTGCGTTTAAAATAAAGCGTGGACAGCGCTCCAGTGTCAAACTGTTGCTGCACTTGTTTGGGCGTGGCTATAAGCATAGTGACATGAATTTGATTGGTCAGTATTTTTAGGCAAAGCACATGTTCTCAGCAAACAGAAAACAAACTATTGGAAGCGTGAGTCACGCTACCCAAAAATAAAATCTTTTTTTACATATATTTTTTTTCTATAACTTTTTTCCCCATGGTGCATTCATCATCTGACATAACTTTTTAGTGAAATCTAACCATAAGATTATTGAAAAAAAAATAAATGTAGACGACCACCTTTAAATAAGCAGTCATTGTGGTGTGGAGTTGTGTACAGTCTATCAGTATGTATCGTCCTGGGCACATTCTACAATCAACTGGCTGCTCAACATTCGCTGGAGCATGCACTAGACTGCAGTCAAGACAATGTGAGTTATACACAGCTTTGCTTTTTGTTGTTGCCTTTTTCATGAATCAAGACGAGAAAGATTTAGTATGACCATTATTAGATATATACTTTGAAACTAAAACTGTCTGTAGGCTATGCATGGTACTTTATAAAATGTATGCGGTTTAACTAGATTACAGAGAGCAACCTGAATGTGGAATCTTATGAGTTATGGTGTGGCACCTTCAAAGGGTATGATGTAGCTAAAACTGCTTCGACGTCGGGTTGTAGTATCAAGCGTTGGGTGTCCATGCGGTTGTGTGTTGAAACGTTGCAAAACAGAAGACAGAAAGTATCAAGGGACGTTACTCTACACGTTTTTCACAATAACCGGCCTTGGAATTTACTTCCTGTTCGTCTGCAAAGCAACCACGCTTAGTCACAAACATTTGTGTTCTCTCAAGTTCTGAGGTTAAATAGAGCCTAGAAAATGGGTCGGACGCTGCTGGGTGTGTCACTGGCAGTTCTTACACTCTCATTGTTTCTTCGTCTCGATTCTTTGGCGCCTATTCGTTCACAGCTGAGTGAAATCACTCCACGCCCCGTCGTGTCCTTCTTCCGTGAAGCAAAGCAGGCAGCTGTCTCGCTTGTCTTCAAACAAGACCGAGTTTTTACCAAGAAAGAACTGTCGAAGTACACTGGAGAGAACGGAAGACCGGTGTACGTGGCGATAGTGGGACAAGTTTATGATGTAACACGAGGACAGAAACATTACGGACCAGGAGGGGGGTACAATTTCTTCGCCGGACGCGATGGCTCCAAGGCATTTGTCACTGGAGATTTCAGCGAGAAGGGGGTGACAGACGACATCTCGGGCTTCACCAATGCGGAAATTCTATCCTTGGACGAGTGGAAGGGATTGTACGACAGGGACTACATCTATGTCGGTAAAGTCGTGGGAAAGTTTTACACTGCCGAAGGCAAGCCCACTGCCGCACTGGATCAGTATTACAAGGGCCTGGCAATGGCTTTGGCAGAGAAGAAGGCTGACGAGGACTTAAGGCAGACATTTCCATCATGTAATTCTCAGTGGAATGAGAAAGATGACCACACTCTAGTGTGGTGTTCACTCCTTAGTGGAGGAATCAAGAGAGACTGGGTTGGGGTTCCGCGACAGTATTTCCAACCCGGCAAATCCAAAGACAAGCCAAGGTGTGCTTGTGTCCGTAACACTGGCCCCCCTTCTGGTGCCAGAGATAAACAGCCACACAATAACCGCGGTGATCTTGATAATCCACATTTAAAACTGTATGATGGTTGTGATGCGAACTCTGACAAATGCATGTATAAAAGAAGTTAAGATTGAATTCCTTGGCAGAGAGGGTTCGTCATTTTGATGAATGGGTTATGTATGTGATGTTATCTAGGGGCAGAGGTAGATGTGAGAATGTGTTGCTAAGTGTATAGTCCAAATTATAAAGGCACAGATAAATGCTCAGACTGCTGGTACATGTACTTAAGGCCCCCCCCAAAAAATTGTCTGTTTAGGGTAACATGACCAAACAAGAAGAGCAAACGCTCGATCGAGTCACTTTCGCAGTTCTGAATATTATATGAGGCATCAGATGGACAGGAAGAAATTGCTATTCACAACACAATGAGTCACGTTCACATAAAATTTGAGCCCGGTCACTTTTATAGTTTCCGAGAAAAGCCCAACGTTAAGTTGTGTGTTGCCGAACAGAAAAGGCTAGTTATCTCCCTTGTTTTTCTGATAACGTTCGTAAAAGGCTACAGATGTAAATACTTTGATGTAAAGAATAATCCTACAAAGTTTCAATCACATCCGATGAACTTTGTCAAAGATATAAAATGTCTAATTTTTCCTTTGACGCTGACCTGTGACCTTGAAAAAGGTCAAAGGTCAACGAAACCATCGTTAAAGTGTAGAGGTCATTGGAGGTCACGACTAAACAAAATATGAGCCCGATCGCTTTGATAGTTTCCGAGAAAAGTCCAACGTTAAGGTGGTGTCTACGGACGGACGGCCGGCCGGCCGGACAGACTAACACTGACCGATTACATAGAGTCACTTTTTCTCAAGTGACTCAAAAAAGTAGGGTCGGTAGGTAGGTAGGGTTTTTTTTTGTTTTGTTGTGTAAACGCTATGTTGGCTGAACATTCACTTCTTATATTTGATGAATACATGTTTCAAAACTAACGTATAAATAAAACAGAGAGAAAGGGAGAGAAAGAAACGCCAAATGTCTCTTTTTAGCATTTTTACCTCTTTTTTTTTTCTTTTTTTTTTTTGAAATCAAAAAAAAGTTTTTGGGTCGGCGCCAAATCGATAGGGTCGGTCGGGTTACCCTAAACAGACAATTTTTTTTTTTTGGCCTAATATATACCCAACTTCATGTTTTGCTGAAGTTTGTCTTCCAGATTTTATTTCAGGAGAATGTTTGCCAGTTGTTCATTTTGATACATAAACAATTTGTTACTTTGTCAGCTTTTGTATTATTATGTGAATTGGTGCATGATTGAATGTGCATGTGTGTGTGTTCACACTGTGTGCGCATGTGATACATCATGTATTTGAATTTGTATTTGATTTGCATGTGTACCGAATTCAATGATAATTTTGTTGGTTTCTAACACTGTCTGTATTTGCCTTTTGTGAATGAGGAGGATGCTTCATTTTGCTTTTGTTGTTTTTTGTTTGAAAATTAATGATTATCCCTGACAGCAAACTTTACGTCAAGTTTTTTCAAACTTCAAATACAACTGAATCTCATTCGCTCGTAGTCTGACAGGACTTTGTGTTGTCAGGAATATGAAAGGAACCTTGATGTCAAGGGGAAGGGGGAGGAAACGGTAAGACTCATCTGCATCTTTCTGTCTTTTTGCCTTGTCCGGGATGGCCAGATCTCAACATTTTAATTCGCCAGCCAGGCGAGTAACTTCAAGAAAGTCACTAGTCGCTGGCTCATACATATTACTACAGTTGATCTGCAGTGCTTATTGGCTTTAACACTCGATATTACAACCAAAAGGGTCGCATTTGACCAGAATTTGTATTGGCCAGCCGGGCGAGTCGCCAGGCGGTTTCTACTAGCCCGGCTTATTTTGTAGTCGCCCCTGGCGACCGGGCGGAAGATTTGGCCATCCCTGCTTGTTCAATCATGAGAATGAAAAGGGGTTAAATTATTTTCTTTAAAGGAATAAAAAATATGGTGTCCTAACTCCTGAAGGTCAGTTCAGATCAGTTTTTCACTGCCCTTATTTACAAAAGAAAAGACAATACTTGCCAGCGGGTTAGGGGGAAGAATTTACCCGATGCTCCCCAGCATGTCGTAAGAGGCGACTTACGGATTCTGTTTCTCCTTTTACCCTTGTTAAGTGTTTCTTGTATAGAATATAGTCAATGTTTGTAAAGATTTTAGTCAAGCAGTATGTAAGAAATGTTAAGTCCTTTGTACTGGAAACTTGCATTCTCCCAGTAAGGTTTACGTTGCAAGCCCCTGGAGCAATTTGTTTGATTAGTGCTTTTGTGAACAAGAAACAATTAACAAGTGGCTCTATCCCATCTCCCCCCCCCCCCCCTTTCCCGGTCGCGATATAACCTTCGTGGTTGAAAATGACGTTAAACACCAAATAAAGAAAGAAAAGAACAAAAGAAAAGACAATACTTGCCCACAGTTTCGAAAACAATACAATTTGTCCATTTATTCACATGCAGAAAAGGAATACATGTACCAAGGTTGGTTCAAGAAAGAATATTCTCAAACCTGCTTGTTAGCAACTTTAGCTTGCGTTTGACCCGTTTGTGTCTGACATGTTTGATGAATCCATTAGTGATTTGTGGGTCTTAAATGTTTTAGTGCAGCCTTATTTTTTCCCCTTGTCCAAAGAAGAGCATGTAGTTAATAGTTGTGATTTTATTCATTGTCCTGGAAGCTCACTTCAACATGAAGAAAAAAAAATGTACCTCGGTCTGCTGTGTTCATGTGGTTTGATTTTGTGTGAAACTTGCCTGTCTCAGCAAAATGCTTCAATCATGAAAACTTCAAGCGATGTGATATTAATTAATGAACACACGTTTCTAACATGCTAATTCCATGTTTTAATCTTTGGACATTTGCTTAATGTATGTTTCATTTCCATGCTGTTTGAAACATGTCAAAGGTTGACGAGCGAGAAAAAAGTGCACAACAGCCAAACAATGTTCACCTGTTGCACAGCTATTTGTTCGAAACCTTCAATTATTTCTAAACCTCAACACATGATTTGTCATCATTTGCTCTGCCGCTTTGTTTTTTTGCAGTTACCAGTCTTGGAATGACAATGTGTGTTTTTTGTGGGATATTTTGATAGGGTCAGGGAAATAGTGTGTGCTTAATGTACCACATACAGTGGAACCCTCCTTTTAAGGCCCCCCAATTTAAGATTTCCTCCTTGTTACATTTAGTCAAGTTTTGACGAAATGTTTTAACGTAGAGGGGGGAATCGAGACGAGGGTTGTGGTGTCTGTGTGTGGAGCGATTCAGAGAAAACTACTGGACCGATCTTCATGAAACTTGACATGAGAGATCCTGAGTATGGTATCTCCAGATGTTTTTTTCATTTTTTTGATAAATAGCTTTGATGACGTCATATCCGGCTTTTCGTGAAAGTTGAGGCGGCACTGTCACGCTCTCATTTTTCAACCAAATTGGTTGACATTTTGCTCAAGTAATCTTCGACGAAGTCCGGACTTTGGTAATGCATTTCAGCTTGGAGGCTTAAAAACTAATTAATGAGTTTGCTCATTAAAGTTATCATTAAAATTGATTTTTCGCAGACTTAAAATTGATTGCATCGTATTTTTTTCATCATATTCTGAATCTATAAATATATACATAATGTCATGTTTACTCTGAAAATGTGATTACAATTAACGAAAATAGATTAATTAGTCTTACGATAACAATTTAAGAAATCGATCCAAAAATGATTTCATCTTATTCTTTATCATTTCCTGATTCCAAAAACATATAGATATGATAGGTTGTATTCAAAACAAGCTCAGAAAGTTAACAAGGATATAGAAAAGCGCGCTTTCCTGCTTAGCACAATACGCTACCGCGCTATTCTGGCGTATTAATTTTACTGCGTTTTGCACGTGGAAGGTGAGCGATTTCCTTCTTGCGGGGATTGACGAAGCTGTACTGTCTTGGTGAAAAACTACAGTGCGTTCAGTTTCATTCCGTGAGTTTGACAGTTTGACTAAATGTAGTAATTTCACCTTACGCGACTTGTTTAGACTTTGATTTTTCAATCTCTGTAAATTTTCCCCTCCTTTTTAAGAACTCATTTTCTCATATTTTTTAGGTCTTAAAGGAGGGGTTCCACTGTAGTACAAAATGAACATTATTTCTGTCTGTGTGTGCTTTGTTTGTTTGTTTGTTTGTTCGTTCATGGGCTGAAACTCCCACGGCATTTACGTGTATGACCGTTTTTACCCCCCCACGCCGCTTTCGGAGGAAGCATGCTGGGTATTTTCGTGTTTCTATAACCCATCGAACGCTGACATGGATTACAGGATCTTTTTTGTGCGCACTTGGTCTTGTGCTTGCGTGTACACACGGGGGTGTTCGGACACCGAGGAGAGTCTGCACACAAAGTCGACTCTGAGAAATAAATCTCTCGCCGAACGTGGGGACGAACTCACGCTGACAGCGGCCAACTGGATACAAATCCAACGCGCTACCAACTGAGCTACATCCCCGCCCCTGCTTTGTTTGTGTGATGAAGGCGATCGTAGAGTACTTGCACAATTGACCAGTGTCACTTTTTTTTCGTAGATCTCTTCGTTTTTTTCCCCGACTCAGCACAAAGATTTTGAGCAGAATATTATGTTGGGATTTTGTGATAAAGTGTGTTACTGACAGTGATACATGCACATAATTTTTAGAACTTTCCTGACATCGAAATTCAAATGTGTAAATTCACCAGACTTATTTCTGAATATGTTCTCTGGCAGCCATGCTGTCACTATACTGTACACAATTATTGAGCATGTGGACAAAACAGAATGCGTAGGCCTTTTAGCTTGTATGGCTATGGACCCCTCTGATCTATTAATGTATGTCAGTCAAGATGCTCACTTCCTAGCTGTAGCCAATCACTTACCTCATAACTCATAAATATTAACAATTGAGATGACCTCACACAATGAATGAACCACTCTGAACATGAATTTCCTTTTGTTGGTGGTATTTCTCAATATCCCAGAAAGAGCGACAGATTCAGAATTGACAAAAGAGAGGAAGTAACATGATGGCATTATGGACACAGGATTGGTGATACAATGTCATTCCATTCATAATCACTTTCGCTACAAAGTGAGCTGGTCAGCTTGGCATCATGAACAAATTAGTTGGGCCTAATCGGTCAACTATTGAGTAAGGCTTCTCACTTTACGTGTCACAGGCGACTTGTTAACACACATATTCAAGTTGAAATAAAGTTCATCATATCAATAAAGTCATATTCTGGTCTGTTCATTCATTACAGTCATGTATCCCTATTATTGTTTTTGAAAACATCTCTGGGCATGTAAACAAAACAACAAACAAGTCGCGTAAGGCGAAAATACAATATTTAGTCAAGTAGCTGTCGAACTCACAGAATGAAACTGAACGCAACGCAACGCAGCAAGACCGTATACTCGTAGCATCGTCACTCCACCGCCCGTGGCAAAGGCAGTGCCCGTGGAATTGACAAGAAGAGCGGGGTATTTGTTGCGCTGAGAAGGATAGCACGCTTTTCTGTACCTCTCTTCGTTTTAACTTTCTGAGCGTGTTTTTAATCCAAACATATCATATCTATATGTTTTTGGAATCAGGAACCAACAAGGAATAAGATAAAAGTGTTTTTAAATTGATTTCGAAAAAAAAAATTTGATAATAATTTTTATATATTTAATTTTCAGAGCTTGTTTTTAATCCGAATATAACATATTTATATGTTTTTGGAATCAGAAAATGATGGAGAATAAGATAAACGTAAATTTCGATCGTTTTATAAATTTTTATTTTTTTTTACAATTTTCAGATTTTTAATGACCAAAGTCATTAATTAATTTTTAAGCCACCAAGCTGAAATGCAATACCGAAGTCCGGGCTTCGTCGAAGATTACTTGACCAAAATTTCAACCAATTTGGTTAAAAAATGAGGGCGTGACAGTGCCGCCTCAACTTTCACGAAAAGCCGGATATGACGTCATCAAAGACATTTATCAAAAAAATGAAAAAAACGTTCGGGGATTTCATACCCAGGAACTCTCATGTCAAATTTCATAAAGATCGGTCCAGTAGTTTAGTCTGAATCGCTCTACACACACACACACACACACAGACACACACCACGACCCTCGTTTCGATTCCCCCTCGATGTTAAAATATTTAGTCAAAACTTGACTAAATATAAAAACAAAACAAAAGTTAACTTATAACATCTACATGAGGAATACATCTTGTGGATGAAAAAGTGAGTGACAGAGTGTGTATGAGAGAGAGATCTACAATGAGTAAAGCATATCGGAAACAATCTCTTGCTACCAATGCACTTTGAATGCTTTCACAATTACAAGGGCAGAAATGGTTTCTTTAGTTTTAAGACTTTATTCACTTTCATTAAAATGACAAACAATCTTTCAGTCACAATCTCTTGCTACCAATGCACTTTGACTGCTTTCACAATTACAAGGGCAGAAATGGTTTCTTTAGTTTTAAGACTTTATTCACTTTCATTAAAATGACAAACAATCTTTCAGTCACACGTTGCACTAAAAAAAACAAACATACCTCACAAGCATAACATCATATTCACCAGAAAGAGACCTAAATACATTGAAAATGTCTCAGTTCTCATCTTCAATCACTGCACAAGGCCCTTCCATTCCAAAATGTATTCATTGCACAACTGGCATCAAGATATACTAAATATACATGAAATGTTTTCCAGATTGTGGTATATTTGAACTCAATAGCTACTATTTTGGCTGATAATGCTAGTGAGCACATTGAACTTTGAAGACTTATTTTCTGTGCTTGTATTGATAATCATAAGTGAGTACAGTGCACAGGATGTAAAATCAACTCATGTTGTGGTTACTGATCATCGAGTATAGTGCACAGGAAGCACATTCAAAAAGTAGTTTTTACTTGTAATGATGTTGAATATTTGAGTACAACGCATGGGAATCCCAACACCAGAAAATAGCATCTGAACAAAAGTGCTCTCTTTTCCTTTAGAAAAATGCTATTCTGGGCTCTATCAAACAACAGATAACTGCTTGCACTTGCGATTCTTTTTTTCCTGCTGATGTCACAGGAACTGTGCATACATGTACATGTATTCAAATGAACATGCTACACATGAGTGTTTTCTTTTAATTTTTTTATTTATAGATCTCAAACAAGTTTGAGAGAAAACCCAGTTATGTTCTGGTAGAAGAACATACAAACATACATCATAATTATTAACAGAATTTAAAAAATATAACAAGCTGCCTTAATAAAAAACAAGTCGCGTAAGGCGAAAATACAACATTTAGTCAAGTAGCTGTCGAACTCACAGAATGAAACTGAACGCAATGCAACGCAGCAAGATCGTAGCATCGTCAGTCCACCGCTCATGGCAAAGGCAGTGAAATTGACAAGAAGAGCGGGGAAGTAGTTGCGCTGAGAAGGATAGCACGCTTTTCTGTACCTCTCTTCGTTTTTAACTTTCTGAGCGTGTTTTCAATCCAAACATATCATATCTATATGTTTTTGGAATCAGGAACCGACAAGGAATAAGATGAAAGTGTTTTTAAATTGATTTCGAAAATTTAATTTTGATCATAATTTTTATATATTTAATTTTCAGAGCTTGTTTTTAATCCAAATATAACATATTTATATGTTTTTGGAATGAGAAAATGATGGAGAATAAGATGAACGTAAATTTGGATCGTTTTATAAAACATTTTTTTTTTTTACAATTTTCAGATTTTTAATGACCAAAGTCATTAATTAAATTTTAAGCCAGCAAGCTGAAATGCAATACCGAAGTCCGGGCTTCGTCGAACATTACTTGACCAAAATTTAAAACCAATTTGGTTAAAAAATGAAGGCGTGACAGTGCTGCCTCAACTTTCACGAAAAGCCGGATATGACGTCATCAAAGACATTTATCAACAAAATGAAAAAAACGTATGGGGATATCATACCCAGGAACTCTCATGTCATTTCATAAAGATCGGTCCAGTAGTTTGGTCTGAATCGCTCTACACACACACACATACACCACGACCCTCGTCTCGATTCCCCCTCTACGTTAAAACATTTAGTCAAAACTTGACTAAATGTAAAAAAGGGATACATGTATTATAAAGTATCTTTTTACCATCCATCAAACAAAATGTTAAAGAATACACACACACAGTTGTCATAACATTTTTACCCATCTTCTTCATTCATGGGCTGAAACTCCCACTTAAACTCGTGTTTTTTTATGTGCATGATCGTTTTTACCCCGCCATTTAGGCACCCATACACCAATTTCAGGGGATGCATGCTGGGTATTTTCATGTTTCTATAACGCACCAATCTCCGACACAGGTTACAGGATCTTTTCCATACGCACTTGGTCTTGTTGCTTGCATGTACACACAGAGGATAAGGCACTCTCAGGTCTGCACGCAAGTTGACCTGGGAGATCAGAAAAATTGCCACCCTTAACCCACTAGGTACAGCCGAGATTCGAACAGTGAACCTTCCGCATGGGACGCTGGCGTTGCATATAGAAATAAATTAAGCCGTGCATTCACATAACCTAAAACCACTTTTAATAGCCAGTACAGTGACATCGCATAAAGGGTTCAAATTACAAATACAGAAGCATCACTTTTTTTTCTTCTTTTTTTTTCAAACAATTTTATTCATATAAATAACAACAATTAACAATATCTCATACAATGAATTAAATACAACTTATCGAGAACAACAAGCTAACTTTTTTAACGTTTTGTTCTTCGAACACTCACACAAAAATGCTTCTTATCTGTAACTGCCTATTAAAAATACTTTCCAACGGTAAAAACGAATTTGTTTTTTTATATATACTAACGCACATCTTTCTGATTAAGATAATGTGGTTCAATTTATACATAGTTGCCTTTCTCACCATTACAAAATGCATACCAAATAAAACATCACTAACATTCAAAATAATCTTAATTTCTAAAGTACGAAAAATATTGGATGCGCTCATTTATGAAGGTACATAAAGGACTCCAACACACACAAAAATATAACTTAGGCATTGCAAATACTCATATGTGGCAAAAATAATAAAGGCGAATGCATTTCTATAAGTGATTTGCACCCCCAATAAGATAAGTTAATGGCTAATCAGACAATTTTGAAACTGTTGTATGCACCCCAAGTACGATGTGTCTTGAAACACCTCCTCGCGGAGGGGTTTTGTGGCAAGGGCAGCAAAGATAAAGAGGGACAATTGTCTCGGCTCGCGGGGTAGCAAGCACTATGTCTCTATACTGTATGCATGAGGAACAAAACAGGAATGAGATATTGCTGTGATTATGCAACAACATTAAAATAAAACAAAATCGAAAATTTTTAAGTAAATTTTCATTTCATTAATATACTTACCCGAATCACATAAAAGCATTGACGCAGTCTTACATGCAAAAGGTCTGAAAAGGCTACCCGTCTTAAACAATTTTAAAGGGGAGCAACCCAACACAAAAAGTGTAAACAGGCAAGGTAGTGACCATCTACCCAGGGAGTTACCTCCCATCTAGGGTTATGTGACGTCACTTCCCCCTGTGAACACCACATGCTTCATACGACTTAATAGACTAAAAATCATATGCGGGGTTGGCGGGAGGGCATACACTATGTGATTCGGGTAAGTATATTAATGAAATGAAAATTTACTTAAAAATTTTCGATTAAATTACATATTCTTACTCCGAATCACATAAAAGCAGATAGCTTCAACAAGGCGGTGGGAAAGAAAAATCCAACTCACTCTAAAAACCTTGCCAAAACCCTGGCCTGCTGCCAAAAGGTCAGGAAAAGGGCCCAGTGAGAAAGAAAAACTAACTCACTCTAACCCTTGCCAGGAACTGGCCCACTGCCAAAAGCAGAAAAGGACCTGAGAACCATCCTGATTGACAGTCGTGATGTCTCTCAGGCAAAAGTTGCAAAAGACAACATCAGAGAGCCAGAAATGTGTGCCCAGCACTTCTTCCAATCTCCTGGACCAAGCGACCCAGAAAGAGAACCCAGCCTTGGAATAAGCCGAGCCGAGTAGAGAGGGAAAGACAAGCTGCCCCCCCCCCCTTTCGGATGGAAGGAAATGCACATGCACCGAAAGAACGATCTATGCATAAGGTAGTCCGATCAGTGAGGTGAGGGACAAACCTCGCGGCGACCATAAGACGATCACGCCGAAGTAATCAAACTTAGGAATGGCGTGAAGCCCAAGTCGGTGAACCTCTTACTTCCGGCCGAAACTGGAAGCAGCTGTCGCGGACGACTGCTGACGTAAGTCGAAGCTCGAACCGGGCGTGACAGTAGCCTGTGCACTAGCTGGTGAACCTCTTACTTCCGGCCGAAGCTGGAAGCAGCTGTCGCGGACGACTGCTGACGTAAGTCGAAGCTCGAACCGGACGTGACAGTAGCCTGTGCACTAGCTGGTGAACCTCTTACTTCCGGCCGAAGCTGGAAGCAGCTGTCGCGGACGACTGCTGACGTAAGTCGAAGCTCGAACCGGACGTGACAGTAGCCTGTGCACTAGCCAGTGAACCTCTTACTTCCGGCCGAAACTGGAAGCAGCTGTCGCGGACGACTGCTGACGTAAGTCGAAGCTCGAACCGGACGTGACAGTAGCCTGTGCACTAGCCAGTGAACCTCTTACTTCCGGCCGAAACTGGAAGCAGCTGTCGCGGACGACTGCTGCTGAAGTGACCGGTGACCCAAAACAAAATGACTAAAAGCCAGAGTGTTACAGAACAGTCTGCTTGAAGGTAAATGAAAGAAATTCAAAAACCCCAAGTAAACTTCGTAGCCAAAAACCTGAGAGAGGAGATAAGCCACAAAGAATGACTCCTCCAACATGCATTGCCAAAGACAATGTTCCCTCAGGAAAATCTGAATGTTACTTCCGAGGCCAACTCAAGCGCAACTTAAGTTTGGACGAAACACCAGAACACGTCTGATCGCTAGAGAAAGACGGAGTCAGACTCTGCGAAAGACGCCCAGGACCAAGTCCAGCAGCTTGTGGCAAACTGAGAAGAACGGGGAAGCCCGAAAACGGGAGCCCCACTCAAACGGCAATCGTCCTATCTCATCTCCTGCCTAAGATGAAATAAAGGAAAGAAAGTCGAAGTCCGAAGCCACAAGAACAGGGAAAACAACAACCATCCCGCCCACAGGTGGAATGGCTGTTGCACCAGCCGAGGCTAAAAAACCCTGGATGCCCTAAGGTCAGCCGCTGTTCCGAAACTCAGACGTACCTAGAAGCGTCTGTGAAAGAAACAACCTCTCCGGTAAAACCGGAAGTGCCACTGCAGCAGCCCGTGGCTGAACTGCTGTTACACAACTGAGGACTGAAGCTGTAAAAACCGAAGGACAGCGCTAGCACCGACCAGAAGAGACCTCAGCGGGTGCTCGAGCTGATGGGCCTAGACACCGTGAAAGGATCGGCTGACGCATAAATAAATATGCACTTTTTAGATCAATGGGAGTCCCCCGACCTCACCACTCCCACAAACTATTGGCTGTGTACAGAGACCATCCAATGAAAACTTGCAAGGAGAAGACCCGCCCCGCCATCACCAAAGTGGAGGGCGGAGGGGGGGGGGGTGAGACCGGGGGCACTTCCTTGGGGAGAGAGGCTAGCCTAGGGCTGCCCTTCTCCCTGCCCAAAGGTGATCTAATTCTCGAGAATCAGACAGAGACTGCCCATTGGCCGCCTGCTGAAAACATCCCGAGGCCCGAGCCTGCTTCCCGTGAGGAGGCTAGCTCTGCTTTAACCCTTGTAGAGAGAAGTCAGAGATCCGCTGATCTCTAACCCACGGGATCTATTTTGCTTTCTGGTAAAAACACCGAAGTTCAAAAAGCAGATCCCTCTACTCCGATCAAAGTCCAGATGTCCCTCCTAGCCTGCTCAGAGACCTGAGCATGCGAGAGAAACAAGTCCTCCCTACACCCGACTGTAAAGCGAGGTGAAGGGAGGACAGCCTCTTTGTTCCTCGTTCGCCTTAGCCAGGCTGAACGAGTGGAGATGCCATCAGTGTCCTGCCACACACTAAGCGTGAAATGTTTAGTGACTCCAGGAAAGAGCGCGAGAGCGCTCTGACGATCATCTCCTAAAAAGAGGCAAATTCCAAAAACTGACGTCCAAATTCCTCTAAGTTCCTGCGTTCCCATTAAGGTGTACGCGGAAGAGCAAGACGCCAGCAAAATCCGACCCAGCTTCAGCCAAGAGAACTTCCTATGACAGGAAGAAACAAAAGACGAAGCCTGAGTAGCCGAAGACAGCCAAGGCTGCGCGTGTTCCGGAACTGACCCGTGAAAACCGAGCAGCAGAACCGGAACCCGTGGATACCACTTCCGGAAGGAGATGGCCAGCCAAAACCTGCGGAAGATGGTACCCACATTGAAGGTGACTATCAAACCGGAAGTAGGAAAAACTCCTCCTTCGCGGAACGGAAGTCCGACATCGCTGAATGCAACCAAAGAGGAAGGCAATGTCCCTCCATAAAAAATCTGGAAGTAATCTCCATCGAGGCCTCGAGAGAAGCCGAGAGATTCGACAGAACGTGTCTGGTCTCTGGCTAAAGGCTGTATAACAGAATAGCCCAGAGACCTGACACTGACCGAAGTCACAGTTGCAAGTGGAAAGCTACTGAACAGGATAACCGGAAAACCGGAAACCCGTTCAACCGGAAACCGTCCTGTCTCACCTCTCCCATAAGAGGGTAAGACAAAGAGGAGGTAACATCCGAAGCCACCAGAACTGAATAGACAGTAGACGCAACACCCGACCAGTGAAGTGACTACCGTCCCGGCCGAGGCTGAAAGCCTGCATGCCCATAGGCCAGCCGACGTTCCTCACTTCGCTAACAGTGATAGGAAGGAGAACGATGCATCCGGACAAAGCCGGAAACGCAACAGACAAAACCGCACAATGCGGAAGCAAATGTTGCGTGGACTGAGGACAGAAGACCGAACGCCCGTAGGCTAGTCCGCGGTCAACTCCAGTAGAGACACACAGTGTAATCGCAAAGGAGGACCTATGCTCCCGGTAAACCGGAATGACGACTGTCCGGATGTCCGTAGGACGTATCCTGTTCCTCCCTCACTGACCTCCGTATAGGCGCAGCAGGGGGAGGAACGGCAACTCCGGGCTGAGCCGGAAAAGCAACGGACGAAGCCGCATAAACGGAAACGCCTGTTGCGATGACTAAGGCCGAGGCCAGAACGCCCAAGGCCAGTCAACGGTCAACCCCAGCCATGACCTCTGTGAGTGCACGGGATGGAGGACCTTCGTTTTCGGGAAAACCCGGAAGCGCGACTCCCGAAAAGGGAAGCCGCCCTTGCCTATTCACAGCCGTGCACGCAATGCAAACAGGCTTAGAAAGAGCAGAAGATTAAGCAACGGACGAAGCCGCATACAGCGGCAGCGTCTGCTGCGAGGACTGGGGCCGGAAGCCCGGTTGCCCGAAGGCCAGTCCACAGTCGACACCAGCAGGGACCTTCGTGGGTGTGCCAGATTGACCTTCGCTTCCGGGAAAACCCGGAAACGCGACTCCCGCAAGCGGAAGCCGCCCTTGCTCAGTCACGGCCGTACACGCTGTGCGATCAGGCCTAGAAAGAGCAGCATATCCTGACTAGCAGGAAGTTTTGCAGTCGACACCAGCAGGGACCTTCGTGGGTGTGCCAGATTGACCTTCGCCTCCGGGTAAACCCGGAAACGCGACTACCGCAAGCGGAAGCCGCCATTGCTCAGTCACGGCCGTACACGCTGTGCGATCAGGCCTAGAAAGAGCAGCATATCCTGACTAGCAGGAAGTTTGCAGTCGACACCAGCAGGGACCTTCGTGGGTGTGCCAGATTGACCTTCGCCTCCGGGTAAACCCGGAAACGCGACTCCCGCAAGCGGAAGCCGCCATTGCTCAGTCATAGCCCTCTCGCTATACGATCGGAACTAAGACGAGCAGCATATCCTGACGAGCAGGAAGTTTGCAGGTAGTGAGCCTGCGACCAAGAACTGTTGCTCAAAAGAGAGCGTCCGGTGGCTTCACGAGAGCCAGTGGAGCAGTTCGACTTACCGTCCATGCCCCCCAAAGGGGCAGCAGACGCAGCTGAAGGCCAGCGGCCGGAAGCCGTGGCCGACAGGAAGCCAAAGAGTGGCCGTCATCCGCCGCCGGCGGAAGTACAACGCTGGAGACGGCGTGTGAAGCTGCACTCTTCCCTCCCAAACTGCGAAACTCTGGAAAAAGAGAGCAAAACAGTATAGACACCAGAGCGCCGCGCTCCGATGCCGAGAGGGAAAGCAAGAAGCAAGACACGTCACAGACGTGCTAAACTGCCCCCCAAATTCATTTGGGGCAGAATAAGTAACGGACAAAGCGGTTATACATGCTTAGTACGAAACAACAACAAATGCCAATGGTCTGAAAGACCAATGACACACACCTAGCCATGTTATCTCACCGTCAGACACGCTGACGCAGACAACAGGCGGCAAACAAAGAGTTACTGAAAATTAACAAGTCCAAAACGGACGGAAAATTTAGCAACTACAACAACCTTCCTGTCAAACTAATGACTAAAAAAGGAAGCGCTTACCAACTAACAAAGCAGAAGGCAAGTAAAGAGGTAAAATAAGGTTTACCTATCCAAAATATAGGCCGTGCCACACTTCGCCGTCAGCTAAGCTGACAAGCAAACGTGGAGCCCCAAAATGCGTTACTGAAAAAATTTTACAAGTCCGCAAAAACGGACGAAAAGTCAGCAACTACAACAACATTCTTGTCAAAATAATGACCAAAATGGAAAGAGCTCACCAAACACGTAAAGGCAAGCCGTTAAGACGGGTTAGGTGGCCGGTGGGTGTCCTTACAAACACCAGCACTCAGCCACACACGGAGCCGAAAAATTCGACGACCTCTCTGCTGTAGGCTGAAATGTCGTATGAAGCATGTGGTGTTCACAGGGGGAAGTGACGTCACATAACCCTAGATGGGAGGTAACTCCCTGGGTAGATGGTCACTACCTTGCCTGTTTACACTTTTTGTGTTGGGTTGCTCCCCTTTAAAATTGTTTAAGACGGGTAGCCTTTTCAGACCTTTTGCATGTAAGACTGCGTCAATGCTTTTATGTGATTCGGAGTAAGAATATGTAATTTAATAGAGACCAAAATAAATTAATATCAATTCATCAAAGAGATTCATTTTTGACAAATGCTTGTCTTTCTTAATATCAAAGTCAAGGCATTGTATTTTGTAAAATAAATATCAGAAATATGAACCAATATTTTCAGATTTCTATCCTTTTCCATAAAATGAGACATGTCAAACGTCAGCTGTGAATGAATAGCAAAAAGGTGAAGGATGACTTGTGACAACCAATAAAAAAAGTTGCAATCTCAATGTTAACCAATGAGAACATGTGGATTTATTTGATCAATTTTGCATTGTAAATGTTTGCACCATAAAAACTATGAACCTGTCCAACATGCTGAAACAGTTTGTAGGTATTGATTAGGCATCAATACTATGTCAAAGGTTGTACAACAGTTTGATGGCTATTAAAATGAAATAAAACAAGCAAACAAAAAGTCAACTACAAGCCATCTGTTGAAATGAGGTATAGTCTTTGTATATACCACACAGTGGTTACTTTGTCAAAAAACAAGTGCAACAGACTTGTTTAAACCACACACAAAAGATACCCAGCAAAGCGTGTTCAGTTTTAACTGTGATGTAAAATGTCTTACTACTTGCCACATAGCCAAGCAGTAGCGACCCTTCCAACAGTTCTTTGTTAATGCCGCACAGAACATTCAGCAAACATCCATTGTCACATCTTCCAACAAGCAATCAGCTTAACGTGTCTAAAAAGCATCCAGCCAGAAGTACATTTCCAACCAGCAACAATTTGCTTTGTCCACAAAGGTAAAAAAAAAATCATAGAATCAAGGCACTGTATTCATTCTTTCTATATGAATGTAGTAATTTTTAATCACTTGAGATCTGTTACGAAAATAAGATAGGCGTAACCTGAGGATGGTAACAAGCCTTTTGATTGTACCTCCCTCAGCTTAAATACACTTCCTTTGCTGTGAAACCTATCATGTAAACCACCACAGACCCGCCTGTCCTGTTATATGGCGTAAGATCATCATCCACTTGCAATCTGTGCACATCAAGAAGTTTGTGTTTGTGGCTGAATTAAGTTCCTAACTGACACCAATCTGCAAATTTACAAAAATGTCAACTGTTCATAGAAAACAGCCAGGCTGTTTATTCCCTCCCTCACCTCCCCAGGCTGTTTATTCTCCCCCCCCCCCCCCCCACCCCGCCTGTCCTGTTATATGGCGTAAGATCATCATCCACTTGCAATCTGTGCACATCAAGAAGTTTGTGTTTGTGGTTGAATTAAGTTCCTAACTGACACCAATCTGCAAATTTAAAAAAATGTCAACTGTTCATAGAAAACAGCCAGGCTGTTTATTCCCTCCCCCCCCCCCCCCCCAGGCTGTTTATCCCCCCCCCCCCCCCCCCCCCCCCCCCCCCAATGTAAGAGCCAGGACAGATCTGTGGTTTTCCCGATCGTTTAAGCTGGAAGGAAGGCATCTTTAACATGTCAAAACCGTGTCTCCCGAGATGAACTCTCACTCGCATGCAATACTTGCAGCTTTTTCCTCTCAATCATGTCACTCTCACATCACTGTCAACTTCAGTCTGGATCAAACAGCAATGTTGGCAGCAGTTGTTACTGCCGAAGCCACAATTACTGCAGCGTCTGTGGCATTTTGGGCTAGCAAATCCAAGACTACTGTAGCATTGCCAGCAAGGGTCTCGTTGCCGAGGCATGTTATGATTTCAGTCGGTAAGTCAGAAACCAGCAGACCTGAAAATAAAGAAAGACGATTTATTTAGTGATTTTTCTCTCTCCAAATCTAGGATGTCTGCTATTTTTCTGGTTATCTTTCTAAACTTGGTTCCTCAATTAGTTTCTTCAAATTATAAAAGCCAGCTGAATGTTCCAAGGTGAAATATGTGTCACTGTGGCCTATCTATAATCAGTTTAGATCAAATGGAACTGCCTTGCCATATAGTAGGAACTATAAACTGTACAATATGATTCATGTTATGTTACTAACAAAGCGTGTTCGAAATGCAAAGCATTGACAACTATATTAGTGAATCTGAATGTGCATAAAAGTTCAGTATACTGATCTGATCAAGGCAAAGGTGAAGAGAAGCAATACTAGCAGAAATGTTGGGACCCCCCGAAAGTTTTTATCTCTCTCTTTTGTGTGTGTCTGCGTGCAAGTGAGTTTTCTTTCATGACAGGGATATATCATTAAAATTCACAAAACACATGTACTGAGACCTCACATCACCTGAGACCTCACATCACAAGTACTACAGTTCATGATAGTGTTTTCATCAGGGTCTTCTCCTTCAAACCTTAATCCTCTATCATTATGTAACGAGTGCAAGAAGCACAACAATCACCGTTTGAGGCAAAGTCAGATAAACAGGGTTGAGAATGTTAGAGCTAATTTCTTAGCCCTATAAAAACTGGTATGCGTACTCAAAAGTTCCCAAAAACATACAAGGAGACAGCAGCAGCCGGACCCTATCACAAACAGAGCTCTACAATTCCCAGGTGTCAGCGACGTAGAAGAAACGTTGAGCTATAAATAGCTTGCGCTCTTCCGCGGCCGACAACTGCATAGTCTGCTGTGAAGGGTGACGCAGTAGTCTGTCAAATTCACTGACAGCAAGACTAGCATACTCACCAGCTATGGAGGCGCTCATGAGACAGACAGTGACCCCTCCAAACAGTGCGCTGACCGCGATGGAGGCCATATCACTGATACGTTGTGGGGCCATTGAGCCCAGTCCTCCCAGCATTATGCCGATGGAGCTCAGGTTGGAGAAACCGCACAGGGCGTATGTGGCGATCATCTCTGACCGCGGCTGGAGAAAAGGATAATCCATTAATCACTTAAAAGTGAATTGTCTGAAAGTGTGAGCTGGCCTGTGAAAAAAAAATACGGACAGGAAGGGGCAAGAGTTGTGGGGGCAGAGTTCTAAACTTTCTGGCCCCCTTTTGCATGGAAATCAATTACGACAGCCTCTATCAGCATAATAACACCATGCACACACAAACAATGATAAGAGTGACACACAATCATACAAAACAACACGACCAAAGACAAAATTCCTACAGATGACTTTTTCAAAATTTGCAATGCATTAAAAAAAAAAAAAAAAAAATGAAAGTAACAATTCTTATGGATGACCAACTATAGCGGTGCACACCACATAAGGCAGGTGAGAATAGCATTAGCAAAGGACCTACAAAAATTAAAAATTCAATAATAATTAAATTATAAAAAAGGCAAATATTTTTAAAAGAAGGGGAAAATAAAATGTGCAGCATACTTACAGACAAAATAACCCCAGTGGTGGAACAGCTGAGCCTGTTGTCGATGAGTTCAGACAGCTTCTCGTAGGCCACAAACTCGTTAAGGAATGTCTTGAGGGCAATGAGCTCTGCCACCTCACCTGCATCTTCCAATCTGACACCCATCAGGTACACCACCGGCATCAACAGGTAATGGCAGATACTCTGTAAAAGGTTTAACAATCAAATTCAAGATCATGCCCTTCAGGCATTAGAATCTTTCTCCTCTTGGGAAGAAATCCAATTTGTTCTCCTACTCCACTGTTACTCACCTTCTGGGTTCCCACAGACCAAAAGTCAAACATTAAACAAATTTAATTGTAACAATCATGATCTTATTTAGCGCAAACCACAAGGAAGTATGCTCTTCACCTTTGACATAGTCATACTTTACATTCAAAATGGGGCAATCTGACCAGAATCTGAGCATATTAATAGGTTTCTATTTTTTTTAAATTTCTCTGAAATCTGAGAATTCATTAAAAAAAAAAAAGAGGGAGCCCTGCACCTTTTAAATAAGGGAAACACTTTCAAACTCATAAACAAATTCTCATTACAGATCACGAGGGAAAAAAATCAATATTGACAATCAATATATCTACATTTAAGCATTTAACATACTGCAAACGTACCTCAAAGGAGAGACCCGGAATGCAGACGAAGGCTCCAAACCAAGCGATGGTGGCGTTGACAAAGGCCAGAAGAGCAATGAAGGCGATCAGGTTGGCAGCGATGTTGGCAACGAGGGCTATAGACTGGGAGGCGCCGGCAGCTGCAGCTTCCAACAGATTTCTGAACTGTCTGTTGAGCATAAATTTACAGGATTTGATAAACTGGGTTATGCAGGTGTAACCGAGTGCCTGAAGCACAAGAATCACCTTTGGAGGCAAAGCCAGTCAAACAGGTTTGAGATTTTGGAGCTAAATTAATAGCCCTATAAAAACTGCTCTGGGTATGCAAAGGTTCCCAAGAGAATACCAGGAGACAACAGCAGACCGACCCCATCACAAACACTTCTCTACAATTGACAGGTGTCTAAATGGCGACTGACATTCAAAAACTGCCAAGCTACTATAAATAGTCCTCGTTCAAGCCATTAAGGCTGGTAGACAGCTCTGTCAAGTGCAGAGCTGCTGTGAAAGGAGACTACTGCGTCACCCTGTCACACAAGATTTAAAAATGTAACTGATAACTTAAAATATATATATGACAATTAACATGCCTTTCTTGTCAAAACAAGCACATTGTGAAAACCTTATCATTCTCCTGACTAATACAGCAATGGAAACAATTGTAAGAAACAAATACATGTACAATAAAGGAAACAATTATAATAAAGAAATACAGGTACAATCTGTTCAGACAAAATTCCCCATGTGTGCATACATTTCATGCGCTGAAAACATAGAAAACATAACTAAAGAAAGATGGTTTCAAGTCACCTGTAGAATTAACAAGGGGGAAGTTTTATGACGCTACACACAACAACAGTGCACAAAGGAACAGTTTCAGGGGAACAAACCAAAATCTGTTCACATGCAATTCAAGGACATAGGTATGAAAAACCGGTTTACCTTTATTACAGTAACTGAGTAAGCTTGTCACTTACTGCTTGTTGTCCATCATGGCATTGGCATTGGAGATCCTGCTTTTCTCTGTCTCAGGACACAGCAGCTTGGAAACTGCCAGTGAACAGGGAGCGTTCATCACCGAGGCACACAGCAAATGCTCTGGAGGGATCTGTGCACAGAACAGAAACATTTAAAGTGCATCAGAAAAAAAGGCGCACAAAATACATCGTCATTGGGAAGAATCAGTCTGCCTGTAGCAGTGTGTTTGAATTGGGATTCCTTCCTAGAACAAATTTTGTGACCAAAAAAACAAAAACAAAAATTAAAACTGTTGAAAGTTCAATTTCACTGCAGCAGTTGCATTTATTGTGCAATTCTTTATTAGCACAATAGCGTGGGTGAAATTAAAAATGTTAACATAAGGTACAGCATTCACACAGCTGGCTTTATGATTTAAAAAGAACTGACCCCAAACTTGATATAGGCAGCCAGCACACCCCCAGCAATGGTGGCAAACCCTCCGACCATGACCGCATGGAGCTCTGACTTGGTCATCAGACCAAGGAATGGACGGATCAAGATGGGAGCCTCTGTCTGAAACACAGAGCAACACAATGTTTGAATATAAATCACTGCTTTAAAAAGGAGAGAGTAGACAAGCAGACTGTCTCTTTACCTACTGCTAGAGTAATACTCCAGGAGACTTTTTTCTCCCTTGAGTGAAGTTTGGTTTACCCGTCCAACATCAAACTAGAAGACAAGAAAAACAAAAACTTAAGTTAAAACAACAAAATTTAATATCCCCAGGGTTCCTGCAGGGCAGAGCTGATACAATTCAAGGAGTTTTCAAGGACATTTCCAGGACCAAATAAATGCCTTTCAAGGACATGATTTTCCCCAAATTAATGCAAAGCACCAAGCTTACCTTCAGGAAGGGAAGCAACTACAGGTAACTAGTAATAGTTAGTTCGTCTGCTTTTGTTTTCACTCGATCTTTTATTCTCCCAAAATGTGTGTACTGTATTTGACGAAAAAAAAGGGGGTTGCATTTTTTTTTTTAAATAAGACAAGCTGCTGACGAAATGTATAGGCAACAATTTGGAAAAATCAAGTACTTTTCAATGACTATTTAACAAAACTCTATTTTCAAGCACTTTTCAAGGCCTGGAAAAGGTTTTCCAATTTTCAAGGAGTTTTCCAGGGTTCAAGGACTCTGTACGAACCCTGTATCCCGTCTGAAAACAAAACAGCACAAGTTTTGTTGTTGGTGGTTGTAGTGTTTGAGAATCTGTTACCATCTAAGGGAAGCAACTGCTACTAATGTGTTAAGTAACTAACGAGAGTTAGTTCCCTTGTTACATACACTGATCATCTTCATGGCTGACAATAAACACAGCTTGCCCCCTCAAACCATCGTTTGTTGGTTTTATCGTATACATGCTTGGTGAACGTGTATCCACCTTCATCACAGACATCATATTGGCGACGAGGTAAATTATTTTACATACATATATCGGCTCTACCTTGTGCAAGAACTTTGTAATCTCACTTTTCTGACTTGCCACGTGCTTCTCAACTTCCAACATGGCTGAACAGTTATCTGCACTACCTACTTATCCTTCGTTTGACTGTTCGTCTGATGGCGTGTCTATCAGATGGAGCAAGTGGATCGTAAGACTAGAGAACCTGTTCGTTGCATTCAACATTGCCAACGACCAGAGGAAGAAAGCGTTGCTGCTTACGTACGCTGGGAACGATCTGAATGACATTGTGGACTCTTTTCCAGCTGCTGATCTGACCCCTCGGGATGGTGAGACTCACTTCCAGAAACTTGTTGATCGTATCAATGAACATTTTAACCCACAGATCAACAGAGAGTATCAGGTTTTTACCTTCAGACAGCTCACGCAAACATCTGACAGTGTTGACATTTTTTATCAACAGCTGAAACGACATGCCTCTCTCTGTAACTTTGCAAACATTGAGTCTGAAATTAAATCGCAGCTGATAACCGGTTGCAAAGTGAACAAGGTGCGAGAGAAGGGCCTGAGCAACCCAGGAATAACACTGTCTGACCTCCTGCAGTATGCCCGCACATTGGAGTTGACTGCTTCTTACTCAAGAAAAATGCATGAAGACGGTGCAGTTAACCGACTCCATCGTTCAGCTACATCAAGCCAGCATCAGCCTGATCGACGTCATCACCAGCCCCGCCGTAGTCAAGCCTCACACCGTCATAACCAGCCAACCGAGCAATGCAAGAACTGTGGTGGTACATGGCCGCATGAGAAGGGACAGCATTCGTGCCCTGCTTTCAACAAACAGTGCCGCTCCTGTGGAAAATTCAACCACTTCTCATCCGTCTGCCGTTCCAGTCCACGCAACACGGCAAGATCAGGGACAGGCAGTGGAAGGGGCAGTGCATCCTCTTCCTCCTTCTCCCAACAGCCTCGCTCTATCAAGCACAAGCCCAAACCTGTTCACCACGTTGAGCAACATGGTGAATGTGACAACAACGACGCTTCGTTCATCGACGACGGCAATGACGCAGACACTGAGTACGTCTTCACTGCAAACGGCAACTCGAATCAACTGCCACGCTTCAAGGTCTACCTCAACGGACAACAGACAACCTTCCTTGCTGATTCCGGAGCTACAGTCAATCTGCTATCACGGACAGATTATGAAAGTCTTGCACCCAAGCCAGCGCTCAGCCCGTCAAACGTGAGAATCTCTGCGTATGGCAATCAACACTCCATCCGTTCGTTTGGACAGTTTTGCGCTGAACTACACACTGACACAGCATCCTGCTCAGCCACGATATGTGTTGTTCCAGGCAATGAGAAACCCATCCTGAGCTGGTCAACCTCGCAAACACTCAAGCTGCTGACCACCGTCCACTGCATCGAGCACAAAACTCAGCAAGAGAACCAGCTTGGTAAACTCAATGATCGACAGATCAAACTCCACATCGACGAGACGGTACAGCCTGTCGCTCAGCACTACCGTCGTGTTCCCTTTCATGTCCGCAAGCATGTGGAAGAACAAATCCGAAAGGATGAAGAACTTGGTGTCATCGAGAAGGCAACTGGTCCAACACCATGGGTATCTCCTATAGTTGTGGTGCCTAAACCCAAGTCTCCAGGCAAGGTACGCGTGTGCGTCGACATGCGTTCTGCAAACAAGGCCATCAGGAGAGAACATCATGCTACCCCAACACTTGATGAACTGAAAACCATGCTCGCAGGTGCTAAAGTTTTCAGCAAGCTTGACCTGAACCAAGGCTACAACCAGCTAGAACTAGCTGAGGAGTCACGCTACATCACGACGTTCTCCACACATCTTGGTCTCTACAGATACCGACGCCTCTTCTTTGGTGTGAACTCCGCAAGCGAGATCTTCCAAGAAACCATCAGGCAAGTACTGTCTGGCCTCAAGGGTGTCGTAAACATCAGCGACGACATTCTCTGCTACGGTACGTCACAGCAAGACCATGACAACAACCTACGCGCTCTCATGCAGCGTCTCCGTGAGAAAGACCTCACTCTCAACACTGACAAGTGTGAGTACAACAAGAAGTCGCTTGAGTTCCTTGGTCATATCTTCGGGGAAGACGGCATCACCCCAAGCCAAGACAAGCTCAAGACCATTCTTGAACTGCCAACACCAACCAACGCATCTGAAGTAAGAAGTCTTCTCGGCATGATGAACTTCTGTGGTGCACACTTCATTCCAAACTATGCAACACTCACCCATGAACTCCGTCTGCTGACAAAGAAGACAACACCATGGTCGTGGAATGAAAAGCATGACGCAGCCCTCGGAACGCTGAAAGCAGAACTCAGCAAAGCAACGACTCTTGCTTACTTCAATCCAGGAAAACCGACAGAGATCTACACCGACGGCAGTCCTGTAGGCATCTCTGCAGTCCTGACCCAAGACAAGCGCATCATCCAGTTTGCAAGCCGAGCACTCACTCCAACAGAACAAAGATACTCACAGACAGAACGTGAAGCACTCGCCATCACATGGGCCTGTGAATATTTCCACATCTACCTGTTTGGTGCTACATTCACTGTCTACACTGACCACAAGCCTTTGGTCAGCATGTTCAACAACCCTCGTGCTCAACTCTCTGCTCGTGTTGAACGCTGGGTACTGAGAACACAGCCCTACGAAATGACTGTTCAGTACCGACCTGGTTTCGACAACCCCGCCGACTATCTGAGTCGACATCCAGTCCAACAGCATCCCAGCAGCAGAGAAGAGAAGATCGCAGAAGAGTATCTTCACTACGTTGTCGACACGTCCACTCCAAAAGCCATGACGTTAGACACAGTCATCTCAGAAACAGCGAAAGATGTCACCCTTACGGCAGTGATCAACGCAATCCTTACCAGTGACTGGGAAGCCAAAGACGACGTTGACACAAAAACTTTCAGAACCCTCTACTTGTGTCGTTCAGAACTCTCACTCAGTCACAACGCATCAGTTCTACTCAAGGGTACACGCATCGTTCTCCCAGAGTCTCTTCATCTTCAAGCTGTGAAAGTCGCTCACACTGGACATCAAGGCATCGTCAAGACAGTCGCCCTGCTTCGAGAAAAGGTTTGGTTCCGAGGAATGCAAGAGACTGTTGAGAAAGCGGTGAAAAACTGCTTAACCTGTCAAATCTCCACTCCAACACCAGCCAGAGAACCGCTGAAGATGTCTCCACTGCCCACAGCACCTTGGTCTGAACTGAGTGCTGATTTCGCAGACGCACCCAACGGAAACATTCTCCTTGTCATCACAGATGAATATTCCAGATTCACCGTTGTTGACATTTTGCAATCAACATCCAGCCGGAGTGTGATTCCACGTCTCGACAAGATCTTCGCAGAATATGGCATACCAGATGTTCTGAAGACAGACAATGGCCCACCATTCAACAGTCACGAGTTCGCGACATACGCAACACACACCGGGTTCAAGCACAGGAAGATCACCCCCCTGTGGCCCCGTGCAAATGGAGAAACGGAACGCTTTATGCGTACCATCAAGAAGACTGTCAAAGCCGCCCATGCACAACAGCTGAACTGGAAACAGGAAATGTACAAGTTTCTTCTTGACTACAGAACAACTCCACACTGCACAACTGGTGTCGCCCCTGCTACTGCCCTCTTTGGTCGCAACATCAAGAACAGACTACCACAACTCCCGCCGCAGCAGCCAGCGGACGCAAAGATGAGACAACAGGATGCCCGCGCCAAAGGCAAGATGAAGCTCTACGCAGACAACAAGAACTATGTTAAACCAAGCAACCTTCAGATTGGTGATTCTGTTCTCATCAAGGACACTTCCATTAAGAAGTCTACTCCTCCATTCAACCCAACACCCCTCACTGTTGTGTCAAAGAACGGTTCTATGATCTCTGCGTGCCGAGGAAACAAGATAATCACGCGAAACAGCAGTTTCTTCAAACGCTCCCCCAGACATCCAACTCCTTCAGAAACAAATGACACTGAAGCTGACGCCGAAGCTGAAACTGAAGCTGTTACTCTTCCTCACACAGATGAACCAAACTCGCAACATGCACACAACAAGCAAAACCAAAACACACATACTAACGTCGCACCAACTCCACGTCGTTCGCACAGGGAAAAACATTTACCTACCAAACTGCAAGATTTTGTTCTGACTTGAACGTTGAACTGACTGATGATTTGTAAAATCATTTTATTTCTGGTGCCTGTGCAGACATTTTATTTTCAAGATTTTCCATATCAAGTGCCTATTGTGTCGTTTTATTTCACATTGCTGTTTAGCATCATTTCACAGTATTTTTGGCCAACACGTAAATTCAGTTTTGTTTTGTTTTTCTTTAATGAGAAGGGAAGATAAGTACACTAATTTCTATTATCATTTGTTAGTACTTTCAAAATTCATAAGGCTGAAGCATTAATTCATAAGATTTGGAGTGAGAACACTTTTCTTGTTGAATGTAAAGTTAAACATTTCTAGTCAGCATTACATTTCTACTTCTTGGCATCATTCTTTAATCTTCAGGAGAAGATATCATTTCTTATCATTTTGCTTGTCCAGTTATCCATTTTGTAATTTTGGATTTTACTTCTTAAAATTCAAGAAGGGGAGAGATGTAGTGTTTGAGAATCTGTTACTATCTAAGGGAAGCAACTGCTACTAATGTGTTAAGTAACTAACGAGAGTTAGTTCCCTTGTTACATACACTGATCATCTTCATGGCTGACAATAAACACAGCTTGCCCCCTCAAACCATCGTTTGTTGGTTTTATCGTATACATGCTTGGTGAACGTGTATCCACCTTCATCACAGACATCATAGTGGTTTTTTTACTTTTTATCTTAGGATAGGTTTAGTTTACCTGTCCAACGAAGATGTTTCCAGCAGCACAGAGGGACTCGGCGGCAGTGGTACCCAGGGTGGCCCTCATGACAAAGGCGATCTTGCTGATAACACACTGCATGATGCCCAGGTGGTACAGCATGGTGATCACACAGCTGAAGAACACCACCACTGGCAGCACCTGCAGATACAAGTGTACAGATTGATAGTTATTTTTGATGACCCAATTGTTCCTGCTCACAACGTAACAAATTGAACTACAAATACAGTTGCTTGAGTTGTTTTGTGGTTGTTATTTTTTATTTCAAATTTTTTTTTACATTAGAACTTGTTACAGACTTGTTTACCCTAAACCCGAGGCAAGAGTACTTTCCCAAAAAGTTGAGTGTATTTTTCAAAAAGTTGGTGTACTTTGCAAGCAAAGCCATATGGGCTAGGGAAAATGTACGCGTGGGTGCAAACGTGTTTGTGTAAGAATAGCATGTCTTGTGAACACCTTCAGAATTTCACTCCTTCCAATACAACAGGGATAAAACAATGTTATTTACCTGTCAGTTTATAGCATTATAACCAGTGTCTTCCAAACAGATTGATAATGAAAAGATGAAGTTCGTGAAATAACATCTGCGGTTGACAGTGGCAAGTTCATTTTTACAATCATCTCAGAAAACATTGCTTCAGCACGGACTACAGCCTTTTCTTCTGGCAGGATTTGCTTTGCGGGAATGAACTTCATAATTCCTAGGCAGCTTTCAGCGGATTTCATTGCAGCAACCTTGTCCAGGTGAGATTTGGAACTGCAGTGTCGTTCGATGTCATATTTCCCAGCATGGCCAACGGAGAAATCTGATTTACAATACTTGCAGTGTGCATGACTTTTTCCCATAGTAGACTCCACAATTCCTGGCTTTTTCTTATATTTCTCCAAGAAAATCTGCTGCTTCTGCTGTTTAGATTTGGTACAGTCATCCAAAACTGGCACATTTTTCCGCTTCATTTTGCCACGATTGTCCAGACGATCGCACGTGCCAACAACTGAACAAGGTTTCCACAGCTGAAGACTTGCTGTCATGGTTATCTCCCTTTGATCGAAACCGGTATCAGTTGTACCATCCCGTAATCAGCACACCAACACCGGAAAACGTATTCTAGACTTTTTCTCAGGCGTATTTTGTGCGTGTGTCGCGTATTTGCGTACCGATAATAATTTGGCGTACAAAATACGCCCAAATCGTACTGGTAAACAGGTCTGTTGTTAGTCCAGTCTTTTTCTGCTGAGCAAGCTGAGCAATACTTGTGTAGACATGGAAAACAATGTCATGTTTTACATTGATGCATATTGTTTGTTCGTTCATGGGCTGAAACTCCCACGGCTTTTACGTGTATGACCGTTTTTACCCCGCCATTTAGGCAGCCATACGCCGCTTTCGGAGGAAGCATGCTGGGTATTTTTGTGTTTCTATAACCCACCGAACTCTGACATGGATTACAGGATCTTTTTCGTGCGCACTTGGTCTTGTGCTTGCGTGTACACACGGGGGTGTTCGGACACCGAGGAGAGTCTGCACACAAAGTTGACTCTGAGAAATAAATCTCTCGCCGAACGTGGGGACGAACTCACGCTGACAGCGGCCAACTGGATACAAATCCAGCGCGCTACCGACTGAGCTACATCCCTGCCCCTTGATGCATATCAAAACAGGTAAAAAGCTAGCTTACCTTGCCCTGAAAAAAACTTAAACTTTCTAACATTAACTGGCGATCATAAAACACTAAGGCTTGTGCAAATCCAAAGGAGTTCTACATTCCACATTGTATTTGGACCAAAATACCCACAGCTTCCTAGCCTAGAAGAAAAGACGAGAAATCAGAAGTGACCCAAAGAAAACTATATAAGACACATCATAAGTTCTCTGAGGATCCCCTTAACTTTTTCCTTCTTCTGCATTCATGGGTTGAAACTCCCCAGTACACTCGTGTTTTTACGTGTATGACCGTTTTTACCCCGCCATTTAGGCAGCCACATGCCGATCCCTCAAACCAAACCCAGATTCAAAGCCTTGCCCTACCTGCATGACAAAGATGTGGTCAGAGAACTTGGCACCAAAGACAAATTTTGACCCAACGTCAGTGTAGGCCAGGAATTTACGCGCCTCCTCCCCCAGGAAGCTGAAGAGTCTGTAGCCAGCGTCCCACTTGAGGATGAGAGCGGCGAAGTAAAACTGGAGCACAAAGCCCCCTATCACAGGACGCCAGTTCACCTGGTGAAAGAAAGGACACTTATGAAAATGTGAGACATACATTTCCCCACAGAGAATTTACTGAGGAGTCCATTAGATTCTCCCCATATTATGTGTGAAATAGAAAAATGGGTACATGCACATATCATTTCAACTGAAAATAAAAGGCTTCAATGAATCATTCTTGTTTGAAGGATAGAACCCTCTCCATTCTTGACTTGATCGCCAATGGTATTCGTAAAAAAAATATTGCAGTTCCGCAAAAGCTTTTATGATGGCACGGGACAATTGTTATACTTTGTTGTGCTGAAAATGCTATTGTTTTTCTGGCTATACTTGAACAGCTAGCTGAATTGAGACATATGCTTGCACGCATCTCTGCATACACACACACGTACAAGCAGGCTGCACTATCATCCTCTGTGAAAATCAGAAATGTTACAGCATTTTAATGCTGAAATATGAGATTACAGAAAATAAATCGACTGGTCAGTTCCACTGTTTCTCAATACATGTGACTGTATTTAGACTGGAAGTAAAGTTGCCACATCACTCTGCTTGTTCCGACTGGTTGCCGAGGACATGTGAATGGTTTTAGTCAAAGCTATTATTCTCCTTCTCTCTTTCCTCACTGGTTACTATAAATGTAAAAATAATACCCAGCAAAATCATTTTTGACAAACATTGAAGTTTACTCAGATGTTCTTATAGCCAGCACGATCACTGGCTGTAAGTTTCACGTGAAGAGTAAGCAATTAAGACAGAAGTCAAAGACCCTAACTAACCCTGGTGGGAGCGGAAGAGCCAAGGAAGAGGATAGTGATGAAGAAGGCCAGGCCAGCCACAGACACCAGGTTGCCGGGGGACTTCCACACAGTCACACCGATGACGGCAAGAATGCCCAGCAGCGGCACAATTCCCGCAAACCTGAAATAAACACGACAGAAATATATTTTTCACCTTTTCACACTTGTATCAATCAGGAACTAACCCAATATTGTCTGTGATTTAATTTTTTTTTTTAAGTTACCAATACATCACAAGCACTTTCTTTCTTTATTTGGTGTTTAACGTCGTTTTCAACCACGAAGGTTATATCGCGACGGGGAAAGGGGGGAGATGGGATAGAGCCACTTGTCAATTGTTTCTTGTTCACAAAAGCACTAATCAAAAATTTGCTCCAGGGGCTTGCAACGTAGTACAATATATTACCTTACTGGGAGAATGCAAGTTTCCAGTACAAAGGACTCAACATTTCTTACATACTGCTTGACTAAAATCTTTACAAAAATTGACTATATTCTATACAAGAAACACTTAACAAGGGTAAAAGGAGAAACAGAATCCGTTAGTCCCCTCTTTAATTACGACATGCTGGGGAGCATCGGGTAAATTCTTCCCCCTAACCCGCAGGGGGAATCACAAGCACACACACCTTCCATCACACAGTCACAAAACCGAAACACAAAATTAGGTTGACATGCTAGCACTGGCAGGCTCACATTATAAGCACACACACACACGCTCATTCACCATCACACAGAAACAAAACAATTTACATACCAGCGCATGCATTGCCAATTATTGTTGACTGCTTTGTGAAGAGGTACGAGTATCTTCTCATGTATACTGCTGCCGAACTTGGACCAGAGGAAGGACATGAGGATGAGGGCGAGGGCCACACATGTCAAGGCCACCAGCGGAATGACATCATGTTCGTACGGGCAGTACTTGGTTCCAGCAAAGCCCAGCGCCGCTCCGAAGTAGGCAAAATAGGCGAGAACAAGAATTCCTATCGCAATCTGTATCAACAGAAAAGGGTCTGGCATAACAATATGATAAAAGTATGTTGATAAGTAAATGAACAGAGGCAGTTCGGCACAACATCAAAGCTCTACAATGATGTGAAGGAATAACTTTATAGATCTTGTCTTCGGTTGTGATACTTTTCCTTGAATCCAGGAATTGTCACCTGCAAAGACTATCACATCCACAAGGATGACGCCTGTTCCATCCACATGTTCAAATCAAAATGTGTGATTACAGCGATGTACAGTAGAGTCTGTAAGATCTGAAAAGTTCATAACAAAAGTGTGAATCTACCCAATGTACACCACGGTCTCTCCCCTTTTAACACTGACCTTCTTGAGAAGAGATGAGCGCTCAGTGACAAAGTCGTGTAACCGTTTATGAACGGCAGACAGGGGCCCACTGCCCTCTGAGATCCCACTCTCACTGCTCAGATCTGCAAATTAAGCATGTCTCCATTATTCGTTCAAATTTCTGTGCTGATTGAATTTCATCAGTGTTATGAATGTAATATAAAATTAACAGACCAGTGATAAATGCAGGGGTACAGCATTTTTACCATGAAATGTAAGGACTTTTTAAGGACCCTCATGAGAAAAATTAAGACAATATTCAACAAGTGTTCCACTCACAAGTATCAACAGATCATAAAAATAATAGTTAAATTTACTTTAATATTTCTGCTCTTGCCAGGACTAGCAGATCGTACTTTGTCATTCCACAGCATGTAAAGGAAGGTCAATGTGGGAATGACTGGTTTTTTTTATCACCTTTGGGTGTTTTTTGGCCTCAAAATGATATACATGTATATACACTTAATCACACACCGAACTAAGAAAGGACATACAAAGTGTGCACACACTGACACAGTGAGTGACAAATAACAAACACAGAGGCTTTCCACTGCCCATGATCATGCAATCAACATCTGCATCTTGAGTAGCATTAAACAAGAAATATGCAAGATTGCAAAAGAAAACAACTTGTTATGGATAAATAATTCATGTGACTTCTGAGTTCTCGCTGTAAAAGTTACCAAGTTGTGCCAATTCTCAATGTTTGTCCATATTTGGTCTTGACCCCTGTAAAAGAAAACTTGTGCCAAAAAATTGTTGATTACCTTCAATGTTATGAATGTAATATAAAATTAACAGATTATGGCATAAACATTTTTAATGAAATGAAAAGGGAAGGAATGGGTTAATTGGGGAACGAACACTGTCATAATATTTCTTGGTAAGGTTATTTTAATACAAGGCCCAACTACCCTATGATCTTCTGTACCTGAGCACAACACCGTACAATGTACTGCAGATCTGAAATAACATGTCTACTGTATGCCAACAATATGTTGTTGAACAGTTTACACAAAAAGTAAGCTCGCACATGATGTGCTTAACACACAAAAATGTACATAAATGATAAAACCCTGGTTCACAATGGTGACAAGACATACAGAATATTTCAAAGCAAATGTAGAAAACCTCTTTTTATAAAAAGAATTACTGGAAAATTACAACCTTTCAAACAGTATGTCACATCACATGGCATACAGAAGACACCTATGGCAACAAAGAAAGGGTCTTTGCAAGAAATCATTTCACATTTCTTCAATGGATAAATATCTGACATGTCTGTGTGGTTACTGCGGATTTATCCATTGAAGAAATGTGAAATGATTTCTTGCAAAGACCCTTTCTTTGTTGCCATGTGTCTACTGTGAGCAAATGTGAAAATAATTGCTTTGAAAGCCATGCATCAATAAAAGAGAACGCACCTGCCATCCAAAACAGAGTGAACCAAGACAAGGGAGACTACTCAGTGTCTGTCAAGGGCAAACTGAGTACTGCCCCTTGATAATCTACTTTTACTTTAAATGTCACGCAATCATGTTCGTTATTACTGATCTCTGAGCTTTTTGAAACTTGAATTTTTCATTAATATAGTTTCACAAAGCAGGTTAACTATTCAAATTGAAGACTCACTTCCAGAAAGAATATATTTTAATCACACAGCAGTTTCTACAGACTTGTACAAACCCAGGTCAATTTGTACAAACTTTTTAAGACTTAAAACGGGGTCGTCACAAACAAATGCGTGTGTTAAGTGCAACTCTACCCTACCATACAGTCATAGATTGTAATGACACACAAGAACAGTTTGTAACATGAATTTTTTTTTTTTTTGACTGATCTGAAACCCACCATCAAAGAAATGCTGAACCACATTTTCAAACAGAATAGTGTTGAAAATGCCGCGATAGCTTTCCATATATTTTTTATAGCTCTTATTCGTAATGGTGACCCCAAAACATTGCTTATAAACATGTGACATGGTGAGGCAGCAGTCCCCATTTCACAACAGCTGCACTTACAGTTATCTGCTGGACTTGAGCATGGGCTATTTAAACAGTAGCTCAGTAGTTCTTTTGCGTCAGTTACACACCTGTGGGGAGTGGTTTCAGATAGGGTCTGGCTGTTATTGTCCCTGGGTATGCGAATGTTGGGAGTTTAGCAACAGAAGATTTGTATGGCCCAAAGTCACTCCAGTTTGACTGGCTTTGCCGCAAACGATGTTTCGGGTGCTCTTGGCTACATATAAAAAATGAAGAAATCAAAAAGTTTCCATTGTCATTAAACTCACCATCGATTTCCAACTTGACGTCAATAGGTTTATCGCTGTCACTGCCGTCGTAACTCTCGGAGGGCGTAAGCATCTTGTCACTCTCCTGGTCCCCCACCTCACTGAGCTGAATGCTCACCCCGGAGTCATCAGGGTTGGGGATCAGAGTCTTCTTCGAAGGGGTACTGGTGCTGAACTTCGACATGCTGTTGGCTTGACGACTGCAAAACAGAACATCTGATTCAGATATGTGAATGAGAAATGCTAAAAAAAGGAATGAAAAGGGTTTTAAAGTTAAACAATTAAAAGAAGAAAAATCTTCATTTGTGTCAGCCCTGGCTGAAATGACAGGTAGAGTGTGCAAGAATGTGGTTGACCCTTTTAATTCCCCCCCTCCCCTTTAAAGAATCTGCTTTCTAGCAATTCTTTTTCATAAGCACTTTAAATTTACCTGCCCGTTAAGGCTACCTATCTTTCATTCAATATCTGATTTGTCCAGACATTTGGTAGTACATGTATTAAAAGGGGGCAGGGATGAGGGGGGGCATTATGCAGGAAACAGCAGCAGGTGAGGCATTAGTGCACTGCAGGGTTGAAATTTTGAAGCCCCATAGTCTTAGCAAATATCAGCCAGGGGTGTTGCTAGACATTTTTATGTTGGGACATTTGGCCGAAACTGTCAGAAAGCTTTAGGACATCTTGGAAACTGTTCGTCTATTATTATGGCTCATCCAAAGTCACCGCAACATTGAAGCACAAGACTCAAGAGGGGAACACCAATACATACAATCATTGTCTTACTCTTAGGAACACAGATTACAGGGGCGGACCAGTTTAAGCCAGAGAGGGGGGCGGGGGGCGGGGGCAGGGGAGTTACAACCTGGGGTCCAGGGTCCCGTTGGGCAAATCCCCCCTGAAGCTAAAGAATTTTAGCTATTTTATAAACAAATTGTGGCTTATCCTTGATTTTAAACATGATCAACTGGTGTCAGCACCCACTCATTTCTTTTAACGTTAATATTAAATAATGGCAATTCATCTTCACTGATATCTGCTCCCGACATCATATAGTATGGTTAATAGGAAGACATGTCGCATACTGTGACAATTTAACGATTAACTCTTCCCCCGGCTTTACAGAGAGAAATAAGAAAACAAATTCGCAGACAGAATTTGGGGGGAGGGGGGGGGGACCCTAGTAACATCCTCCCCTAATCTGCCCCTGGATTATATGTTGCATACTGCAACTGAAACAATCAGCTTTGCTGATTTAACTACAAAAGACACCTGTCCCCTGTTTCTTACAGGCGAGATTGGCGAGAAAGTACCGTTTCTTGGGAACATGTCGCCGCGAGTAACGCTAGCCGACGCTAGGTAGCTTTGGGCTTGCTCGCTTGGCGAGAAAACATGGCAGCCACGCAGCTGCCCATCCGATTGGCTGTCCATGGTTTTTTACCGACCAGTGCAGACGACCTTTTCGGAATCAACCAATGGTGTTTAATTCTTGCGTAGCTAGCCATTAAACCGTTTCATAGACAATCTCGCCTCCTAGCTTCGCGAGCGGCTAGCCGAAAGAATATCTCGCCTGAAAGAAACACGCGACAGTTCTCTGAAACTTTTTCAAACCTTTAACTTTAATTTCTTGAAAGTAAAACTCTTCAAATCTTGTGCAAATCTTGACAAGCCTTGGAAAACATGACTGGTAAAAAACCAATAAAAGACCGTGTATGGTGAGCTATTTGCTTGGAAACCACGATTTGGAGGACGCTTTTCATTCTCTGGCTCAGCAGATTTCGATTCGCGGTGACTATCGTCTGCTATATCGTCCACTTCGATCGACTCGACAACACGATTACCACTCACACAGTCCACATTCATGGTGTTCCTGTCATTTTGTCCGGAATCACTTACCTTGGCGAAGGGTAGCAAACCTTGGCCAATTTAGTTTTTTTTTCTTTTTTGGTTGCGACATGATGTTCAAATTCAAATCGAAAGCACTGACTGACTGATAAACTATCGCGAACCGGCGAACGCAAACACTGAGAGTGTGGTTTTCCTTGTCCAAGAGAAACCACTCTGGCATCTATAATTTTCGTCAATGGCTTCCGTTCAAAACATTGATGTTTCGTTTTTGGTATTCGCGAAGGAAATAAACGTCAGTCAGTTGACTAAGTACATCAGCAGCAGTTTTAGCAATCAAAGCCTGACCAATACAAAAAACTGAACAAACTTTGGCCGATTCGGGCGAATACTCTTCGGACATTTGGCCGATAGGGACATGACAGTTTCGGCCACAGTAAAAAAAATCGGTGATTGGCCGACCCAAACGACACCCCTGATCAGCCTGAGCAAACTTGGTTCATTCTCAAACTACAGGTACAGGGAAGCTGCAGAGCACACTTTTGTTGCTCAGGGCTTCCAACACTCATTACATACAACAAGCACAACTGTAACTTTTGTGCAATGCAGATGTCTACTAGCAACCACTTGATGCAGAGGCGGGGGGGGGGGGGGGGGGGGTTATGGTATAGTAGTGGGCTAGGAGAGATTTAGAATCCATCAACAGCTTGCTTAGGCACGAAAAAAGAAGTTTCATTCCGAAGAAAAACAAAAGCGCCAGGGTCATGAGGAACTTGGGAAGAAATATAGTGGGTCATGGATTCGTAAACATGGACATTTTCTCTTTTTCTTATGTGACCATAAAACAATGAACTAGTTTGGGATGTTGGATTCAATTTCAAGTTCAACAAGTTTGTTTGTTTGTTCGTTCATGGGCTGAAACTCCCACGGCTTTTACGTGTATGACCGTTTTTACCCCGCCATTTAGGCAGCCATACGACGCTTTCGGAGGAAGTTCAGCAAGTAAAATGCAGGGGTTGCACTTATTGCAGAATTGTGTACAGTAGTCCCTTCCATTTCCGGCCCTTTCGTGGGCGTGAACCTGCCCGGAGCGGCCAGCTTTCCCATGACTAATGAGTTTTCCTTTTATAATTGACTCTTAATGGCCGTTAACCTGTCTGACGCGGTCAACGGTCACTGATTTTTGCCCTAAGGTGCCCCTCTTACTCGACAGGAGCGGCCACTTGTCACTTTCGCGGGCGAGCGCCTGTGGTGTGTGTGTGTGTTGTGTGCTCAGACGGCACAGCACGAGCAGACGACATGAATACTGACGCATGCGCAAACTGTAAATACAGACATGCGCATGCATGTACATTTACGGCAGTCACTTCCGGATCGATCACAGCTGATGTGAGTTTGAAACACTTGTTTATCTGACACTCAAATACATATATATAATAATCCAAACAACACACATAGAAACATACGAAACAATAGCTTAGCCAGGACGATCGAGTTAAACACGCAAATAATTAAGATGTATAAACGAAAGCAAAACTAACAAAGACAATGAATCGGCGGCTCGTGGATGATCGCTTTCTTTTCTTCATGAAAACTTGATCGTGTTTTGGGGGGTTTTTTGGAGGAGGAGGGGGCCTGTAATGAACGGCCACCTGATATTTGCGGTCACCTTTGCAATGACTAATGGGTGACCGGATATGGCAGGTACTACTGTATATTAAACACTTCATTTTTCGGATACTGCAATATCAGGCTTTGTGAACACACACACTAAAAACAAATAGACAGGCACAATAGCCTAGTGGTTAAAATGTCAACCTTCTATGTTTGGGTCCATTCTTGATTGTGTCAGGTGGTTTGGAGGGTGCATAGACGGGCGCAGTGGCGTGTTGGTAAGACGTCGGCCTCCTAATCGGGAGGTCGTGAGTTCGAATCCCTGTCGCTGCCGCCTGGTGGGTTAAGAGTGGAGATTTTTCCGATCTCCCAGGTCAACTTATGTGCAGACCTGCTAGTGACTTAACCCCCTTCGTGTGTACACGCAAGCACAAGACCAAGTGCGCACGGAAAAGATCCTGTAATCCATGTCAGAGTTCGGTGGGTTATGAAAACACGAAAATACCCAGCATGCCTACTCAACGAAAGCGGAGTGAAGCTGACTATGCTCTCAGAGTATAGTGTGGGGAACCCAAATGGGCAAACGAGCGCACACGTCACCAGACAATTCTGGAACGCTGAAGAAGAAAAAGGAGGGTGCATTTTTTTCCAATCTCTAAGGTCAACTTATGTGAAGATTACCCATGGCCCAGTGCCTTAGGCCCCCCCCCCCCCCCAAAAAAAATAGGTGTGGTTAAGGTAACATAGCCAAAAAAAATAGGGTAGGAAGGTAGGCAATCACTTTTTTTTTGTTTAACTTTTTTTCTAATGTGTACAAATTAAACCTACTTGACAGGGAAATAAGTGTGCGACTCGAGCGCTTTCGCTTTCATTGCGTTTTCTGCACTCGGTTTTTTGTTTGTTTGTTTTTTGACAAATGTAATAAAAAGTTATAGGGTTGGCCCCTAAAAATAGGGTAGGTGGGGTTACCGTAACCACACTTATTTTTTTTTTTAGGCCTTATATCCATGTCAGAGATCAGTGGGTATTAGGAACACAAAAATATCTGGCATGCTTCCCCCGAATGAACAAAGTACGGATGCCTAAATTGTCTTGCGGGAGAAAAACGGTCGCACATGTAAAACCTTGAGTGTACACTGGAGTTGCAGCCCATGAACATGGAAGAAGACCCATGCACACTCGATGGAGTCGATGAATGGCTGCACCCGCGTACATGGAACGATGAGAATGGTTTCGGATTTTTCTACAGGAAAAGACAATTGCCCTAATATATTTTCATCTCATTGAAGTAAAAACTTCCGTGAAAACAAATTTGGAAAATCCTACTCTAAAGTGTTTCAGCAGTAGCGAGCTTGTCTCACAGCGGTTGTAGCAGACGAGCTTCGCTGACCACGTGGGGTAGCCGGATTTTCTCATCGGAGACCTCTCGTAAGGCCAAGTACGTGTTGAATGAGTGACAAGTCAATGATTCGAATGAATGTCAAGAATTGAGGTCTAATGAATGACGTCTCACAACGTGCGTGGTCGTCCTTGGCGGTCAAGAAAGCCGCCGCGATCATTGCGCAGACGACACTTCTAGACCGCCAATATTTTTTGTGCGCATCACGTGCACGAAGGGAAACCTGGTAAGCACAGAGATTCTACATACCTTCACAAATTAAAAACAGGTCCCGGTGCTTCGACGGATGGACACTTTTTGACAGAAGCAGCGGCACGGTTGCCAACCACACACTGGCAGTATGTGTTTACGCACCTCGGCAGTAGCAGAGACTATGGCAGTACAGGTATAGTGATCGACGAAACATTCAGCAGTGCGCGCGCGTGCCGTGTTGGCGGATATTTTGCCTTCGCGTGCATGATGATGAAATCGACAGCGCCGAAGCACAGGCACTGTGTGCCATGCGAAGCTTGCTAGCAGACTTTGGGATCAGTTACGGTTGACTAAAATTAAGAATGTTTGCGCCTGTTGTTTTTGCCCGGTTTTCTTTATGCCAGTTGTTCCGAATCCGTGACGCGGCAATCATAAGGAATGAAACGTATATCGAATTTCGCGGTATAAATGTTTGTAATTGATTGGAGAGTTAAACGAGAAACCCGATTTGGATCCAAAACCTAAACCAAATCACAGACCTAATTAATTTACAAAACACACTGACACTGCATGACCCCAAAAGGTATGTGACAAAAGTACACAGAGCTCAACAAACAACACATAAAGCAGACATAGTCATACCACTAAACCAAACATAAAATATAAATTAACTACTTAACAAACTAAAACATAAGTAGAAATTAATCTTTTGGAGAAATTTAGTACAATACTTGCCGTTTACTTCGTTTCAGTGAAACCGGCTCGCGCGGCACCGATAGAGTCGATCAGTTTCAGTTTTTACTTGCGAATTTCCATCATGCCATCTCAAATCAGCCGACTTTATGTCGAACATCGCAACAACAACAACTACAAACATCAGCTTTTATTTCAAACTGTCGACAACTTCAGTTGGCGCCAGTTTTCATGATCGCTGTAAACAACGAAGCAGACCTGGCCGGCAGTCGATCGGAACCAGCCTTTCGAACAACTTTCAGGAAGACGGATTTCCCGCATGCAAATCAGTTGTGTTTACAAACACAACAGAGAAAAATAAGGGGAAATAATGTCACACAAAAAGTGATTTAGAATAAGTACGATCATGATGTGAAAATGCATGCAGCACAGTCAATATCTATCTCCAAAACCCTAAAAATAAAATTTAAAAAACCACATTTGTGAGCAGGTCACGGTCAATCACACTCACAGACACAGGGTCATTTACGCCAATGCACATTTTGCAGTTTTCATTAAAAGCGAACATTCTGTGAATTTCTGCAGTAAGTAGCGAACACTTTCAGTCAAAATAAAGCTAAATGTTGACAAATACTCACCAATTGTGACTGACAAACAGTACTCCCAGAAAAAAATCGGACCTCTCGCACCGGCAATGCTTTCGCTCTTCTGCTCAACAACGAACTGAAAATGGCGCGTACTCACCACCGCGTTATTTTGATTGGCTCTCACAGGCAAAAAGCGCGGCAGACGCCCGAAAATTGGGAGGAAAAGAGAGGACTTTTGTTTGGGAAAGATCGCGCGGAAAGTCAGTGGCCTGTGGCTGACCGATATAAGGATAATTATGCCCCTTGAAGCTGGTTGCAGTTTATTACTCATCACTTGTAGATTCAAGTTAACGGCGGGAAAGTAACGGGACTACGTCGGAATGATCTTGCGTCGATGCAAACATTTGCAAATCAAGTTGTTATCATCAAACCGCGACAATAAACTGAGTAAAGTTAGTTCGGTTTCTCTCCGAGTCATGCAGCCCGCAGTCGAAAATTCAGTGAAGCCGGATTGTCAGTCGGTCACACTGAGTTGTAAAATCCCTTTTTTTCCGGCTCAGGCTGCCCAGGCCGGGCAGATCACTCCCCCCCCCCCCCCCCCCCCCCCACCGAGCATCGAACATGAGTTCTCTAAAGTTTTGCGGTTAATCAGTTGGAAAAGAAATCATCAAAAACACTACGAAGGCCGGAACAACTAAAACAGCACACACACTGACACACACACACACTCCGTCGGCACTGACACACACGCACACACACACTGGCACACACACACACCGTCGCACACACACTGCACATACACTGACACTGGCACACACACACCGTCGTCGCACGCACACACACACACACTGACCGTGACACACTGCACACACACACACACACAGTGACACACCGTGACAACAACCGCACAAACAAAATTGCCGGACAAGGCAACTCCGGAGTCGCGTCAGTGAAGCGATATCAAAACATTCAGTCAATCGGGCCGTCTGTCAAAATGTCTGTCTGTATGCCGGCAAATAGACAGAACTGAATACAGAATGTTTTTGCTCGAGAGGGTTTTTACGTGTATGACCGTTTTACCCCGCCATTCAGGCAGCCACACGCCGCTTTCGGGGCCGGGAAGCATGCTGGGTATTTTTGTGTCAGTTTCACCGAGTCTGACTCCATAGATTACATGATCTTTTCCGACGGTGCGCACGGCTTGATCTTGTGCTTGCGCGTGCACACACGAAGGGGGATAAGGCACCAGCAGGTTTGCACATAAGTTGACCTGGGAGATCGGAAAAATCTCCACACCCCACCAGGCGGCCGCGACCGGGATTTCAACTCACGACCTTCCGATTCAGGAGGCCGGTGTCTTATGATCCACTAGGCTACTCCGCCCGTCTAGGGTGTCTGTACCCCCCGCGGGTTAGGAGGAGTCCCATATTGGTTGGGACGAGAAAGAATTTATCCGATGCTCCCCAGCATGTCGTAAGAGGCCACTAACGGATTCTGTTTCTCCTTTTACCCTTGTTAAGTGTTTCTTGTATAGAATATAGTCAATTTTTGTAAAGATTTTAGTCAAGCAGTATGTAAGAAATGTTAAGTCCTTTGTACTGGAAACTTGCATTCTCCCAGTAAGGTAATATATTGTACTACGTTGCAAGCCCCTGGAGCAAATTTTTGATTAGTGCTTTTGTGAACAAGAAACAATTGACAAGTGGCTCTATCCCATCTCCCCCCTTCCCCCGTCGCGATATAACCTTCGTGGTTGAAAACGACGTTAAACACCAAATAAAGAAAAGAAAGAAGGGTGTCTGTTCAATGATCACTCAGAAATTAGACATTAACACATGATAATGAAGTTTTACTTAAAGAATACATCTTTGAAGCAAGCAATCATATTCATTATCTGATCATTATGATTTAAAGACTCCCATTGAGCTCAACCCATAGGTTTAAGGCTTTTTCAGCTGTTGCAGCGTATAAAAATTAGGTGTTCTACCAACTGGGGCTATTCAAATCTTTGTAGTTTGTCAGAAATCAATAATTGAAGATAGTTTCGAAATAAACCCATACCCTTCGCCGTGATATTTTTAGAACAGTCACGTGACAGTGTATAGCGAGGCGATTCTATGTTTAGAACATTTACCGGAAACGGATTTCCCCTACAAACAAAGATGGCTTCTCAAGATGTGAAAGATCGTCTTCGATCTATGCCTCCAAAAGTATGTTTGCCTCCTACACCACCTGCTGTGCCTGTTGCCAGAGTTGCAAGCACGGCTTCGGCCAAGAAAAAAAAGAAAAAGCTGAGGGAGAAATTGAAAGTTTGTTTGACCAGCCAATTCGAACGATGGGGGGCCCTCCGAGGACAGGTGTTTGCCAAGACACCTCATTTGTTGAAACCTCACAACAGATCAAAAGCAGACACGGAACTTTCTAGAATCCTCATGGACGCGTAAGTATCGTTTAAATTCAATTCAAATTCCTCCTTTGTTCTTGTCATTTGCTTGTTTTGTTTTCTCTTTGAGTACCATGTTTTCAAATAATAATTTACAGTGACAGTGTGACGAACATTCGTTTCAAAACCAAAGTGTTGTTTCCAGTCAATCAGTGCTTTCTTGACTACTGTACTTCTTTTTCTGTTTTAGGTACGAACGAACTCAAGAGGCCGCATTGACTGACCCTCAACCAGGATGTTCTACTTGGGATATTGAAAGCAGGTCAGTGTCAATTGATACATTGTGAAAGTCAGCTTCACACAGAGCTCTGATGTACATTTACCAATTTGCTCAGCTGGGTGTAGTGAATGTAGGAACCGAATTTATTTCAAAGTGCATGGATTTTGTTTTTGTTCTTATTCAACAGAGCTGTGCAGAGACCAGACTTTGCTAAACAGCCTCCGCAGAAAACTTCCACCCCAGGGCAGCTCCTGCAGCAAGCAAAAGTCAGCACCACCCCCGACCTCTCCTCTGTCCCTAGTTCGTCCAAGCCGTGGTAAATGTATTTTGTAAACTGATAATTATAGATGAACATTCGTTTCATTTTTTTTTTCAGTCAATTAGCGCTGTATTGACTTCTGACTTATTTTTATGTTTTACTTTTAGCTATCAACAGATTCAAGAGGCCGCATTGACTGACCCTCAACCAGGATGTTCTACTTGGGATATTGAAAGCAGGTCAGTGTCAATTGATACATTGTGAAAGTCAGCTTTACACAGAGCTCTGATACATTTACCAATTTGCTCAGCTGGGTGTAGTGAATGTAGGAACCGAATTTATTTCAAAGTGCATGGATTTTGTTTTTGTTCTTATTCAACAGAGCTGTGCAGAGACCAGACTTTGCTAAACAGCCTCCGCAGAAAACTTCCACCCCAGGGCAGCTCCTGCAGCAAGCGAAAGTCAGCACCACCCCCGACCTCTCCTCTGTCCCTAGTTCGTCCAAGCCGTGGTAAATATATATATGTACTTTGTAAATTGATACTCATACTCATAGACCGTTTATTGACAGTAAATGGGGTTCACAAAAACTTAAAAAAGAAATGTTGGGAAGATTGGTTTCAGATTTTGTTCAGTTTGTCAGTTTGCTAGTTTCATGCATTTAAACACATTTTAATCAGGTGATGGTCAGAGTTGATTGTTTGACATTTTTCAGTACACCTTTATCAGGTGTGGAGCCATTCGAGGAGGAGCCAGAACTTGAGATTGAAAAGTGAGTGCATTTACTGAACATGGTGCAGTGTTGATTTTGGTTGGCTGGTTACACCGGTTGTATATTGTCTCCCTTGCACAAATAACTGTCTTGTTTAAATCAAAAACCGCTATCTATTTACAAAGTTCTAAATGCTAAACTTTAAATCGTCTCCACAAGTGCCAGTGGGTTCACATTATCGATTGATTCAAGGTGTGTTAAATAGTCAAATCATATTTATAAATAACTTTTTTTTTCAATTATAGGACTGATCAGCCTGCCAAAGAAGGGAAAGGGATGAGGTCAAAACGGTAAGCTTGTCATTGTTTGTTATCTGCATTTGAGTTGAGTTGGCAAACTGTCGGCCAGAGATCAACACCAGCCGGTTACCTCAGTTTACAATGACGGCAGTCATTAGTGTCTACTATTGTTGATTGTTGAGTTGGTTGCTGGTTTAGTTATACCAATTATTACTTCTTGTTTTTTCAAGATAATGAAATGTAATGTCAACAGAAACTGGATACTGTTGAGGGGTGTTTTGATTTACCCAGTACATCTAGTTCTTGTTTGCATGTTTTAATACATTATAATTACCATTTTTATGTTTACAGGCAGAACATTGACCGCTCCTTTGTCAACCCTCTCAAGTAAGTGTAGTATTATTAAAAAAGCTAATTTGTAAAGAACCATGTGAAAATAATAATGATGAAAAACAAGACACACACACAAACAATGAGAATATTCTGATAATAAAGGTCATTTGATGATTTTTTATGTTTTCGGAGATACATGTAGTAGTATTATAGATTGGCACTGCAGGCACATTTTTTCTTGTTTGTCAGTTGACAACTTACATTATTATTTTGAGTGATGCTAACTTTGTTTTCAATGTCTCTCTTGTGCAGCATCACTGTTGAATTCAGTGATTTAACCTGTGATGGTGATTTAGATGGTGATGACAGCGACTTTGATGTCGATGATATCGAGCTGGAATCTCAAGACGCCAGTTTTTTTCTCACCATGGATGTGTATGTTTTGCATTTCTTATTAATGTGTTGCTTTTGTAAGAATAAAACAAATTCTAATCTATTTCATTTGTATGTAATGTATACATGAATTTATACATTTATGTTGTAAAATGATTAAAATGGTTTCATTCTTCTAGGGAAGTCTAATCTACATCAGACTGTATTGCACACTGAATGTTATTATTATTTTTTATTTATTCCTATGTGTCAGGGATGAAAAGTATGCCAAGGAGGCAGACGAGGTGGCCTTTGAGGAGGTGGCGTACGGCCAGCAGGAGGACGAAGAGACAGGTGATGCTGACACTGCGGAGGAGGTGGAGTTAGGACCAGGCATCACCAGGATAGCCACAGCAGACCAGTGCCAGGACATTTGCAACAGCACACTGTGCCTAGCATTTGTCCACCAACTAAAGGCACTGGCTGCTGTGAGCATCAGGAAATGCTCCACTGCTGGGTGTGAGCATGTTCCTGCCGTGAAGGAGGGCTTCACAGGCTCAGCACTGTACCTCAGATGGGTGAGAACATTTTATTTTTTACTCACATGCGAAGCAAAAGTCAGTCTATGTACTCACCTGGTTCATCTGTCCGTCTGGCCGTTCATTCGTTAAAAACTAAAATGTTGAATTTATCTTGGACACTACTAAGTCTAACAGCACTAAATGTGGCATGATGGTTCAGATTTCAGAATGCACTTAGGCTTCATCAACTCATTATGTTTGTACATGTATATGTTCCTAGTAATCCTACTGACAGTGACACATTGAATTTTTATAAAGTCATTTGCATTTTTGTTTTTTTCAAATCTGATCTGTGAATTTCAGGAATGTGTGAAAGGCCATGTGAGCCACACATGGTGTGCCCAGCCCACCCTGCCCAACAAAATTCACTGTGGTGATTTTCTAGTCAGCACATGTATCCTCCTAAGTGGAAATAATTATGCCAAGCTGGCGTTGTGGGCGAAGGTGCTGAACCTGCCCTTTCCTGGTGCTACCTTCCACCAGGCTGTCCAGAAACATTATGTGGTGCAGGTAATTAAAAAACAGTTAAAAAATAATTTATAATGTGTGTGTATAAAATGGAAAGAAAATGGAATTTGGATATTGATAGTTGTGTTGTTTATGTTTGCCTGCCAGTTTGTGTTAATATCTATGCATGTTTGTTTTTACCTGTTTAAATATTGTAAAGCGCTATGAGTAGATTGTCTAGAAACGCGCTATATAAATGTCCATTATTATTATTATTATTATTATTGATCTCTATCTTTATCTCTAGCAAACTCAAAGCGCGGCAAAGGTTGCACTATACAGGCGCCCTACTCACGGCCCAACGGGGATTTGAACCCGGGTTGCTGTATCCCTGGGGAATCGTGTTCACCACAGAACCAACCGGCCACCCTAGTTACAAATGATGTTTAGAAACTAAAAGCAACCCATTCTCGTTATGTATTCAGATGTTTTGTAACAAGTATGGCATTTTTTGTTGTTGTCTAGAACAGTTGACATAGTCTAGTCTGTGAGGCAAAATTCTTGCTTTGTGTGTCCCTCAGTGACTGTCCCAACTCACAAGAATATAGATATATAACTTTGTTTTCCATTTATCATAAAGGCTGTGAAGGACACATGGAAGGACCACCAACGAGCCATCTTCGACTCATTGGCAGAGCAAAATTTGGTTGTTCTGGGTGAGTGTTTGTTGTTCTTTTGTGATTTATGTTTGACCCCTTTGTCACTGTTGTGCCATTTCAGAAATATAATGTATCCAATGCTGTAGACTTAACCCAACCCCACCCCCCACCCCCCCAACCCCACAATAATATTGAAATGAATGTCTAAAATCAACTTTATATTTTCTATTTTATTTCTCAAAAGCAAAACATGATGTGATGCAGGACATAATATTCAATTTTGGACATTGTATCAAGGCGTGCTTGCTTTTGAGAAATAGACTGAAAGAAAAAGTTACATTTTCATGTAACCCACTGAAATTGACTTCCTGTTGTCAAGTGACGGCAGAGCACTTTTTATTGAACATTTATTTTGTTATGTCATTCCATTTTTGTGTGTGTGTGTGTGCAGGAGATGGACGCAATGATTCACCAGGTCAGTACGATTATTGCAGACCTGCATTATTCAATGACCCAATATATACCATGTCCCCAATTTTACATAGTCATTGGAATATTAGAATGTGCTATTTACCATCATGTAGAATGATATAGTCTAGGCGCTTGAGTAATTGGCTTGCCTGTGTTCTCGTAACCATGTTAACAAACAACTGAGCTTAGAAAAGCCTTGCAATTTTGATGTCCGGTCAGAGAATATTGTTTGCAGGTTTCATCATAAATGGTTACTTTTTAATGGTGCATTGAATTTTCAAATAGGTCATTGCGCACAGTACTGCAGCTACACTCTTATGGAGGCTGAGACCACAAAGATTCTCTCTGTCCAGTGTGTGGACAAACGGGAAACACAGCGAAAATCCACGAACATGGAAAGGGTTGGATTTAAGAGGGCACTGGATGAGGTAGTGCTTGAAGGTGAACGGGTGGACACCACTGTTGATGAGGTCGTCACTGATGCCCATGTGGGAATAGCTGCAGATATGAGTATGTTCTGTTTCCTCTTTTCCCCCCTTTGTGTGTGTGTGTGTGATTAACAGTCAATTATATGTTAGCGGTAATTTATTATGCAACATTTATTATCTATACATACATCAGTCCCATCTGGATGGACAGTGCAGTGAGTTAGAATGCTTAATTTCAAGATAATATACCTCTTGCCCACTTTGGGGATACAGTTTAGAGTGTGTCACCATTATTGTCTCTTTAGCAGCTGTTGTTCATTGTATTATGTGTGCATTGCTAAGCCCTTTTCATTTAATTTGGGCTGGTCATTTTAGCAAACATTTTAAAAATGTATGCACCAAATATTTGATATTGCAAATGAATATATTTTGTTCTTTGTTTTGTCAAAAAGAGGCGATCGGAAAAAAACATTCCCTTGATGTGTGGCATGTTGCCAAAAATATTGGCAAGAAGCTAGCCAAGGTACGTATGTTGTAATTGTGTTATAGTTTGATACAATTTTGAAATATTGTGAATGCTTTATTGGTTTTCTCATGTTTTCTTTGGTTTGTTTGTGTGTGTATCTTTACATTTTACATTTGCATTTTCTTCTTAGATTGCTGCAGGCAGTAAAGGTCGCAAGCTGCAAAAGTGGATCCCTTCGATAGTGAACCACTTTTGGTTCTGCTGCCAGAAGGCTGACACCAAGACAAAGTTCATGGTAACCTGTTTGGTCATTGTCTTGTTTGGTTATTTGTACGGTTTCATTTACAAATAATAATAGCACGTCAATCACAATTATGCACTAATTTCAATAGTTTGAAAAAAATCAGGCATGTATAGTTTTCTGAATGTGTCTGTTCCATTCCAGGGTATGTGGCGAGGAGTTTTGCAACATGTTTGCAACATACATTCTTGGGATGCTGGTGCCTGGTGCTGCGACCATGAAGACCTGGGCGGGGAAAGGGAGGATGGGAGGGCCTGGCTTGATCCTCAGGAAGACCGTGCCCTAGTGAAACAGCTCGCCTCTGTGGTCTTAGACCAGACTCTGATCCAGAAAGCAGAGTTGGTCATCACAAACAGGTTAGAAGATTATTATTACTCACTATTGAGGGAGAAATCAGGGAACTGTTTACAGTGTGCATGAAAGGAGATTATGTGGGTGCAACAAGTATGAACTTGTTTGTGTGGTTTTGTAATTACTAATACTCGATGTAAAAATCAGGAGTTGTAGTGCTCATACTGATGTGTGCTGGCCAACATTATACAGTGGAACTCTGTTATAGTGAATATAAGAATTTCGCTGTAACAGGGTTGATTTATATCATACAGTGAGGTAAATAAACAAGAAAACCTATCGCTACAGTATCAGCAGAACATCACTGTAAAATATTTAATGATAAGCGTGTTCACTTCTACCATTATATATAATACTTTCTTTTTACATACAGGAGCACATGCCCCCTGGAGGTGTTTCACCAACATTTGTTGATGTATGCGGGCAAAAGGTTTGCGTACACACCTCCGGTTTATGAAGCCAGGATTCTGTTGGCAGCCATGGACCACAACACTCATGCTGGTCGACCCTTGGCGACTTCAAAGGATGGCAGAAAGAAGTAAGTACATGTATTGAAACACACTCAATGCAATGTTTTTGTTGTTTGTTTTTTTCACAGGCCAAACATGTAAATTCAGGCTTCAAGTTCTAGATGTATGATCATGTCCTTGGCATGTTTAGTTATATTATGACATTCAAGGCCATTACAAGGGTTAGTGTCAAGCATTTTAGTCATAATTGTTCTTGTTCTATGTTGATAGGTATCACAGATGCTTCAATAAGAAAACCGGCCGCTGGTCGGTATTCCCTGTGAAGGTCCCAAAGACCTACCACCACATTCCAGCCCTGAAGCTGCGAATCATGGAGATGAGACTACAAGACCCGTTGCCACTGCACAGGAAAAAACCTCTGGCACAAGAGGACCCAAGGAGACTGTCAACACACCTGGCAGCAACCTCCCCACCTCCAACTAGTGAACTTGTTGCACAGAAAAAATCTCGTTTTACCTGAATGACGGTAGCAGTTGAGCTGGTAGTAGCCCAAAAGGAGGCAGAACATAAGGAAAGAGTGTCAAGTGGGATAATTATTACCTCCCTTTTTGTCTGCGGTTCTGTTACAGTTGTTTTTGACATGTGGAGAGGTACAACAATATGACACCAGTGGACTTTTGAAAGGCCCTTTTCAAGACAGCAATGTTTGTATGTGTGGGTAACCAGTAAAAATGCATAGACCCGCATAGTTCTATGGCATGGCTGTGTTTAGTTTTTTAATTTAATCTGCTGCCTTATCATGGACCCTAAATTGCGCTATTTCACCAATATAGATGGGAGGCTCTTGTATACATTGGCGAATAATGATTTTAATAATAACTTTGAAAAATAGTAATAACTTTGTGATTATACATTGGCAGACTAAATTTGCAAGAAAAGCATTTATCAATAGTTTCCAAAGCTGTATCATTTTAGTTGAGACTGTGTTGTATGATTTTCACTTCAAATTGATATCAATTGCCTTAGACTACATTTTGCTTCACAGGCTAGATTCAGGCGGCATAGAATGGCTGCAGGCACAAGAAACTCACATTGCAACACATATTATAATTGAGCATGTTGGAATGTTCGGCTGAAAATGTACCTCCCATTATAATTAAAGGAATGTCAGCGACAACCCACCTCTCAATGCAGGGACTGAGGGAGTGGTTGTGACATGGTGATCATGTTTTTTTTTTCTTTTCTTGTTTAGTTGAAAATATTGCTTGTGTACAATAATTGTTTATTCATGATACTAATGTGTGTGCGAGAGAGACTGAGGGTTTGTACAACATGTGTTAGTATATTCTTATTATGTGTGGCTGCAAGCGTGACTTAGCATATCTGTTTAGTTGGCTTTTGTACATGTTTACCTGGAAACAATATGAGAATAATGGTGGTAACGATACTTGATATTTGTCTGTCTGTTCATTTGTTTTTATGAGTGCGTTGTGGTGTGGTAATTGTGCAACAGTATGTCTGCTGAAAGAAAAGAAAAAAACAAAAAACAAAGACAGAAACTGTTTGTTGTCTGCAGATAAAGGGATGTACACCACTTTGAAAATGACTAAAGACTATTGTGTGTTTGTTGTGTGATATAAATTTAAAAACAATAACATCATGTTTCTTTTTCTGAACCCATTACAAAAAGTGGAAGTGATTCAGATTCTGTATTCAGAATTACACAATTTCAAAATCTGACAGCATAATTTACATGATATGACATTGTGTCACTGCTGGCACATGAACTTGTTTTGTTGTTGGTCAAATATACATTTATTAAAATTAACTTGTGGAGTCATACTAGTACATACAAAGTAAATGAACACAAACTTGTACAAAACAAACAGCTCAGCTGAAGAAACCATTTTAACATAATTTTCTAGTCAACCAAAATAACATTCTCATTTTCAAGACAAAATGTTTCTGTAATATTTTTCTTGCACTCAAAAAGTAATGTGTGCAAAAACCCATGGAAACAATCAAACAGCTGTTACAACCATACAGAGAGGCAATTAAAAATTTGAAAACTAAAAGTCAAACATGTCCAAGTCCTCAGGACATTTTGGTGCTTGAGGAAGAGACAGACGAAAAATATCCCTCCATGTTGTGTGTCGGTATTCAAGAGCAATTACCCCATCTACTGCAAGCGCGCTGGAATGTATCCTGTATAAACATTGTTGGGACTGGGGTAAGTATCCCGAATGGCCCACACACAACATGAAGGGATAGCCCTCCTGTTACCAGCCCCCAAACGACCATGCTGCCAGAAAACAAACTGGCGATAGGCAGCATGGCGATTGGAGGCGGCTTCGCCTCCCTCTTCCGCAAACACCAAAATGTCCACCCGCTGCCTCCTGCTCAGGTGTAGCACGAACGGATGTAAAATGATGTTCATCTCCTGCAAAAGAAAAAAGAAATAATAATTGTAATCATCAAAGTAACAACACATCACATTGACCCGGGTTCGAATCCCTGTTGGGCCTTGAGTGGGGCGCCTGGTAAAGTGCGACCTTTGCCGCGCTTTTAGTTTCCTACACAGCAAAGATAAAGCGCGTTGTAAATATCCAAATTTCATTTTTTTTCAAATACAAAAATAAGAAATACAAAAATAAATAAATAATAATAATTGGACTCCAAGGACTACATACCAATGTGAACTTCAAGGGAAGAGGAAAGTCGTTCACTAAAAGAAATTTGCTATTACAGTTTAGATTTTTGTCTAACAGAGAGAACCCAAGGGGGAAAAAAACCCTCTTCATTATAAGTGGAAAATCACAATAATAGAGTCCACTATAGTATGAGTACTAGCAGGTTCCACTGTATATCATTACATACAACTATATTACCCTGCACAAGTACACAATCTGACCATGACTGTGTTTATCTTTTTTTTCATGTAAATATTTTTTTAATAAATACTTTTTTATATAAAAAATGGGCATACGTACAGGCATTCTTGATATGCACTGAGTGCGGCGCTGGCAGCAGATCCGTTCTGCAGGTGTGGGCATGTGCCGACAATGTCGGCACACACACCAGTCCGGCCAGGCTGCATGGTCTGGTGATGGTGCAGGTGTTGGCACAGACGACTGATCGGCTGTTTTCAACAGAAAGCATTTTTATTTCTTAATTTATGATACATATTTTATGATTACCAATGTCAAAGTAAAAAAAATCAATAATGCACCATGGATGTAAATATATTTTTTTTGTTTTGTTTTTTGTATACAACAACAACAAAACCATTGAAAAAATACTTTCAGCAGAATGCAGAAACAAAATACTACATAGAGAGCTCACACAAAATACCACAATAATGACAAGAGCAAACTTATATCAGAACACCATAAAGCAGAAGTTACTTACCAAGCATGTCAAAAACAAGACCTGGTTGTGCAACAGCCAGGTCGAGGGCCAGTTGTCGCAGTTGTGCAATATCCAGCTGTTGGATCTGAGTCTGTAATAATGTAAAGACAACAAACATGTTTTAAAATGAAACATGTGTGCTGTTATCATTATCTGTGTATACATGCGAAAGACTTTGCTATTCATATCTCCTCATAATAATGTCAAATTAATTAAAAACACACCTGCAAGTTATTCCTGTGCTGCTGCGCAGTGGGGATGCCGGCCACATCCCACCTCCCTCGACCACCTCTCCCCCTGCCACTTGAAGAGCCCCGCTGCTGTGCTGTCGCCCCTCGTCCTCCTCTCCTCCTTCCTCTCCCCCTGTCTCCTCCTCTTTCGTTACTTGTGGAACATGTCTGAAAACAGCATTAATAAAACATTTGTGTCTTCAACATGAAGAACTAATTTACATCTAATGGTAACTTCTCCAATTCTCTCATCTATGTGTGCCAAACTAGCACATTTTCTCCTCAAACTATAGCGAAACCTGTGGTATCCAACAACGAAGGGGCCCAGACAAAAAGAGTTGGATACCACAGGTAGTTGGATACCACAGGTCAGATTCAGACTAAGTAATACGTATTTGGGTAATTCCCCAGTTGTATATCACAGGGTATTTGGATAAGACCAGTATGGATACCACAGATTTCACTGTAATGTACACATGAAAACACACCTGATCTTGTTCTTGAGGCTGACCACCTCCTCTTCCCCCTCCCCTTCCTCTCCTCCTCCCTCTCCCTCTGTGGGGTGCAGGCGAGTCTGTTTCATGATCACTCCGGCTTGTCTGAAATCAACAATAATAAAATAGTTGTATCTTCAGCATGTAGAACTAATTTTCATATAATTAATTGTAAGCTCTTCAGTCTCATCTATTAGAGCCAAAATAGCAAATGTTCTCAAACTAATGGACATGAAAACACACCTGATCTTGTTCTTGAGGCTGACCACCTCCTCTTCCCCCTCCCCTTCCTCTCCTCCTTCCTCTCCCTCTGTGGGGTGCAGGTGAGTCTGTTTCATGATCACTCCGGCTTGTCTGAAATCAACAATAATAAAATAGTTGTATCTTCAGCATGTAGAACTAATTTTCATATAATTAATTGTAAGCTCTTCAGTCTCATCTATTAGAGCCAAAATAGCAAATGTTCTCAAAGTAATGGACATGAAAACACACCTGATCTTGTTCTTGAGGCTGACCACCTCCTCTTCCCCCTCCCCTTCCTCTCCTCCTTCCTCTCCCTCTGTGGGGTGCAGGTGAGTCTGTTTCATGATCACTCCGGCTTGTCTGAAATCAACAATAATAAATTAGTTGTATCTTCAGCATGTAGAAATACATCTGGTAAGCTCTCCACTCTTTTTGTCATCTGTGAGTGCCAAACCAGTTTTTACTAGCAAATTTTCTCATCAAACTAATGTATATGAGAACACACCTGGGGGTATGGGTGGGGTTATGAGAGAAATACTTAGGTTAGGACTGCTAGACAGTCAAAGTCTTCTTCTGTCACATTCTTTGCACATGATTCTAGAGGGAGCAAAGAGGGAAGGAGGGCATCATCCATCAAACAAGTGATGACCAAGGAATAATAGAAAATTAAAAACCAACCGAGTACTTTATGCTGTTTACATGTTCTGAGCAAAAGTCCACAAGTACATTGAATGATTGATGTAGTGCTACAGGGATTACGACAGATCTAGAAGCAACCCATCGAAAGCAAAAAGAAGCTAAGAGGCATACAGCCTATGCTCCAAAGTTCATGAAGGCTGTTACCCTTTATAATTATCAAGATCTACGAGTATGCTTACTCTTACCGTCAAACTCAGAAAATGCGAGTGGGGCGGTTTTTGCGGTAGTGACATGAATGACTCTCACTCTGTCACTCTCATGTCGACAGATTGCTTCCAGTTCTTCTTCTTCTTGATAATGTAGAACACTTTTGGATCCCAAATCTAAATAGACTTAAGTTAGGGGCGAAAAGTTATTGCACGGCCTTTGAAACTTACCGATGGCGACGACATAGTGATGTTGTACTTGTCAATTGATAGCGGCAGTAGTGGCGGAAGTAGGGAGTTCCCTTGACTTCCGGTGACGATTACGCCAAAGGCCTTGTTGAATAATGTTTAGGCCTACGAATTCTTTTTCTCGAAAATATCGTACCAACAATTTTTTTCTGTGTTCGAATACTGTAGCCAATCCTCCTTCTATCAACTTTAAAGGACGTTTATGAGATTATTTGTACAAGTGACCAAAATGAATTAATTATTGAGCTACAGCCACATGTGTTACTTTAAGAATATTTGTGTCACAAGCTGTCAATTTATTATTTAGATTTTCCGATTGTCTGATCAGACAATCCGCAAAATTAATTCTTTGAAAATTGCTCGCTCTTTACGTAGGGCACCTAGGATGTTCTCAAGCGGTGAGTGTTTAAACGAAAGGGTGTTTGTACTGTGTGTAAAAGCCTTCAGACAGTATCTGTGATGGTTTACGGGAGGCGTACCGTGCCTTCAAGTGAAACCCTTGAGAATGATTTTCGAATAAAGGCTGAGTCCAATTGACATTCGTCGACATATGCATCTCTCTTCTTCAGGTACGTATAACAAGCAGTTTGCTTGTAATTAATGCTTGCTCTAAACAGAGGAAATTAAAATTGTGAAGCTCGGAAAAGAATCCAAGGCGTTACTGTAAAAGCAAACAAACAAAATCAAGGTTTCTAAGGCTTGCAATAGATACCGACGTACTGTTATTAGAAGTTCTGCATTGGTTGCTTTCTATACTAATTTTTAAACCGTGACGCGATTGAAACCGACATAAACGTAGCAATTAGATCTGTACCATATTTTGTTTTGCATCTATATATATACAGTATACGACTAGTGTCTGTCTGTCTGTCTGTTCGCGATGCACGGCCAAAGTTCTCGGTGGATCTTTTTCAAATTTGGACACCGTATTCAGCTACACCCCGGACACAACCTCATCGATGAGATATTTCAACACGTGCTCTCAGCGCGCAGCGCTGTGCGCGCTGAACCGATTTTGTTTTTTTTGGTCGGGATCCACTACCAGTAACTCTTCCTTATCTTCTCCAGTGTTTTCAGCCGCGATTATCTCCTTCCTCCGTGTGGCGTCAATCCACATTCCCGTTACTACGTTACTATTTTTAGAAGGTCACTGCACCTTACTATTTTTAGAAGGTCTCCAGTGTTTTGCGCGTTTATCTCCTTTCCTTCGGCAAAGCCGGGTCTCAGGCGCAGCCTGGTATTCGGCTCTACTTCTTCCCGGCGAAGCCGGTACCCGGCGAACCGGGTAATCATCTAGTTTTTTTTTTTTACATGTACACTATTCAGTCGTGCGTGTCCCATCAGTTTTAATTCAAAATGTACATAATTATATGTTAGGAAGGCCATTGTTTCGAATATAAAATGCCTCTTACTGCATGGTCATGCATGTGGCTGTCTTTTGAAATAATAATAATGACCCGGCCAACACCTGTGTTTCTCATTTAAAGTACAAATCAAGAAAATTGGTTGATTAAAATCAACATGGCCGAAGCAATGTTTTCATAAAAGAAGCGGTATTGTACGGGCACATGTTGAATTTGGGTTACATGTCTTGAAGAGTATTTGAAAATCCGTAGGCACAAAAACATGCAAAGAAGAGTGATAGGTACCTACTTATGTTTCACACTAGTTTTGCTGTTACAACAGTCCCTCTCATGAACGAACACCCTTGGGCCAGTGCAAACCTGTCCGTACATTGCAGGTGGCCGGTCACGGGAGAGCCCCCCCCCCCACACACACACACACACACACTCAGGCACACTGACGGACTGAGTGAGTCTTTGCTACTGGTGAACGAGCTCTACTTGTCCTAAAACAATAAGGTCAAACTACTACAACTTATAACTGAAAGGAAAAAAACTGTCCTGTAAAAATGACGTTAAATCAACGGTGTCAGAAAAAGAGAGATAAAAGAAATCCTCAAATTCCTGAGAATACAGGCACCCCATGAAAGCAGCCACGAACATACTCACAGAGGCACACATGCTTGTGCAGATACTTTGCAAAAATATGAATTGAAAACCTGCATATGTGGTAATTTCTTTTTTTTTGTGTGTGGCTTTATTGAATACTTCAGGCAGTGACTTTTCCCTGTCCAGTTTTCTCTTTCGTCTCTCTTACCCCTCGCTTACCCACCCCCCACCCCCTTACCCTCCACTCCCTTAACCCAGCCCCGACAACACCAATTTCTAATCTGCAAGGCAGAGTACACATTTTCTAAAAGGAAGACTACTCTTCTTCAATTATATCCAAGAGATCTTCCAGCTGTCTCCACCATAAGCCAAGTGGTCGAGTCTTTTACCCCCTTTCCACACAACCGTTCTAGGTCCCGTTCCCGTACCGACCATCACCAAGGAACGGTGCGGGCACGGGAGGGATCGGGACAGAACCGCAATGAACGTAACTGATCGTTAACGGAACTGCTTTGAACGGTAGGGTCGGTAGGGACGGCTGAGTTTGGGCTGCATCGGTAACGGAACGCTTGGATCGTTAAAGGAACTCAAAACAACGGTAACGCAACGGTAGCGCTCTCACACACTGAGTTGTCATACCCGCATTCCACACATCCGTTCTAGGTCCCGTTCCCTTACTGACCAAGGACGGGTGCCACTATGGTCAGACGCTGCTGAAAGATGCCAAAAAACGGCCGTTTGCGCAGCGTTCCATTGTTGTGGCAGCATTCCTTGGTTGGTACGGGAACGGGACAAAGAACGGTTGTGTGGAATGGGGGTATAACTTTTGACACCGACAAACTGAAGAATGAACAGATCTATGAGGTAACCGTCTCAATGGTCCAGGCCGGCTCAGGAAACAAAGAGTATATATGGCCTGGGGCGATTGTAGCTTCCCTTCTTCGTGTCCGATAGACAAGGACAATAAATAGTAGAGCATAGTGCAATTTCATGTTGGCATCTTCTCCACTGAAAGCTATAACCCAAAGACTGAAGACCAAAGTGCTTTACCCCACTTCTGACCCGAATCACCCCCCTCCTGCTAGGTACACGTGCACTCAAGTTAACCTCTGCTTTGACCTGTGTGCCAGGACTGAGTCGGATGAGAGAGAGCGAGAGCGAGAGCGAGAGACATACACATAGACAGAGACAGACATAGAAAGACAGAAGCGGAGAGACTGACTCAGAGGGAGACATAGACAAAGACATACAGAGAGAGAGAGAGAGAGAGAGAGAGAGAGACAGAGACAGAGAGAGAGAGAGAGAGAGAGAGAGAGAGAGAGAGAGAGAGAGAGAGAGAGAGAGAGAGAGAGAGAGAAACGACTGTAACTGATCTCGTGAGAACGGTAACAAAACGAGACATGTCACCTCAGTCTCCGAATGTATTCCAATAGATGACCGCTCCTGCGGCCATCAATAAGGGGGGGGGGGGGGGGGGGGTAGGCATACCAACAGATAGCGTCACTGACAAGTCATTTTGTTGGGCAATGTTGAGGTTATTCTGTGTATAAAATTCAATCGTATTAGAAACAGTGAAAGGCCAATGTTGGTGTCTGCCTTTAGTTGGTTACATTAAATCGTCGTCTTCCACCTGTAATCATATGTATAACATTAAATGTTAATACATGACTGTCTTTGTCTGATGAACAAATATGATCTTTAACAGTTTTGGGAGCATTTCAAAAAGATACCACTCGCTGGTTGCTTCATCTCATTTCTTGATTCCCTGATCATTTTGTGCATTTAATAAATATGTAAAACATAACAACTACGGCAACCTCTTCCAAAATAACCAATACATGTAATATTTTCCACAAACGTGTTTTTTTTGTTTTTTGTTTGTTTTTTAAAGATATGTGATCCATTTTGGACTTTTAACATTTTAAAAAGTCGTGAAAAATCACTCTCAAAAGCATTTCCACACGTGGCGCGTTTCTTTGTTTGTTTGTCGCACAGTGACTATTCAGTCATTAGAAAATAAGATCAGGTGTACAGGAGTGAAATCCGCCGGTTACAAGGCAACGTGGACTTCATCAACATCTCCACCAACTTCAAGCTAGAATGACTGCAATACCGCATGGCTGAACTATTTCGCTAAGAAATATGAATATTCAAAACAGTACAAAAACACACCGTGACACACACACACGCACACACACACACAATCACACACACACACACACACACACACACACACTCACACACACCGTGGCACACACACTGACACACACACACACACACTCACACACACACACACACACACGCACAACACACAACACACACCCACACAAACACCAGTACAATAGTACTTATTGTTTTCTGTGTCTCTTCTTTTCTCTCTTAATCCAAATTGTGTTCTTCGTTTGTCTCTTATTTTCTTTTTTCTTTTCATTCATTCATTCATTCTCTCTCTCTCTCTCTCTCTCTCTCTCTCTCTCTCTCTCTCTCTCTCTCTCTCTCTCTCTTTCTCTCTCTCTCTCTCTCTCCCCCTCTCTCTCCCCCTCTCTCTCCGTCTCTCTCTCTTTCTCTCTCTCTTTCTCTCTCTCTCTCCCCCTCTCTCTCTCTCTCTCTCTCTCTCTCTCTCTCTCTCTCTCTCTCTCTCTTTCTCTGTAATACCTCGAGAGACTTGTGTGTGTGTGTGTGTGTGTGTGTGTGTGTGTGTGTGTGTGTGTGTGTGTGTGTGTGTCAGTGTGTGCGAGAGAGAGAGAGAGAGGGAGAGGGAGAGAATGAGAGAGAAAATAAAATAAAAAAAGCTCGTTTGTATTGCTTATGCAACAGCCTGCGTGAAGTAAAATGTGCTTTTATTTTATTTGATATCTCTGTGTCTTTCTCTGTCTCTCTGTCTCTCTGCCTATCTGTTTGATCGCATTTTTATTTCACGCAGGTTGTGGCATAAGCCGCAATACAAAATAGCTTTTTTAAATTGTATTTTATCAACCAGCCCTCGCCCAGAGAGGGGCTTCTCTAATCACATATATACAAGGACATTCCAACAAAAACAACATTTAAAAAAAAGCAGAAAAACATAATTCACAGAACTATTTACACATTACAGGCTTTACACGAATTCTTACGCCATTGTACAGTAGTCGGAATTTACTGAACATACTTGTTTGAACACAATTTGAATGTGTTGTCAAAACTGGGAGTTTTTATATGATGAAACTCTGAGACTCAAAGAGAGAGGCAGACATACAGAAAAACAGAGACTTCATATAATTATACAGGCAGATAGGCTGAGTCAGAAAGAGCAGGAATGTTCGTGTCACAGCGCTCTGAGCTCGTTAATGCTTTGCTGTCCCATCACCTCGTTTCGATTCCCAGTGGACCAAAATACATTTAGTCAAAATTGACTAAATGCGGTAAAAAGAGCCGTTTTTCTCAGTGTTCGCTCTCCAACAAAAGTAATGAAAGTCATAAGCATAATGCTTACGAAGTGTAATAGACTGCCGGGTTACTGACCGTGGGCCAGTCGTGGTGATATTGCCAAACGGCGGGTCAGTTTGTCCGTGGAGTGTAGGCGTCATAAACACAAGAAAAGACTGAATTGTCGGGGGCTGTTACTGACGTGTGATAAAAGCACCCTTCCAGTGGGGCACAGACACAAAATCATAAACAGCCTGGCAAAAATGGAAATTCATCAGAAAAAAAGTCCACTCTGCACAAAAAGCAGACTTTTTGTGTGTACATTTAGTAGATTTTTAGTTTGTGTCCATGTGGAAGCCGGAGGTGTTATCCCATGTAAAAGCCCAAGCCCGGATCGAGGTATTCTGGTGTGTGTTTGGGGATATCGTTTCACTGTTTCCAAACCGGCGAACTGTTTAGCTCTTGGGGAGATAATAGAGACCGTTTTTGGTTCATTTTATCCCTTTGCGGAATAGAATGGACTCTCAGCTGTACAATTGCCAAACTATGATGTAATGAAATTATCTTTTAATCGCAGTAGCGGTATTGAATTAGTGCCTTAGGTTAAAAGAAGTAGTTCTACTATATACCCTGACAAGGTACTGTCCGTCCCGCCGAGTACACGCTCGTCAGTCTTCCCCGCCCTTCAGTGAAGTCTTACACTTGAAATAAAAGGGCATTCTTTCACTTGATAATATACACACAAAAATCAACAACATGGTTGCATTAGTTCTGCACAGAGCCTTGTTTGTTGTTTTGCCTCTCAAATAATTTAGCTGATGAACAAATGTGCCATTTACAACATTAATGCAACACAAAAATTCACACTCTCCAAAAAAAGCAGCCAGGCTGTTGACTTTTGTTAGCACATGATGTGTCCAGGTGAAGGGTTAATCGTACATATGTTTCCCGTGTAAAAGCCTGCAGGCACAGATCGAGTGGTGATGAGCAGCACTCGCACTGCGACTTTTAAAAAGGCAATGTATCTTTGAAGGGAATACAATTGTGGGCTTTTCCGGTACGCAATAATCAGCCCATGTCACAATGTTTTTTTTCCTCGGCATTGTTTTTTTTAATTCAGGCAATTATATTGACAGATGCATGTGAATGAAGTATTATTTTGTTTCCAATAAGTTTTGAAATGTAAGAATAGACCTAATAATGACTGACCGTCAGCAATTTTTTCTCTAGTGTTTGCATTGTGTACTTATTATCCATAATGTCCGTTAAAGCTGACTCAGTGGTCAGTGGATGGAGTGGTCTGAACACTGGGGGCTCATCTTTAATATCCAATGAAAAGAATTTGCTACACGGTCAACATTTTTGAATTAATACCAAAAGTACTGATGCACTTGGTGAAAGAATTAAAGCCTTTAACAAAAAAAAAGTGTTACGACCTACAGAACTGATTGAAAGACTGAATGAAATTGTTTCTGTAAAATACTGTTGCACATTATTCTTGAACACTGACAAACCTTCAGTGTCAGTAGGCCTATTATTGCAGATTGAATGACAGACGATAGGGCCTACAGGTGGCCGTTTTTCGGGCCGGGATTTGTTTTCATACAGCCTTAAAATTTTGCATCAGTATATACACGGGTCGGCCGAATCATGAATGTGAAACTGGCCTACTCTTTAATGATTTTTTGTTTGTTTAGCATTCTCACTGACACTGACTGGTTTTGAAGTTGACAGCGGAGTCAGTTTTTTAAGTTAGTGAACTTGCTGGGGAGTCAGTCAGTGTGCGTGTGTGTGTGTGTGTGTGTGTGTGTGTGTGTGTGTCAATGTCAGTGTGTGCCGCCGGGTATATATAGGGGAAAGGCTCCTAATATGGACCGGCTCCTAATATGGACCACCTCCTGTTCTGACAAACTAACGGCGCTAGAGCGCTCAAAACAATTTCATTCGCTTTATTCACCCTCTCTGGATGAGTTGCACATGTCAAAACAGTTGCAGAAACACAAACCTCAAAACCGTTAGGCTTTTTCGCTTTTTTTCACTTTTGGCAGCGTTCACTCTAAATGTGCCGCCTAAAACGGACTCGTTTCTGTCCACAGCCAAAGCTTTCATAACACAAAAATGGCTATATATGACAGCTAAGGCAGTATTTGTTACATTTTAACAGTGTGTACCCCGAGTTTCTACTGCAAACAAAAAATAATAGCAAAACCTCAAAGTATGTGTGAGTCCCCTAATATGGACCACCTTCAACAAATCGAAGAAAATAAAAACTAAAGGCAATTTTTATTAATTCATTAAGAAGCTTGCTGAAAATAACCTATAACTAGCCCTCGAGATTTCAAAAAAATATAACAAATAGTCTTTTTTGTGTGGAAGTTGATAATTTTACTTATTTTCACTCTGTTTTTGATAAGCTTCTTCAGTTTCCTGGTGTGCTTCAAATAATGCTCTCATCAACCCGAAACAGCTAAATCTAAAGCATATTTGAATTAGTCTGACTTGCACACTAAGTTGTATCATGTTATTTTGAAGTATAGGGGGCTTTTTACAGTGATTCGCGAAGGCCGCTTCACTGGTCCATATTGGGCGCACAGGCTCCTAATATGGACCATTTGTGATTTTTTCTGTATTTAATTTTTGCTGAAGGTCTATCAAAGCTATTTCACTCTAATTAGGCCTAACTGTTCAATTAAGAGAGAAGGACTACCAACCAAAAAATAAAACTTCTTCGCAAGACTGAAACAAGCTAGTTATCAGCAATAAACAAAAAGTGGTCCATATTAGGGGCCCTTCCCCAATATGATGTGTGTGTTTGTGTGTGTGTGAGTAAAGTGTATAATCTTATGTACACCATAGGCAGTGAAACATATCCATGGATATTATTTGTAAAACAATTGTTACAAGTCATTGGATTAGATCATGTGTGGAAAAAAAGGTTAAAATATGTCACATGTCAAAAATTAGAACTCCAATATATACAATATATACAATTCTGGAAAGGTCAAATAAGAAGTTCACCAAAGTTAAATTTTTATCAAAGAATAGTGAAAAAGTATAAAACGGAACCATATCTGTTATGCAGAGAGAGAGAGAGAGAGAGAGAGAGAGAGAGAGAGCGCTGTGCCAGGAGAGGGGAGACAATCAGCAAATGAGAGGCTCTTATGTTTGAAAATCAGATTGTACGTTGACTTCCGCGGATGGAGCGCGAGGTATCTTATCAATTAAACTACCTGACAAAAGTCCCAATGTTTAAATCATTATCAAACTCGGTCCGGTCGCTTTGGCAGTCAAAAACACAGGAGACCGCTCAGAATCCAGAAAGGAAACGGAAACGGTCGACAGACGAAACGTGAGTAGTTTTCAGTATTGACAAAGTGAGCGCCTACAAAATCCGGTGACGGTTTTTGCTCTGATCATCACTCGATTGTGACAAAATAGAGGATAGTTAACTGATTCCCTTAATCTTCTGCTTGGTAGCTGCGGATCAACATTACCTCAGGACAGATACATTGCATTCTTTGCTGTCGCTGGCCGCCTTTACATTTAGTAGATTCGAGTTCTTGCACTTTTTGTGTAATTTGTACACCCTTTCAATTCATTTGTTCTCTCATACATGTGCGTCTGGCAGAGGATTTGTAACTCAGTCTATCGATACAACTACAAGAGAATAGTTGCTGATTTCTGAAAAGAAATGACGATTTTTTTTCCAAATTCTGTATGATTCTATGAATTTACTTCCTTGTAAACTGTCATCTGGTGTCCACACAGTCAAGTAAACAAAGGAAAGAAAGTACATAAAATCAAAATAATAGCAGTAACTTAGTAAGACAGATTCTGTGAGAATTATTGAGAACCAGTGGATCTTCTACTGTCTTGCCCAAGAGGAATCTTACATAAAAAACAAGCAAGTGTTATTCACTTTTTTACACTGAAAAAGGCTTGAAGATGAGTGTTTTCTGCAAATCATACGTTAGAGGAGATAGATCTATATCATGTATCCATCAGTTCTGCATGACTGTTCTCGTGTGTCTGTTTGATGAGGTTGACTATAAAATAACCCTCTCGCCTCATTTGTTTGGTTATTCTGATCTATTTTCATAAATATCCTTCAGCTCAAGCGACAGCAACATTTGAATTAGTCAGTACGGTTTCCCAGGCTACGAGATAATGGGATATATCTCTGGATTTTTCAGAACCTGCCTCAAACATCTGTAAGTTTGTATGATTTGAATATTGCCACAAGTCAGAGTATTATGTACAAGATGTGTATTCTGTTTCATTCAGTAAGTAGTCTCGGTATATGTTTATGTTGACATGAAATCAGAGGTATGGATCCTCCTGCTGCCAAATGTCATAAAACGAGTCAGTCTAGTGGAGCCAAGAGGTATAAAGCTGTACAAAATTCTGTCTAGGAGGTATGCACACGTACCAACTTTGTGCTCAAAAGGTATGGAGGGCAACAAAACAAAGGTTTGTGAAGTTTCTTTAGGAAACATTTAGTAGTTCAGAATCAGATACAGATTCTACGCTGAGCATTCTTGTGATTATGGTAGAACTGATGATTCATTTCAATGTCTATAAGTCAGTGACTGTAACATTCAGTCCCAAGTTGTAGCTTGTAGTTGTACCTTTTGAATGTTTAACAGGAGATATGAATATGCCTTGCTTTTCTCACCAAGAGTTATGATACATAAAAACACTCTAAAGATGTGAAACTTTGAATAACATGTGTATTGAGACCACAGAGAATCTCAGTATGAAAAGGGAAAACCTTGTAAGAGGCATAGATGCAGAATGTAGGTTGACTAAGCCTGATGAATGTATGCAAAACACTTGAGGCAACCCTAATGTCACAGTCAATTGTAATACAGTCGAACATGTCTATAACGACCACCCAAGTGACCGACCAAAAGTATAGACAGGTAGTCGCTATGGAATGTTGAATTTGTAGAAGAGAAACTCGCTTGGGATCCTTCAGATTAGAGTTTCTGTAATGCTGTAAAGTAACATAATTACATGTAGCGTACCAAGATGCTGTTTTTTCCTCCTTTTAAATGGCGCCAGTGATTGCAATACTGTGGCTTGCATCCTGTTTTAATTTGTTCTACATACAAATGATACAGACATGTATAGTTCATTACTTCATTTTGATTTCAGGTACCAGGACGATTCAGATGTGGAGATAGTATCTGTGAAGAAAGCCAAACAGGAAGACACTAGTTCAAGTCCTGGCAGTAAGTTAATTTTCTGAAAAGTTTGTGTGTGTCTGTGGGGGAGGGGGGGTGGGTGGATAGTTATGTGGCGTTACTTCCATGGGAATATTTCTGGAGAAACTCCCATGTGCACTTTGTTTTCCAATTTTCAGGTACAGTGGGATATATCCCAACCCATGTAAACTTTGCATTATTAAACAAGGAAAAATCTGTATAAAACGTTTGTCCAGTAAAAGCAAAGTTAACGTCTTGTGTTTTTCTGTGCAGTCTTGTCATTTCTGTCGCATCCAATGAGTAAGATGTCAGAATGGGTTCGGAAGAAGACAGTGCGGCAGGATCACTTTTTCACACAACCGATTCCAGAGGACAGTCGCTGGAACAGAAGAGTGGACCCAGGGGGTCAGCAGAACTATTCGTGTGCCAGTGGCAGCAATGTCAGTGTCACAAACGGCTCTCATACCATCAACACACGCGTAAGTCCCCAAGGCACCAAGATCATCAGAAAAAGACATTGAGGCTCAGTTGGTATAGAATGAACCTTTTTGAACTGAATAATGCTAGATGGCTGTTATAACTTGAAGACACTTTTTAGTCACAAAATCATCAGGAAGATTCAGTGAGATTAAATTGGTACAGAATTAGAATTAATATATGACTGAGATGCAAATAAGGGGGGGGGGGGGGGCTTATGGATCTTTGTTTGGTTGAACAAATGTTTATATTAGTGTCTGTCTGAAAAGGAGATGCTTATCAGGGTTTTGACATGCTGTCACAGGGATGGACAAATCTCAAAATTTTAACTCGCCAGCCAGGCGAGTAACTTCAAGAAAGTCACTAGCCGGTCAGAAATTTTGCTGGCCCGGTACATACCACACAACAAATTATGAATGTTGAATTAAAAAAGCGGTGACATGCACATGAGCATCATTTTTGTTTCTCTAGAACATGGCAATGATTTTGCAGACAACAGAAGTTCGATAGTACAACCAAACCAGGCAAGGGAATGGTCCGCGGATCCGCTAATTTCAGCGGTTTTCACGAGTAGTTTCAGCGGGGAAAAACAAATTTCAGCGGAAAAAAAAAATACCCTCATAAATCGTACATTAGGTTTTTATTCTCAAATGGTCGGGTGTCTTCAAATGGCACAAGCCACTATCCGGAACTGACGGTTGACTTCAGCTTTTGTGGTCTTGGCTGTCCCACTTGATATGAAACAGATGTTCGCGCAACATCCGCTGGATGTGGTTTACTTGTCCGAGACAAAGACGCGTCTCTTGTGTTAAATTTGAAAGAAAAATGTATGTCTTCGGTATCGAATATTGTTCGACGCGGCCAGGATTATGACGAAAAAGGTGTGGTTAACCAGTGGAAATGGGAGTGGGTTTCCAAAGTGGTTTAAGTTGGTGACAAGCAAGAGCGGATCGGTGAACACATTCGAAAAGTCGACACGCCCGGTCAAGCAAGATGCACCCTTTGTGACAAAGAAATTGTGTACAGCAATCGTGGTTTCATTGCCCTCAACGAGCATCTACTAACGAAAAGACACAAGGAGAAAGGCTTAGCCGTGAAGTGCAACAGAGTTCACTGGCTGCTTTTTTCAAGAAATAACTTTTACCATTCAGTCACTTGTTTTTCCTTTTTTATTTTATCATTATATCATTCATTCCTTGGATTCAATTCCTGGATCAAGAGACAGTTAAAGGTGAGCTGGATCCTATCACATGTTTCCTGGTGGGTTTGACAAGTATGATTGAGAGTGAGAGTTGTCGGTGAATGTTAGCAAGAAAGTCATGAAGTATGCACATTCCTTTGTTCAGAATTTTTAAACTTAAAGTTGCAGCTAAAACACCTGCATATTTATGTGAAATTAAAAGCTGGACTTTGTCCCAAATAGCCCTCAGATTGCGTAGATTTTGATCTTAAAACATTTCTTTTCCGGGAGGGGGGGGGGGGGGGGGGGGACGACGCCCGGATTCCCCTGTTTTGGGTCCCCCCCCCCCCCCCCCCCTGTTTTCAGCTGACTTTTTATTCAGCCATTCCCATGCCTGCCAAACGTAATGCATTTGACAAGAATTTTCACTGGCAGTTGGGTGAGCTGCCAGGCGGTTTCTACTAGCCCGGCGGATTTTTTACTCGCCCCTGGTGATGTGGACGATTTGGCCATCCTTGTGTCATCTGATACTGAGTTCCAACACATTCATAAATAATTAAATGAACAAAAAACAAGCCTGGATATTGCGTAACACATGCGCTTTATGAATTGTTTATTTGCTTATCTATTATTCAGGTCCCGATTAGCCAAGTAGGTTGAAGGGACATAAAAAACAACCAACCATTACTGAATTCTGAGGTTTTTCCCGTCATATTTGTTGTTTTTGTTCTGTTATGAGTTTCTGAATATTTCAGGATACTGACAGGTTGTCACGGCCACCGATTAACACTCACAGCAAGAATGTATCCAGTGAGAATGGTAAGCCATTTGGATCAGTTGAAAATAAGAGTACTTCATCAGTGTTTTGAAGTGCTGGTAAACAAAACAAGACAAAATGGGCACAGCATGATTTGATAAGGTCCTTCTGACCTGGGCAGGTTTTGATTGAAATGTGCTGTTAGTAGTTGATAACCTTCTTAGCACTGCCTGAATAGGCCTAAATTTGTGCCTCCCTGTTGTAATTTTGAAACCTTGCTCAGCAAACAAATTTGGTTAGTTACATATGACAAAAATGATTTTAAAGTACAGTGGTACCTGTGATGAAAGGATACCCTTGGGACCAACCAAAAGTGTCCCTACTGTGCAAGGTGGCCTGTCATGACAGGTATAATTTTGGTCAAGATAATAAACAGCGAGACAACAGAAGGTGGCCTTTCTTGGGAGGTGTCCTCTCCTCGGAGGGGTCTCACATTGCAGGTACCACCGTAGGTTTAACTCGGCACACCTCTCTGTTGTAATTTGGAAATACTGTAGATTTAAAAACATTGTTATTTCGTTGAACTCTGAAGAACAAGAAGAAGAAGAAAATACATTGTTGTTATGCATTACCATAATGATTTTGTATTTGTGTGATGTGAACAGGTTTGAATGGGGATGTGCCTGTGATAGACAGGCAGCCTGGGCCACACACCTTGTCTGTGTCCTCGTCACGTCGCTCTTCTTGCTCGTCATCAAGACCTGGCGCAGGCAGACGGAGCGCTGCAGATTTTGTGAGTTGACCCCACAGGCAACAGCAGTGGAGAGTAGATGATGTAAAAATGCCGTTGTGGTACAGTGGATCACTCTTTTTATGACCTTCAAAAATCGGAGCAAATCGGGTCTTAAAAGGGAGGGAGTCTTAAAATGGGGGTACATTTACAGACGCTATGAACTAAAAGTCAGAGAAAACATGGTCTTAAAAGGGAGGAAGACTTAAATTGGGGGTCTTAAAGGAAAAGTCCAAGGTTCAGGGTCACTTTTGATATGTTGACCCTCTTAATTCATCAACCACAAATGCGTGTGTAAAAATGAACACAGAAATCCAAAAAGTATACTTTGACTCGTTTTTGGTTGTTCTGAATCGTTCCATCGCGCGCGCAGTCTTGGCTCATGACCTTGTGCACATACGTGTGCTACGTCACGAGCCTTGAACAACAAACATGGCCGGCTCAAGCAGTGAGGAAGACAAGGGGAATACGGACCGGTTTTCAGCCAGCCTGAGGTTTTAGCGTGCCCGTTTGAGCCTCTTCATCGTCAAAATGCTGGCGAGGCCACAAGGAACTGCTTGAAACAGAGCCAGCATAAGCGGCAATACGAAATGGTATGTGATTCTCTTTGTTGTGATGTTGACACACAAGTCCGTAGTCGCTACCTCTTGCATGCCAGATTGAAGTCAGGTGTGTTTTTCACAGATCAGTTGATGTGCTTTCACAGATCTGTAAGCATGTAAAGATTATGGATTTATGCTATTATTTCAGGCATCTGGTGATGTTTATTTTCCTATCTTTAATCAAGTATTTCGTCCTTGAACTACCCAGTTTAGAATAAATGCTTCCACAGTGATGTTCACACGCGACTATCCTTATTTTCTCTTGGAATTCTGAGTAATTCTTCAGTCACACAACGAAACATTTAGACAGCAAGTTACCATTGCGCAAAGCCTGTTTCTTGCGGACAAAACTGCAACTATCCTGGTATTTTTATTTGCGACAGTAAGACACTACATGACATCGACACCACTAAACAGTCGAGTGAAACTTTTTTGAAATGGCGGTGGGCTGCTTTCATGTGCTAATACTAATAGTGATCCTGACATTTTTCTTGCGAACGGTCAAAGGGAAGTAATAAATGAATTTAGATTTTTAAACGAGCACACGTGATTTCCGATCTCAAACTAGATCTGAAATCATAAGATTCAGTTTCTGAGCAGTGGCGAAACGCTGATGGCGTGATATCGCAAGCCGTTTTGGAAGCAAATAAGCACTGTCAGACATATTATGCTGAAATACGATTACAGCAGTTCAAACTTTTTGATCATTAATTTTTAGGAGTACGCAATATCGGACAGTCACACTACAAAAAGACAATGCGTTAGTGCATAGATGATGATCGGTATTCTCAAACGTCACGAACAGACAGTACGTTGCTAATATATATTGTACTGTGTTAACAAAACCTCACAGTCCCATTAAAAATGTGTGGTGTGTGCCGAAAAGCAACCATATATGAGATTCAGTCAGTGGGACCCTGAATCTACCTGGGGTTAAATCGGTTTATTGACTCTCATTGCATGAATGTTTAAACTGAATATGTGTACTACTGTTCGTGTTGTTTTTGTGACCCACTGCAATTTCTGTGTATACCTTAGAATCTCAAGGTAAATTTTGAACGGAGCATACAGATGATACATTTTGCCATGATCACAGAGTGACACGTGTATTTTGCTTATCAGGTGTCAGTGCAGAAACTCCAAGAGGGAACGAAATTCAAATATCTGGAAAACCTGGATGAGGAGATAGACAGCCTAACAGCACATCCTCCTATGTTTGCTCGGACATCTACTACCTTCAAACTGCATACTATGCGTACACACAGGAATATGGACGACTCAACATTGATCAAAATGGGTTAGTAACACAACACAAACAGATGATTTCCATTATGATAGATTTATTTATCTGAAAGTAAAATTGACAACAGAGTGTACAATTTGTTTTCAAATACAAACATATCACATTGGGTTAAAAAAAACACACACCATCATATATCATTAAAACTATTCTTTATTTCTAAACACATACATAATTATCAGCATAGTTTATTCATGTAAACATCCTCATTTCGGTTCCCAGTCTATCTGAAATCAAGGTAAGATATGCCATAAAAAATAGCGATCACACAGTGCTTCAGCATGAATTTGAAAACCTGCTCTACGTCACATAGACACAGCGTGTCTTATGATTCTATCCACCCTCTCCAAACAAACACGTACACGTTTTCTCTGGTACGAATGTCTTAAAAGCTCAAACTAAGCTGCTGTTTTATTCTGTCTTGCTTTGCAGGAAATACAGGCACGTCGCTTACCCATAACAGGCAGCTGGTGCGCTAGCGAGTGGGGTTTCTCGGCAGAAGCATCAGAGTACCATTACCAACCTGTGCAGTCAAAACAATCAGAAATACTTTCACAAACGGATGAAGAGTGGGGTTCAAAATCCCTGAGCTACAGAAGGCTGAAATATACTTTTACAAATCGTGTGACTGTGTTGAACTAGTATCTTTGGTTGAACAGATTCCTGCATGGTTTGAAGATGATAATGGGTTGTCACGTGGTCCGGTACATGGTTCACATGCTGCAACATCTTGTTCCAGACTTTTTCCACTGTTGGTGTACTCCAGCATCAGGTAGTCGGTCCATGAGCCGGTCAGCATAGCCTGTGTCCAGTATTGTCCGTTTGCCTGTTGCCTGAAACATGGTTTTTTGGAAGTAACTAACGATCTCTGCACACATTTTAACATGTGAATAAGAACAGAAAAAAGTTTGTCAAAAGTATACATAGTTTAATTTGCATTTACTTCAAGGCCAGACTTTCTTCTCGTTCATTATTTCTTCATAAAGATTCTGGAAATTAACAAAATGTTTCCCCCTATCAAGGCCTCCTAACTTTTTTTTTAAATGCAAGTCGGTTTGTTGTCATCTGTGCATTACTACCTCTTGCCACCCGTGCGGTCATTGCCACCAGGTATCTCAACAATCAAACCGTCTATACAGGCTTAAAGGCACGTCCTTTTTCAAAACAGGATTGCTCACTACACAGATCTGCGAAGACTTTTACATAGAAAAAAAAATCTGTTGACTTGAACCAGGAATCAACATCCTGACTGGTTTTTGGAGCTGCATTTTTTAGGGAATGTTTTACACGTGTGGCGTTTAAGAAATTAATTAATAAAATTCTACATTCGCAAAGAGAGTACCCATACAGAGTGTTGAGTTCTGGTATTTTTCAAAACGGAAAGATGGCCATATCCCATGTAAAAGCCCTGTCAGATTTGAGATTTTTAACCCAATCGTTTACACGGAAAAGGCTGTCGAAGGGCTGTCCATTTAAGAGGACGCTTCCATGCCTGGATGAGAAATACACTGATAACACAGAAAAGGCACGAGTTTAACCTGCATATTCACACAACTGGTTCAGAGGCCCGGTAAAGGGAACACATGTTAGTTATTTTAAGAGAACATCACGAATGCCTAATTATTAAATTAAAGCCTTTCTGCACGAATGTACATCTTCTATGAATTATATTCTAAAACGCCACATGTGTAATTCATTCCACACACAAAATCCAGCTCCAAGAAGCAGTGAGGCTGTTGATTATTGGTATGTGTTCAAGTCGACAGATCATTTTTCCTGTGTAAACTGAGCCTTGGCAGATCTGATATAGTGAGCAAAGACCTGCATTTTTTTAAACGTGTTCAGATTCCTTGAAATGGTTAAACATTTTGTTTATTTCAAGTAGTCTTTGTGAAGAAAAATTAACAATGAGGAAGGCAAATGGGTTGAAATGCAAATTAGATTTCTTTTGACGAACTTTTTATGTTCTTCTTCACGTGTTACATTATGCGTACGTAGATCGCAAGATATTTTCGAAAAAAATCATACTCATAGATAAGCCAATCTGCAAACGGACAAAAATTCACAATATTTATGAAGCCAATAAATTTGACTCAAGAACAAAGCTTATGTGTTTGAGGTGATGTGCATGGGTATGAATGTTGAATGAGTCCGTCAAAGATACCCTCCATGTCGCCTTACAGTGGAACCTACCATTAAAATTATACCACCTTAAATTACCTTGCTCTTTCAAATGTACTGCTTAAACTTCTTGAACATGCAACTCTTGCTGTCTACCATAAAGACCATCAGGTCAACAACATACTCGTGAATGTTTTGTTTTGGTCTATAATTAAACATTTCAGAAAATACCCCTTTTTTATTTTTTTTTATTCGGAAGCATACTAACTTTATTTGAAACTACTTCGACAGAATGATATAGTTTTGCAGGTTGACGGGAGGTGAATTACGAAAGAAATTAAATCCATATGTCGCTCAGCACAGAAACGATTAACATGAGTAGAAATGAACTTGTACTTGTTTTCATAATGTATTATTTGGATGGTATCTGTCAAAGACACTTTCTCGTTTTTTGCAAAGCTAGAATAAGGCACTAATTTTCAAAACAAAACAAAAATCTTACGATGAATGGCACGTTGGTTTTCTCATGTGGTGATTCTGGACGGTAGGAACAGGACTGGTCAACAGTTGCGTTGTGATCACGGAGAACCGGGAAATCTGGAATGGTCACGGTGTCAGTGTCTAGTGACCTGTTCTGACCAGTGGCCGTGAGTGATGATGAAAGGTCTGGAAGTAAACGAAGAGAGAAAATGAGTGTAAGTATAAATCAATTCGAAAGTATGCTTCTGATCTATACAGTACACTGAACATTTAGACACCCTCTGGAAGTAATCTGGATGTGTATCCATGTTGTAGCAATTAGATTGGTTTTGCGTCTCTCAGTCAATGCAGACAGATTACTTCCCTGCACAATTCGTAATCTTCTTGTCTCTAGCATGCATGTGTCTGTTTACCTTACCGGTTGCACATCCACCAAAAGTTTAGATCTGGTAAAAATAGCATTTAAACCGTGATTCCAGCAAACGCTGCCAATTTCATGAATTGATATCAGGGAATAGTTTGCGACTGAATAGAATAGATAACGTGACACACGCATTGTCTTACGTGTCCACAACCCTGACTATTTTTTACTCTTACTCTTAGCTCAGCTCAGACCGTTCTGTAACTCTGTAGATCTAGCCTGTGGCGCATCTGTACTCCAGCGAATATCAGCAGGACCCAGACACACTGTTCGGCACCAATTCGTATTCGCTGCGCAGCAAAACAATGTTTACGTGTATGCATGAAAATAAAAGCATGATGTACTCTGACCTTCAACGCATTCCTTCTTGTGAGATAATCCGCTGTTCGTATGTCGCCTCGGAGTTTCGATGGCTCGTCGACTTGTACCAGCCTCGCGTAATACTGCCCTCTCCGGACTTTTATGAAGGGAAGACACTGCCAGTGGTCAAAACATTTGTTTCAGGGATGAAACGCCAACTTTTGTGCTGCAGAAAAATGGCGAAATCTGTGTCCAAAAAGTGCCCGACACTTTGAAATCTGCACGCTTGTGCTGCACACATCTCTTCCATTTCCACAAGAGACTCAGAGTTTTATGAGGGAACGTGTGCTATGAAATGCCTGGGGACATTGACGAGTTGTTGCAGTTTGCGGCTGCTCTCCACCGAGGCATTCTTTTCGGGCATACAGTGGCGACTTTTCTGTGTGAAAATCAAGCTGGTACTAGTGGTAGAATCAACACAATAACTTGTGACGTCACAGTGCACCGACGTCACAGTGCACCGAAAACCACGTGACCACTACTTGACCCCAGGCGACTTGTCTTGGTTAGCCCCGCAACACTAAATCTTCAACTACAACAACAACAATTTTTTTTCAATTTTTAAAATATTTTTCCAGAGATGTTTGTAACATTTGGCATTCGATTTTCAAGTTTTTGGGGATATTTAAAAACCTTGGACTTTTCCTTTAAAGTGGGGTTCCACTGTATATAAACCATGGATCATGTTTTTAAAAGAATTGGTATTTTGTTAATTTAATGTACGCATGAAAATGGCAGAAATGAAATTAGCAACCGGTACATGTATTACCTACCTTGTTGATATTTCCTTATCAAAATTGTTTTCACTGTAGATGCAATATATGCATCTTAATGTGTGTTAGAAAAGTGTTACTGGTTAACTAGTGCAACAAAGTAACTGGTTTCTGAGAGAGCCAAGATTCATAATTGTAAGGAATACTGGTCTGGAAATTGAATAGCTAGATCACTGATGAACAAGGATGAAAGTAGGTCAGGATAATGGTTTGCTGGTTGTGGATTATCTAAATCATGGCCAGAAAGCAGTATGGCTATGGGTGTTTTTTTCAACAATGAAATAAAGTCTCATCAAATGGTGATGAACGGGGCGGGGATGTAGCTCAGTCGGTAGCGCGCTGGATTTGTATCCAGTTGGCCGCTGTCAGCGTGAGTTCGTCCCCACATTCGGCGAGATATTTATTTCTCAGAGTCAACTTTGTGTGCAGACTCTCCTCGGTGTCCGAACACCCCCGTGTGTACACGCAAGCACAAGACCAAGTGCGCACGAAAAAGATCCTGTAATCCATGTCAGAGTTCGGTGGGTTATAGAAACACGAAAATACCCAGCATGCTTCCTCCGAAAACGGCGTATGCCTGCCTAAATGGCGGGGTAAAAAACGGTCATACACGTAAAATTCCACTCGTTCAAAAAACACGAGTGTACGTGGGAGTTTCAGCCCACAAACGCAGAAGAAGAAGAAAAATGGTGATGAACAGGGGTTGTTCCTAGATTTGATAATGCTTGCAGAACTGGAAAGTTTGATATGTTTGCTATGGGAAACATTGAGTCATTGGCAAAGATGCACGCGTTCTTATGGTGACACTGGTTGTTTGCTGTGCAGTGTTTCCAGCTGCAGGAGAGGCAGAACTACCTCAAGCTTTTGCAGCAGTATACGACAGTCGAGCTTGGGTACCATGGCAACAAGACCAGATTCGCTCAACCCCCAGATTCTCTCCCACAAGATCGTCGTTCACAAATGTAAGGCTTGGCGACATTTACTTTCGCCGAGTGTGTGTGTGTGTCTGTGTGTGAATCTAAAGTTAGTTGTTACTGAGTGAAACTGAGCTTCGATGTACTGACGGCTCATGCTGTATCCCTGAAAGCAATGAACAACGGCTTATCGCTGTTGTGGATTTGGGTTGCCTTGGGACTTTGTATATATGGGCGGGGATATAGCTCAGTTGGTAGCGCGCTGGATTTGTATTCAGTTGGCCGCTGTCAGCGTGAGTTCGATCCCAGGTTCGGCGGAAATTTATTTCACAGAGTCAACTTTGTGTGCAGACTCTCTTCGGTGTCCGAACCTCCCCCCGTGTACACTACATTGGGTGTGCACGTTAAAGATCCCACGATTGACAAAAGGGTCTTTCCTGGCAAAATTGCTTAGGCACAGTTAATAATTGTCTACCTATACCCGTGTGACTTGGAATAATAGGCCGTGAAAGGTAAATATGCGCCGAAATGGCTTTAATCTACTGGCCGTATAAAATTTCATCTCACACGGCATCACTGCAGAGCGCCTAGAACTGTACCCACGGAATATGCGCGATATAAGACTCATTGATTGATTGATTGATATATCATACACGTAAAATTCCACTCGTGCAAAAAACACGAGTGTACGTGGGAGTTTCAGCCCACGAACGCAGAAGAAGAAGAAGAAGATTGATATATGTTGCATTCTAATGTCTGAAAGTAGTCATAGCTGAGGAATTGGGAGTGTCATTTCTTGTTGTTACTGGACTGCTATGGACAAACATGGGTATTAATTAAGCTCTAAGACTTACCATAAAACGATTTAATTCTGATGATGTCCTGAGTCAATCAACTTAATGATTTACCCTCAAGATTGCATTAATTCTGATGATTTTTTAAAAATTTTTCCTGCAATTTCAGAAGATCTGGGGCATTTTTACCATTGGCATCAGCTGCGCCTTTATCATCATCAGCATCTTCTCTTGCCAGCTCGGTTAGCTTCAGAGCAGATGGCGCCGGTCCTTCTTCCACCTTTAGAGCTGAGGGATTGCAGCAGTACCCTCGCTACAGAGTCACCCCCAGTCGTGTTGCCCCACCCTCTGCACCTCCTTCCGACAGAGTGGTGGCTGACCATCAGCCATGGTCATCGTCCAAAACAAACAGCTTTGCTGTCCCTAGTCGGCCCAGCAGAGTCCAGCAAGTGAATTCCACGAAACCTCTCAGTCGTCGTACACAGCGCAGGAACTCTCAAACAGGTGAGGCCAACATTTAGTGTAACATACTTGGAAAGTGGTGGGGAGATCAGGACAAAGTTATCTCCACTTATAGGTCCAAGATCCCTACCTCACCTCAAATGTTTGCCAGTCATTTGAATGGAGTTAAAACAAATGAGAGCATAAAATCAAAAGCTTGTGAGATTCCTAGGTTTTTTTTGTTAACTGAAATTTTGACAAGGAGATTAGTTATTGAAGGCATATACACCATCACCACAGTGTCCCTTTTCTCGCTCTTACAGTTACAGAAGAAAGGGCATGAAATGCATGTGACCTAATGCACACAGTTTTTCATCCATGCAGCATTATCATCTGTAACCATGCAGCATTAGCATCTGACATGGTAAATAAGAGGAAATGACAATAATTTGATGAAAGAAACACATTTTCCATGACAGACTCTATGACGTATCACTAACTGGGTGTGATTTTGCAGGGGCAGAGCAGGAGCAGACACCAGTTCCTGTGGGCGATGGGGACCAGGATGTTTTTGTCATTGAGGATGGGGAACCGGGGTAGGTGGTCCCTTTTTGTGTGTGTGTGTGTGTGTATATATATGGGTTATTCTCCAGAGCTGGGTACCATTTTGTGACATGCATTTTCAGTCCTTTAATTGATTATAACGTATATTAAACGGCAACTAGAGTGTATTCTCAATACTTTTTTCAGTAATACTCTAGTTAGATAATGATACAGACATGCAACAAAATGCATATCTTTTAAGGGGCCCTTTGTCTTCTTTTATGGAATGCCTGCTGTCATCTTTTTGATGGTTCTGAATTGTAAACTTTAGGGGGGGGGGGGGGGGGTGGGTGGAGGGGATACCAACAGTGCTGAGGTGGACAACTTTTCATGAGCTCAATCAATGCTTTTTCTAATGTAAATCATTGAACGGTTTGCCATAGTGTAGCTGAACACATTGAATAGTGTGCCATTGACTGTGAACACCTCTTGCCGAGAATCTAACAGTTTGCAGTGTTTCTGTTTGAGTCACGTTTTTTTTCTCACTGGTTTTTGTGTGCAGGAAAACAACAAGGTCACCTTTACTGGGCTTCAAGTCTTCAGAATACTTGGATGATGAGTGGCTGCCCAGGCTGTACGTGGAATTGGTTTCTTTTGTAATGTTTTTGCAAGTGTAAGGGGGCAGAGCTGTTAGAGTTATGATACCAAGGTTTACCAAACAGTATTTATTTCAAGCGCCGTTACTGTTTCTGTCATGGTTAGTGTTCGAGAGGAAGGAAGAGTTGAAACTGCTTTATGTTTGTATTGGAGGGAACTTGGCTGTAAATGTACATGATGGATTCTGTGCCTGGCAAAACAGGAAGCTTTAAGAAGCCTATTTGTTGATCGTTTTTGAAGAAATGACAAAATCGCACTGTATGCATTATGAGTAAAAATGTATCTCTGAATAACTGAATGTGGGTCATATCATGTTTGGTTAGAGGGGAATTTCTGTATTATCTGCAAGAATGTCTGTGGCAGACAGAATGTGTGGTCCCTTTTCATTTTCTAGCATTGACTCAGTATAAGAGTGAGTGAAAGGTAGTCTCAGACGGACTTTTCCTTTTCTATCTATATACAAAGATCTACAAGCGTGTAGAAAAGAGTGAAGATAAAAATGGACAAAGAAAATTCTTTCTCCTAAACTGAAAGCTTGGTTGTTATATATTTGCTGAAGTTTCGCACATTCATTAATTTTAAAAAAAATTCGATAATGAAAGTAACAGTTGTATTTATTACTTTTTCCTGGCAGGAATCAGAAATATACCCAGTCTGAGAAGGAGAGATTGGAACTCATTAAAGAAGCAGAGATGAAGAAAAAATTACTGGAAGAAAGGGTGAGTACCAGTTTTTATCTTTTATGTTTGATTGCAGATAAATCATTTGCTGTCTTTCGCACGCAATGATTTGAACTTTTGCATTTTTTGAGAAGCAATAATTCTGGCAGAAAACTTCATTGTGATGGAAGGTTAAATTCATTAAATATGTTTATATATTGGAATTATCTGGAGTGTTCAAAGGTTTTTGTCTTTTCTGTGTGATTTTAGAAATAAATAAAAAATTACTAAGGTAAATATATCCAACACATGTATACTTTAGGTTTGTGTGCATGCAAATATTTGATGTAAAAGTTTGTTGAAATGCAAAACAAACTTGTTATTTCATTACATAACAGTTTGGGATTTTGTTCCCTTTTATTTACAGCGAGAAGGGAGGTTAGGCAACCTTGACAAAAAGGTGAGTTGTATATATTTATTTATGGTAGGGGGGGGGGGGGGGGGGGGGGTCATGGGGTAAGATTATTAGGTGGACACTTTTTAAACAGTTTTACGCCCTCACCACAAAGCCGTGGGCATAAAAGGTGGAAATCCTGACTAAACCTGTTTTTATTCCAAAAAACAAAGAAAGAAAACAACAACAGGACAACCGAAGCAAATTCTCCATGGTTGAAATAGCTTTGTGACATTAATTGATATGTCATTCTCCATGGTTGAAATAGCTTTGTGACATTAATTGATATGTCATTCTCCAAGGTTGAAATAGCTTTCTAACATGAATTATTGTGTCTTTCTCAGCTGCGACAGCAGATGCGACTGTTTGACGAGGAGCCGGAGGTGATAGAAGAGCTCCCTCTGCCAGAAGTCCCTCAAGAGAAAGCTTTGCCAGGTACTGACAGTTTAGTACAACTAAATGTCTTACGTCTTAATGAGTACAATGTTCGTCATGGAGACAGGACATTTATTCACAGTTGTGTAAGAATTAGGATAAGGGTAAGGAATACAATTTTATATAGTCCTGTGAAGTTACCCTCATGGAAATTGGGGTTGCTTTCTCTCTGGGGAAAGTGAGCTGCCATACAGTACGGCACTACCGTTTCTTTCTTTTTTTTCCTGCATGGGTCTATTCATGTTTCCAGGGATTACAGGAAGCCTTATGCTTTCAGAGAAGTTTAAAATGTGACAATTATTCACTCTTGTTTCAGAGCTTTTACTTTTATCCCATTCTTTGACCTTTTCAAATATGATTCATGCGTGTTAGCTTCAAACCAGTGGGTGTGTTTCTTTGAAACAGTACTTGTTGATGACAAGATGCTGTCATGGATGCTATAGTCAATTAAGTTGCGTTTGGGTTGAACAGAACTGACAGAGGCCATGGAGAGAGAGATCAGAATGGCTCTGGATGGAGGGCCGTCATCTGAGGTGTTGTCCGAGGGTTTCCGACTAAGGCTGACCCGCGCTGACCTAGCCACGCTCAAGGGACTTAACTGGCTCAACGATGAGGTCAGGACTGATGTCACTTTGTAAAGCCTAGGCTTTTGAAATGGGTAGAAGAAGCCTGACATTTTTTTTCCAGCAATTGTCAAGAGTACACCTTACCATTTAGTCAATAACTTTGAAGAGATCCTTGTATAACTTAGACCGCAATGACCGCAAGTTTTATATAATTACTGTCAGGCAGTAAAAGCGAGTCCTTGCATCATGCTTGAGAGCGAAAACAATCTGAGGTGATCTTTGCTTAGCTAATCGTTAGGAGAAGGGAAGTGCATCAAGAAGCAGTAGGTGGTGGTTTCCTGAGAAGGGGAGACAAGTTGATTCTCATGTTGATAAGAGTTACTGTTACTGAAGCTTATGTTCCTCTGGCAATGTAACCATCACAAGTCCTGCAAGACATTTCATTGCATTAGGGCCTTGAGTAAGGTAAACATGCTTAGCTGACATTTCTGGAGATATCCCATGGATGATAATTTGGCTAAGGTTCACAACCATTTGCACCCAAAATCCAGATTTCCTGTTCTTGATTAGTCTCCACCTGTATCTGAGCAGTTAACGTGCAATTACAACTTTTAGGATTGACTGGTGGATGACTTTTTTTGCTGTATTTTCAAACTGTTTCCAGTAGCCAGTAGTATACTGGAAGGTTTAAGTTTTGCTTGTGCAAACACTGACAAACATGGATAGGTTTTTGGAAATGAAGCAGAAAAGACCCATCCTGAAAAGCACATCCTTTTTACATTCAGTCAAGTTTTCACTAAATGTTTTAACATAGACTGGGAATGGAAGCAAGGGAAGTGGTGTGTGCGTGCGTGATTGCGCGTGTGCATGTGTGTGTGTGTGTGTGTTTGTGTGCGCGTAGAGCGATTCTCAGAAAACTACGGCGTTCCACAGATTGACTAAATTTAATCATTTTGCTTTACGCAACTTGTTTACCTGTGTTGTCTCTGTGACAGGTGATCAACTTCTACATGAACATGTTGATGGACCGGGGGGAGCAGGAGGGCTTCTCCAAGACCTATTCCTTCAGCACCTTCTTCTACCCCAAGCTTGTCCAGGGTGGACACGCGGTGGTCAAGAGGTGGACACGCAGGGTGGACATCTTCTCACATCAGTACCTGGTCATACCCGTCCACCTGGGCGTCCACTGGTGTCTTTGTGTGAGTCTCTTGTCATCCTGGTTATTATAAGTTATTTCTAATATGCTGACTGTTAGCAAATGATAACAGATATGTTGAGAAAATGGATTATCAGCATGAGCCAGCGATTTTGTTAATTCCCATTTTTTCTGTCTTGTTTATTTTTAGCGTGATAAACAAAAAGGGTCCCTGTCTGAACGTTTTAACATTTAGAGGGTCACCTAGAATCAGTCCTGATTGGTCAAAAAGCCAAATGGTACACTGGAATGGTAATGAATTGTACTTTGATTAATACATGACATTTCAGACTTTTTTACTTTCATTTTTATTTGTTTATTTATTTGTAGTAAAAAATATATAATGATGAGGCCATTGTGATCATACTCTTGTCATGAATACATACTGTAAACTTTCAAGGTAAAATCATGTGCAAAGAGGCATTTCACCAACATGATTTAATTTTGTCAGCTGTGGAGTTATAAGCAGCTTTTAAAAGGAAAATTCAACTCATCTCATTAGTACATTATATTGCTTAAAATATGCACCTGTCCTGATAAAGTTTGTGATAATTCCTTTATCTGGATCATTGACACATTGATTTATGATTAGTCCTATTAGAGTTCGATGTGTAGTTCTTTTTTCACTAACTTTGCTAATGGTATGTTGTATGTTTTTGTTTGTGTGTACAGGTGGTGTTTATGAAGGAAAAGAAGATCTGTTATTATGACTCCATGGGGGGGACCAACAACCAGTGCCTCAACGCTGTCAGGTCAGTTCTTGTTACTGGAATACAATTTGGCCACGAAAATGCATTTCTGGTTGGAAACAGTCTTTTATTTTAATTTTTAATTTTTTATTTAATTTTTTTTTGGGGGGGGGGAGGGGGGGAGTCAGTTTGACAGAAGCTTAACACTTTCTACCCCACCTATGTTGACCAAGTTTTTTTTAATCGAGACAAGCTGTGCTGCAGCAGGTCAGTCAGAATTGTAGTAACTGTGTAGTAACAGTGTATCAACACGCTGGAATGCAGGCGTTAGATGTGGACGTTACAGGAAGTGACTGAAGCTAACAGTCTGAGCGGATATATCCGTACCTGGTCAGATAGAGCCATATGAGTGGGTACGGATATATCCGTACCTGGGAGACAGTGAGTTAATATTCTACTTTTCATGCCTACATATCGCCTACAATAACTTCATTCTGTGTTTATAGCTCATACAATTTTGAAGCTGTTGTACATCTCCTTTTCACTCTAAGATCATATTCATTGAATGACTTTTTTTGTTTGCTTCTTATTGGATTGATGAATTAACTATTCAACAATGTGTGCTGTAATGAATCATTTTCTTCTTGCTATGTTTTTCAGGCAGTACCTTGCAGATGAAAGCGCAGAGAAGAACAAAGGTCAGCTTGATCTGTCAGAGTGGTCCGCAGAAATTGTCAAGGTGAGCCTGCTTTATACTCCCAAGTGTAAGCAGAAAACAGTGACTGGGCATGAGAAAGAGACATACAAATACTGAACGATACTGTACTCAAATATTTACAAAGACAGCGCTGATGTGACGAATCCATCGGTTTCAACCCCAGGGTCTTCTTCAGGTAACATATATGACGAGAAAAAAAGAAATTAAAGACACACGATAAAACAGAAAGAAGAACCAAAGTTGTCACAAATGTAACAACTCCAAGTGTAGGCCTGTGTACGAAGCAGGTGATGCTGGTACATCGGTTCACATTTTTGTGGCTTGTTTGTTGCATACTCATTAGTTAATTGTGTTGTTATTTAGAGGTGTCGGGTAATGAGGTTTTGACAAAACACGCCCATCATATTATACAGGCTTTGCGTTGAGAGAGGTCTGACAAAGTATTGCGTGATAATTGATAGTAATTTGCAATTTTGCACAGATTAAACGGCTCTATTCAGTATGGTTTCCTGCTGAGTTTGCTTGTAACTCTAACCATTTGTGCATGGCCCAAGCACCTCAATCTTGTGATCTGTTATATGAAGTCTTATATCGCGCGCGTATCTCCAGACTCGGACTCAAGGCGCAGGGATCTATTTATGCCGTGTGAGATGGAATTTTTTACACAATACATCACGCATTCACATCGACCAGCAGATCGCAGCCATTTCGGCGCATATCCTACTTTTCACGGCCTATTATTCCAAGTCACACGGGTATTTTGGTGGACATTTTTTTATCTATGCCTATACAATTTTGCCAGGAAAGACCCTTTTGTCAATCGTGGGATCTTTAACGTGCAAACCCCAATGTAGTGTACACGAAGGGACCTCGGTTTTTCGTCTCATCCGAAAGACTAGCACTTGAACCCACCACCTAGGTTAGGAAAGGGGGGAGAAAATTGCTAACGCCCTGACCCAGGGTCGAACTCGCAACCTCTCGCTTCCGAGCGCAAGTGCGTTACCACTCGGCCACCCAGTCCTCCTGATCTGCAGGATAGAACTTGTTTAGGTAGAATGGTGTTTGAAAGTTTGTACCCTCTGTCTTTTTAACAGGATATTCCACAGCAAATGAATGGATCAGACTGCGGAATGTTCTCCTGTATGTACGCCGAGACTCTCACCAGGGGGGCCAAAATCACCTTCACACAGGTTGGTTTCCTACTTGGCTCATCATGCTACAGTGGAACCCCCCTTTTAAGACCTCCGAAAATCTGAGAAAACCAGGTCTTAACAAGGGGATACATTTACAGGGCTAATGACCAAGAAATGCAAAGAGACTAGGTCTTAAAAGGGAGGAAGTCTTAAATTGTGGGATCTTAAAAGGGGGGGTTCCACTGTATTCTTTTAGCTGATTTTATACTTTGAGGCAAACCAATTGAACAATTTTTAAAACTTTTTCAATCCATATGGTTGTGATGAAGTATTGATGAATTTTGAAAAAAAATGTGACACCAAAAATGAGCTTCTTCTTCGTCTTCTTCAGTGTTCGATAATGGTTGTGTCTATATCCGTTGCCCCGTGATGTTCACAAAGTGGGCTGTACCAAACGTTAGCCTTATTAACAAAAGTGTTTAGGAGATCATGAGTCGGCAACATGTTCATAAATATAAAAATATCAGCTCAAGCCATATGTTTTAAGTTTTGTATGGATGCACAGGTTATTCAAATGAAAAAGAAAGAAAAGGAAACTGCTAGCATAAGTTTCAATGCTTTATCCCTGAAATGCATGCTATTTAGTTGCAATGTTTTTCATATTCAGTCTGTATCTGCAGATATATTTAATTGTGTCCCTGTGTTGTGTTCTTGTAGAAAGACATGCCTTACTTCCGACGACGGATGGTGTATGAAATCCTGAAGAAGAAGCTACTTTGATGATGGCTGCCACTGCATAGGGCTTTTTAATTGCTTGCTGGTGACGTGTATCCCACTGTTTGTGCTGGGTATGGCGACCCACAGTGTGTGCTGTTCTTCTGCGGACTAAGCTTAATGCAGCAGGTGACAGTGGACAAGAAACACTCAAACAGACATTTGTGTGGGGACGAGTCCTCAGATTTACTGGAACTTGTGTGTGTGAGTGTGGAATGGAGAAGCTTGAGTGGAGGTTTGGAGATATTTTAGTTATTCAAGTGAGAGTACTCAACATTTAGGATGTGAGGGCCTCAAAATCCGGCAGCATACTTGTTTTGAAAGACTGATGCATTAGTGAAGCAAGTTATCTCTTGGGGAAAACAAGTTTGGTTTTATGTAACAGTTTTAGTGGACAGTCAGTTGCCCTGCTGCCAGACATAGGACAATATTTTGTGCAGCAATAAAAGTGTACATGCATGAAGAGAAATACAGCATTTTTTTTCTCTACATAACTTAGTTTGTGTAGTCAACTAAAAAAAAAGGCCTTACATGAGGGGGGAAAAGGACGGAGGGGGGGGGGGGGGGGGGGGGGGGAGGGTGCAGGGCGGTTGTAAACTGTGCAAGAAAAAGTGTACTATCCAGGAGGTGGAACTATGGTTTGGGCCTTCAAACTGGTCATTCCACATTGTGTTACTGGGACAGTTGTGGAATACAGACTAGTATAATTGATCTTCTTCTTGTCGATCGCCTTTAACACTCGGATTCCAGTTGTGGAGATGAAGCTGGTGGTCTTCTGCAGAGCCTCCATGGGTCCGTACAGCTTGTCTTGGAGGGGCGACAGCCTGGGCCAAGTCTCACTCCTCAGTTGCTGGAGGTTCCTGCAATCCTGTAGGATGTGGGCTGCGTCTGGTTCTGCCTCTCCAAGTATAACTGATAGTGTGCAAAGTAAAACATGTATTCATTTAGCTGTCTCATTTGTAGCATTGACCTGAGGAAGAGCAAAGGGTTTGTTTCAATACAGAAGACTGCTTGATGGTTCTGCTCCACATTTCCTTGGTTCTCAATACTCTTCTTCTGCGTTTGTGGGCTAGAACCCCCATAGGCGCGATTTTTTTTTCTCAATCAAAAATACACTGATCTGAATACTTGGAGAATGGTAAAAGGGATGAATTATACCACGAAGTTCATGAGAACGATTTCTAGTCACTCTGGTTTAACATTTTATGTTAGAAGGTTTGTTGTTTTGTTGTTGTGCAAAATGAAATGGTGAACATGCAGGTCTTGCCTTAATGGATATGGTAATCATGGCTTGTCAAGAAATCACTGTTTTCCAATAATGCAGCTTTTATTTGGGAAATGAACAGGTAAGTGGTAAGGGGAAAGGCAGTGATTCAATAGTCCTTAAGCTAGTTCTTTTGTGTTCATTTAAATGTTTTATTTCGAAATTGATTAGCTCAGTAACTGAATAAGCAGCAATCGTCTTACTGCTGTCATGAAGGTAATCAAACTTGAACTGAAAATATTTGGGTTGCATTAACATTGATTCAGAATGGCTATTTTGTTGTTGTTTTTGTTACCCCTTTTGCACACATTGTATTATAATGGGCAGCAAAGATATGTTGGAATGGGAGGTGTGCCAGCCCTGCTTGAAGAATTGTGTTGTGATCTAAGCTTCAGACATGTAATGAGTCGCGTGTACAAGAGAGGACAGAATTTTTAGCTTTTTTGTTTTTGTTCGTCTTGTGCTCCTTCTCTAATCTCCTCCCCATCATCTGTTCTGTTATGTTCTTGCTCTGACATTTCTTTATAACATTTTTGCTTTCCTTCTGTACCTTCTTTTTCATCTTTCTCTTCTTTTTCTTTCTCAGCTGAAATCATCAAACCACTTCTCTCCCCTGTCATTTATTTCCGTTCCTAGAGTTCCTTCCCTTATTTTGTGTTTCCCCTCCATATTCTTTTCAAACCTTGTTCGTTCCGTGTTGCGTCTGCTTTTTGTTGCCTTTTGTGTTTGTTTGTGCCTGATGAAGCTTACATAAGCGAAAATGGTAATCTTGCACTTTAGCGTGTTAAATTCATAGCTCAGAATCCAGTGACATTCTTTACTTATTTTTGATACAAGTCCATGTAAGCAAGCCAAAGAACATTTGTCGTGAAATTAATTGACAGATTGAGCTTCAAACTTAAGCATAATTAATTAATTTGGTTGTTCAATCGACGAAAATGGCGTACGTTGTCAACCATGGGACATCATTTACATGAAAGAGTTGTCGCCCTTGTCTGATCATACGGATAATTCCTTCTTTGACCCATTTGGAGACTTAAATGCCTCTGGATTCTGAGCTATGAATTTAACACGCTAAAGTTCAAGATTATCGCGAAAATTCGTACTGTCTTATGCTGTTCTTGTATCGGTGAGTACAGATATCTTTTGTTTTTTAATTTCATTCTGTACATTCACTTCATTGCTTTTTTGTCTGTGTAGAACCAAGTGAAATCAATATTTGGTGTTGGCATTAAAATGAATGGTCAGGTTAAAAGTAGAAATTGGGAGACTCGGTTCCTGAAGGAAGCATCCCCCCTCCTCCCCTCCCTATCTTATCGCTTTTCTTTTTCTGACATAATTATTGGTTAACCTTATTTTATTAAGAGGTTTGAACTCTTCGAAAGTGATGTTTGATTAACGGCAGGGATTTTTTCTAATTCAAAAAAACTTCTGTTGTTTTTTGTGTGTGCATGGTGGTTGTTACGGTTGTTGTTGTCTTTTTGTGTGTTTTTGTCATGTTTTTGTGTGTGTGTGTGTGTGGTTTTTTATTGCGGGGTGGGGGGGTGGGGTGAGAAGTGGTGGATGGGTTTGTTTGTTCGTTCATGGGCTGAAACTCCCACGGCTTTTACGTGTATGACCTTTTTTACCCCGCCATTTAGGCAGCCATACGCTGCTTTTGGAGGAAGCATGCTGGGTATTTTCGTGTTTCTATAACCCACCGAACTCTGACATGGATTACAGGATTTTTTTCGTGCGCACTTGGTCTTGTGCTTGCGTGTACACACGGGGGTGTTCGGACACCGAGGAGAGTCTGCACACAAAGTTGACTGAGAAATAAATCTCTCGCCGAACGTGGGGAGGAACTCACGCTGACAGCGGCCAACTGGATACAAATCCAGCGCGCTACCGACTGAGCTACATCCCCGCCCTGGTGGATGGGTAATTGGAGGGACTTAATTTCATTGTTTCTATGCTTCAGGAGGATATGCTGTTGTGTGTACATAATGTGTAAATATATATGTATATAAACTGTATTGTGATGTTCAGATTGACTGTACTGTTAAAGCTGTACAGGTACCCCAGTAATGAATTAATATCTGTACCTTACCTTTTGGATATGACCAAAAATAAATTTGTCCAGCCAGAATCGAACTGGACTTTGTGTGTATACTGTCCAGTCTTGTGTGAAAGACTTGTGAGAACTGCGAGAGAATTCAGTGTTGAAAGGTTGTTCTAGAGTTTCAAAATATTGTTTGGGACACAAGGGTTGAAGAAGCGTGTGTATGTGTAAATGTGTGTGACAATTGGTTTAAACACTGCAGCAAAAAATGTGAACAGTTTACTGCTTTTCTGAAAGCAATGACCAGGAGACATAGTTTTATTGCTTTGGTTTGGAGTGTTCGTTTTCTGGTTGAGTGTGTCAAATTTAATCATGGTGTGACTAAATGTTTTAACATAGAACTGGAATCGGGACGTGTGTATGTGTGGAGCGATTCCCAGAAAACTACTCAACAGATCTTCATGAAACTTTACAAACAAATTCTTCCAGATAATATCCCCAGACACATTTTCCTTTTAACATTTAGTCAAGTTTTGACTAAATGTTTTAACGTAGAGGGGGGAATCGAGACGAGGGTGGTGGTGTGTGTGTGTGTGTGTGTGTGTGTGTGTAGAGCGATTCAGAGTAAACTACAGGACCGATCTTTATGAAATTTTTCATGAGAGTTCCTGGGTATGATATCCCCAAACATTTTTTTCATTTTTTTGATAAATGTCTTTGATGACGTCATATCCGGCATTTTGTAAAAGTTGAGGCGGCACTGTCGCACCCTCATTTTTCAATCAAATTGATTGAAATTTTGGCCAAGCAATTTTCGACGAAGGCCGGACTTTGGTATTGCATTTCAGCTTGGAGGCTTATAAATTAATTAATGACTTTGGTCATTAAAAATCTGAATTGTAATTAAAATTATTTTTTTTATAAAACGATTCAAAATTACGTTTATCGTATTCTTCATTATTTTCTGATTCCAAAACAAATAAATATGTTATATTGTTTTTGCAATACAATCAACTATATTCAGGTTTTTCACAAAGGGAGAAACTTGTACCTGAACATCCTGGATATGAATTCACATACAGTGAGTGGTACATGATCACTACATGCACCAGTCATACACGGCCTACTCCCAAGGGCAATGAACAGTCTTATGAAAACCTGCTATGTAGGGACACACATTCGGTTGGTTGGTTAAGTGTTTGAGCTGAACACGATTTAGGTATATTTTGTCATGAGAGAGAAACATGATTTTAACTACCCGCGCCATCGACGATCCAGGATCTGGAATACTTGCGAGTTACCCCCCATGAAAACCGGAAGTTCGAAATTGAAAGTAAAGTTCTAGAAAACACAAGATGGCCACCAACAGCAGCGATACGAAAGTGGACGAGCTGAAGAATGACTTTCTCACCTGTCCCCTCTGCCTGCAGGTGTACAACCAACCAAAGGTTCTCACCTGCCAACACACCTTTTGTCTGGCGTGCATACAGGGCTACTTAGCTCACAACAAATTCCTGTTCGGGCAATGTATCTGTCCACTATGCAAAAAAACGGCCCCTGTTCCGGAAGGGGATGCGAGGAAACTGCAGAACAATTTCCTCATCACGGGTTTAGTTCACTTTGTCAGGGAAGGTGGCAGCAGTAAAAACAAAGATGACGGTGCAGGTGAAAGCTTACCCACTGAGCCACCGGCTGCTGAGTGTCCCCTGTGCGAGGTGAGGTTTGAATGAGTGAAATTGCGTCTCGCATGTATAATTTGTAGGCTATAGGTTGAGGGGGGTAATAGCCAACTTGCACAATTGAGGTCTAACGAATGACGTCTCACAACGTGCGTGGTCGTCCTTGGCGGTCAAGAAAGCCGCCGCGATCATTGCGCAGACGACACTTCTAGACCGCCAATATGTTTTGTGCGCATCACGTGCTCCACATAAATCGGCCGGAAACGAAGCAATTGGGAAACCTGGATACCCCGCTTGGATAGCTCTCCGGTGCGAAAGATAAGGAAGGTTCACTCCCCTGCGGGCAAAGTTTTTGCTCTCAAGAGTTATCTTTCCTTCCATACACTACAATCACTGATCTAAACAATGGCTACCGAACAGCAGAATTTTCATGCGATTGCAAGTATCAAAGTTGCAAAAACACCTCAAAGAAAGAAAAATACAATATTTAGGATACAAGAAACTGAAGCTGATAAAGTTATTGAACAGACAACAGAGTACCGGGATGGCAAGTCATTTTGACGTCGAAGAGAATTCAGCCATCGCTTCACAAGTGCTGGTGTTCTCTGGCTTGTGTTAAAAAAAAACTCCATCGCCTTTCCTTTTGTGTACGGGCCATGCTTGGGTACTTTGAACGAACTTTAGGATTATTCTTGCGGCTAACATTGCTGCAGCCCACTGCTGCGCAGTGCAAATTCGCCATTTTCAAGGCGAAGTGTCTGCACTGAAACGCATGCAACCTCTCACAGAGCTATCAAAACATGCCCGCAGTTTGAGGCAGGTCTCGCAAGACCACTCAAGGTATTGCAGATTTATCGCGCGACTTCGCGGCGCTGGCCGATAGGGCAAGTCGCCTATTAATAGGGTAATGTTGAACTTAAGCATTGAAAATGTACGCACTGGCTATACGCACTCGGAGTGTATACAGGGGTCAGAATCTTGTTTACACTCCGGCATTAACTTCCGGTCGCAAAGCCAATTTGCCATTCGACACCACTTTGCGATAGGAATGCAGAGCAGTTGATTATAAGAAGAGTTCAAAGAAACGAAAACAATCTGATGCTGCACATTCTTTTGCTGTGACGTAGATTACATTTTCCGGGTGTACTTAAAAGACCAGACACTAAACCGCATCAACACTCTGAGTGTCATTCGACGCCATTTTGCAAAGGTACTCTTCACTTTGGATTCATGGTATCAAAGTACGCTTGGAACAAACACAGACAAAAACAAACACACACATGAAACTGATGCTTCACGGCAGTTTATTGTTGGAGTTTGGAACACACTTGGAGTGTGTTTTGACCTAGAAACCTAGGTTGCCAACCCTCGACACTCCGAAAAAGAGATAGCAGAAGTCCGTACGTCAGACTGATTTTTCCTTGGTTACTTCCTAACGACTTGTTAGGGGGCCTTTCATTGGCTACAGATTTGTAACAGAGCTTTTCATTGTCGGAGTGTATACAGATTCATCGATCCAGTATACACTCGAGTGCGTATTGTTTTGATATTACGTCATTCTTGTGATGACGTCATGTGGCCGTTATATGGCACGAAACTGATAACCACGTGATCGCGCACCACTGTTGGAAGTTGCCATCTTTCTGTTAGGTTCTGTTCAGTTCTGGAGTAAGTTCATGATGTTGCAAGAGTTAAACAAAAAACCGTCCACAGTTAACAACGCCTTGAGAGTCATTGTGAGTGGAAGTAACTCAAACAAGTATAGCTTTTGTGTTTTAGGAGACAAGAGCATGTACGGAATACTGCCTGCAGTGCCAGTTATGGCTTTGTGCATCCTGCAAGCGCAGTCACTCCAAAGTCCCGGCCACCAAAGACCACAGTCTGAAGTCTCTCCAAGATCTCTACGCCAACAGTCTGCAACAACTGAAAACAGTGAGGCTCTTCCTGATTACATTTTTGACTCACATGCGAAGCAAAAGTGAGTCTATGTACTCACCCGAGTCGTCCGTCCGTCTGTCCGTCCGTCCGGCCGTCCGGACGTCCGTCCGGAAAACTTTAACGTTGGATATTTCTTGGACACTATTCAGTCTATCAGTACCAAATTTGGCAAGATGGTGTATGATGACAAGGCCCCAAAAAACATACATAGCATCTTGACCTTGCTTCAAGGTCAAGGTCGCAGGGGCCATAAATGTTGCCTAAAAAACAGCTATTTTTCACATTTTTCCCATTTTCTCTGAAGTTTTTGAGATTCAATACCTCACCTATATATGATATATATAAGGCAAAGTAAGCCCCATCTTTTGATACCAGTTTGGTTTACCTTGCTTCAAGGTCAAGGTCACAGGAGCTCTTCAAAGTTGGATTGTATACATATTTTGAAGTGACCTTGACCCTGAACTATGGAAGATAACTGTTTCAAACTTAAAAATTATGTGGGGCACATGTTATGCTTTCATCATGAGACACATTTGGTCACATATGATCAAGGTCAAGGTCACTTTGACCCTTATAAAATGTGACCAAAATAAGGTAGTGAACCACTAAAAGTGACCATATCTCATGGTAGAAAGAGCCAATAAGCACCATTGTACTTCCTATGTCTTGAATTAACAGCTTTGTGTTGCATGACCTTGGATGACCTTGACCTTGGGTCAAGGTCACATGTATTTTGGTAGGAAAAATGTGTAAAGCAGTTCTTAGTGTATGATGTCAATGCTAGGTTTAGTTACCCTAAAGGTCGAGGTCAAGCATGTGAGTCGTATGGGCTTTGCCCTTCTTGTTGTTGAAGATGTTTAGTACAGTTGTTTTTTTCAAGTACATGTCTGACTCTGAATGGGTATCTTTTAGTCTCCTGTGGGGAAAAGCAATAATTTTTAAATCAGTTTGTGACTCACATGGGGGTGGGAGTTGTTTCAGCAACCTTGTATGACCTAAATCTGGAAAACAAATTGATTGCTTGTGAGACGAATAATGTTAAAAGACAAAAGAGATATTCACTGGTACATATACTCTAGTGCCTCTATAATTTTGCAGAAGATGTGCTGGTTGATACCATTTTTGCAGTTGCTGTTAATATGCAGGATTTATATTAAACAAATTGTTTTTGTGTGCGTGTTTGTGCTACATGTACTATGTAAGTCTGCATCAAAATATACCGTAAAAGCCCTCAATACTTTTCAGATTGAGCAGCTTATGCGTGGTTTGATGGAGGAAACTGACACACGACAGGCAGAGATTTTTCACCAACGTCAGATGGTGTCTGACCAAATGTCTGAGGCAACATGCGCCATAAACGTCACGACGTCACGACTGGTGGCCATGGTGGAGGCTATGCAAGATCAGTTATTATCACAGCTGTACACCAAATTGACTGATGCTGACGACTACCTGAGCAAGGTAAAAATGGTACCCCCCTTTTAGGACCTCAAAAAGCTGAGAAAATAAGGTCTTAAAAGGCAGGGAGCCTTGCAGAGGTTATGGGATAAAAATATGAAAAAAGTAATGTCTTGAAAATGGGAAAGACTTAGAATTTGGGGGGTGGGGGGTGTCTTGAAAGGAGATCCACTGTACTGCGTTTATGTAAGATAAAGACAGTATCAGTTACATGAGCAGGTAGCTGAAGACATAGGGCCAATGTGAGAAAAAGGAATTTGTCATTCCATTAATGTTTGGCAAATCAGGATTTATTTTCTTTTGCAACCAGCTGTTTACTTCTTTTCTGAAGGTAAAGGTAGGCATACAAAGAGACCACACTTTCTGACAGGACAGGTTTCTTTGACCAGTGTGTTTAAGAATTACGGAAAATATTTGTTATTTTCGAATTTTACTGTTCATTTAAATATGAATTTTTCAGTTGTTTTGAATCTGAAGAAAACGTTTAACAGAAATTAGCTGAGTACTGAACAGTGAAAGTTCAATCAGTTTCTTTGGACCTACCAGATGTTAATCCTTTAGATTTCTTTTTCCAGCTATTAGTGGAAAGTAGTACTTTTTGTTTATCCTACATACGTGAGAGAGATACCCGTGAGATAAAAATCGTTCAAATCACACGTGTGTATATCATGTAAATGAGGTCAACCGGAAGGTCAAGCTATGTAAATTAGTAGTACATGGGATCAACCGGAAGGTCAAGCTATGTAAATTAGTAATTACATATTCATGAAGAACTACTTTTGCAACAAAATGGCAACTGCCACGAAAACCGATTTGTCAACACTGAAAGAATTTTTGAGTGATGAGCTGTTCGAAGACATGTTTGGTGATGACGCGAATGATGAAGTCGATGAAGAAAAAAGTGAGTCATCCATGATTTATAATTTTTCTCCAATAGACTCATTCGTTCAGACAAACAAGAACAAGAACACTCTCCGAAAATCGGTTTACGATCTATCGACCTATCGACGTTCATGGTGAAACACGGGGACAAAAGAAACATTAGCACCATCCAACCACAAGAATTATGCAAAACTATTCTCTGCTCTTTTTTCATGAGTTTGAAAAAAACGGATGGCAAAGAGTATGAACCATCCACGCTGAGGGGCCTTCTCAGCAGCATCCATCGACAGTTGAAGTCTTAAAAAGTACTGTGCATCCGTTATAGACGGCCCCGAATTTGCACAACTGAGACAAAGCAGAAGATTGTTAAACAGGAAGGTTGTGGCAACTTACCTTACAGGGCTCAACCCTTGAAAGATGAAGATGTTGACAAGCTGTGGCAGATCCCGAAGCAATCCTGAATACTCTGTGGTGGCAAAACACAGTCAACTTTGGTCTGCGCAGCGTGACTCCTCACAGGCACATGCAGTGGGGAGACGTGTCCTTGCATGAAGACAGTAGTGGCAGAGAATATCTCCAATTTTGCGAAAGACAATCCAAAACATGCCAGGGCGACAATCCAAAGTCTGTGCGTGATATCTGTCCGAAAGCTTGGGCGTCGAACGATAAGCGCTGCCCTGTCGCAGTTTACAAAACATACGCAGCTCTCCGACCAAAAGGTTACTCCGAGACAAGTTCCCCCTTCTATTGTGCAACAAACACAAACGTTGCATCTGAAGAATTTCCATGGTTCAAGCGCCAATCTGTCGGCGTCAACAAGTTGTCAGCAACCATGAAAAACATGTGCAGAAAAGCTCGTTGCTTTTTCAAATAGTGAACAGCTCGCTTTCGCTCGCAGTTCACTGTTTAAAAAAACAACTCGTGTAAATCTGGTACGACACAGCAAGCCATGTAGTATTCCCTATCTATAGTATATTGCATTTGATTGTTATTTTGTTTTCTAGCTTAAGTTACTCATTTGAACAGTACAGAATAATACAGGACGTTTTATTTACTTTTCAGTCTCTTGGAGAGGTTGAAGGTCGCAGAGGTCAACTGGACAGGTTGAGAGACAGAGTCAAGGTTGCACAAAAGTCGTTAGATCTGGGAGAAGGGATGCGATTGGTCAACGACCTTCAGCGAGATTTGCGACAACTGACCCCGCTTCCTACTGTTCCACCAGGTGGCAGGGTGGTCAGTTTCCACCCTGCGCCCCTTCTGCTTTCAGTGAGATGACCTTGAAAAATATTTATGTTTTTGTGATTTGTTTTCTTTCATTTCCTTTTGCTTTTTTTTTTTTCGGGAAACACCAAATTGCCAGCTGAAGTTTCTGTTCTAAACTTCCTGCTTGTTATGAGTGACATTTTTAAAATGTCCTGCTGAACTATAGAATTGTAGAAATGAAGCAGGATGAGATTTATGATTTTACAATTTCGGGTGATTCCTTTGAGAGGACAGATTAGGATTAACATGAGAAGGTCGGCATACGTTCTAAAAAAAAACCCACTCCAAAACAAGAAAGTAAAATATTTTGTGGTTCAGTGGTCAGAGTAGTTTAAAATATTGCAAATGGCATTACGGTTTGGATGGACTGTCCCTTGCATATATATTTTGTATTCAGTGGTCAAAAGTAGTTTCATAATTATGTTTCACGTGTTTTTACAATTTAGATCAGCTGCACTGGTAGCATCTTTGAGCACTCCTTGCAAAAGACCTTAGAGCAATGTTGTCTGCAGATCAGTGAAGCCACTCTAAAGCTTAAGGAGAAGAAGGTCACTGAGAAATGAAGTGAGCGCATCTTTTCTGTTTGACTTGTTTCACCAGAATCTGAAGGCAGACTCCATAGGACATCTCACTACCTGTGAAGAGGCAGCTTCAGCACAGAATCTGCGCTTCCCGTCAGGAGCGGACCGCCTTCATTTCGCCACTGTTCCCGACGTGCGGCACAGTCTGGAGGCAGGCTTCATCAGTGGCTTTGTGGCGTACGGGTCACTGCCGGAGAGGTTGATCTTCGTGGCGGGAAACAATGGAGTCTTTTGCTGCCCTCCCCGGCTGGAGTTTGGTCTGCCCAAGTTTCAGTTTTCAGAAGTCATGGTGAGGTTTCTTCCCTTACTATAATCACTTTATTTGTGAGTATAAGACAACACATATTCTAAAAAGTAAGCAAACATTCAGTTTTCTATCCCCTCCCCCCTTTCATCCCCCAACCCCCTTTCATGTTTGTGTGTGATGTAGACATTGCATGAGCTCAGAAATAAAGTTCAGTTTGGCCATGTGGGCAGCAGATGTAAACTGCTTTTCTTCCGCTTCCTAGCTACAAGTAACATGAAGCAGATATACCATCGGGAATGTGATGTTGCTCAAGTTGGTTGTTATGTTGTTATTTCACGTTGTGTGGCCTAAACACACTTATGCTGTTGCAAGCTAAGGGAACATAGTGGACCATATTTAGAAGTTGTTTCTGCTTTAACCTTGCTACTACATGTACAAATGAGTCATATGACAGTTTTGAGTTCTTTGCCAGTTTGACAGCATTATTTCACCTTTGAAATTTGAACAGCATTTACTAAGTCATAGATTTTGTTGACTAACCAGTTATTTCACAAGCCGTGGGGAGTAGCACTGACACCAGACGAGCGAGTGTTGGTCACTGATGCTGGTGCCTGCCCCGGGGACGGGTTTGTTGCTGTCTGCGACCTGAATGGAAACTTTGTCAGCTTTCTGGCTAAGGTAGGGAACAGAATGAAAGTGTGGCACAGTGGAACCCCCCTTTTAAGACCTCCAAAAATCTGAGAAAATCCGGTCTTAAAAAGGAGGGAGTCTTTAAATGGGGGTAATTTAACAGAGGATATGAACAGAAGATCTTAAAAAACAGGGTCTGTTACGGCTGGTACTTGCGTGTAAATGTCTGTGTGTTGTTAATACTCTATCAGAAAGAAAAATGCGTGCTCTACTCTGTTTACCAACTCCCGTCTCACACACACACACAACACTCAAACAAGGCACAAAGACTGAACACAATTTCTGCCCTTTGCCCTCGTACCTATATTCAAGCAATCACAAGTATTTACCCGTAATCACAACAAAATATAAATATAATATCTCACATCCACTCAAAAGACTCTTTCATTCAATACAACATATTATCAGCTTGAGTAGGATGAAATGAAAGCCTCTCCCTCGATGATGTCGTCCTTGTTGACTCTCAGTTCAAGGATCACACATACTTAACTAATCACTTCACGTGAAATATGTGAACGAACTGGATATAAACAGTCTCGCCTATTTGAATATAATGCAATACAGACTGCCATTAAAGCTCTATTATTGCGTGATACAGGTCAGGCCCGTTCTGATCATATGCCATTTATACAATTATCTCCACGCCAAATCCGCCTAAAGATGTTAAATTATGAGATAAAGGAGCCAAGCTCAGCTGGATTTTGGTCGAACAAATTAAATATTACATTAGAAGATAAACACTGGAAATTAGCTAACGAATGCTCGACAGAAACCCGTCTTCGTCTATTGCATTGGAAAATTTTACACAATATATATCCCACCAATATTTTGCTACATAAGATGGGAATTCGTCAAACAAATCTCTGTCAGTATTGTAACGAAACCGACTTCATCGAGCACTTTTTTTGGCAGTGTAGAGCAGTGCAACCCATATGGCAGGAATGTCAAGGGTACATATTTAAATATACAGGCAAAAATATAAAGTTAAGCTGCGAAGAGGCTCTTTTTGGGTATTTCACACGTGATATCCCCAGAGAGAAAACCTTCATAATTAATCACCTTATATTGATATCGAAAATGTGCGTAAGCCAGTTTAAGTACGGAAATCCAAAAACTAACATGAAGATCTTATTTCAGAACCAAGCTCGACTTCGAAATCTCTAGTAAAATTGAACTGTGTATAAGAATATAGATAACTAGTAGTATTGTGCTGTTAATGTAAAGTTATTTATATATGCGCTGTATGATGTTGTGCTGAAAACTAGTACTGTAATTGGATTAATTAACTTGTTATGTATTGTCCCGCTGAAAATGTATTATATAACAGAATTATGGGAACAACAACAACAACAAAAAAAAAAAAAAAAAAAAAAAAAAAAAAAAAAAAAAAAATCACTTCACGTGTCAACTCACAATTCAGTGGCCGCACACACTATTCTGGATTCGTCCAATCCTTTGCTACACAACTACCTCACTTGCCAACTCACAGCTCAGTGGTTACAAGTTATTCTGGATTCGCACAATCCTATTCCACATACACAGTTCTGTGGGTGCGCACACTCTCCTAGGTCGCACAAATCTGTTTACTCACGAATCAGCGGGTCCGACACTTGCACCATATCACACCCATGACATGTCAACATTCATGGTGATATGGGGTACACACCAGATGCAAGTTCTCCAGCGCTGCGTTACAACCCTGCGCCGACTCTACTGGTCCTGGCCGCAAGGAGGGGACGCTCCTCTTCTCACCTCGTCTACCCTTCGGTCGAGCGCGCCCTGCTCCCACCGGGATGCTGTATTCTCACAGCATTTGAATCATACTCAGATTCATTCCACAGTAGTCACTAAACAGTTGACTCACTGCTCCTTGAGAAACATCTTACAACAGTGTAGAGTAAACACACCCTCTCCCGAGAGCGATTTCAGATGTTCTACCGAATATGAATATGGCCGCTTCAAGGTTGTCATATTTTAGTCATCTTCTTTCTCATTGGCCAATAGTAGCCAATGACAATACAGTTCACAAAAATCAGCTCACTATCTCAACATGTGACACTCCTATCACACAGTCGAGCCGTGATAACTAAAAGTATGGCTAGCCAATCTGTACACATGTATTAAATACTTTTAATACTGAATTATGTACAAATCCATTTGTCACAGGGTCTTATAAAATAAAAGGGAGGAAGTCTTAAATTGGGGGTTCCACTGTACTGTACAAGACCTCCAAAATCTGAAAAAAATCATGGAGGTAAATGTACAGACATTATGAACAGAAAAATCAAGGTCTTCAAAAGGGAAGTCTTAAACTGTGGGTGGGGGGGGGGGGGTGTGAGTTCCGCTGTACACACGTATCTTACCCTGTGTATCGTTATTAGTATGTATGTTGTTCGGTATGTTTAATATAAGCATTTTTGTAGACGTGAAAGTTTTAGCGCGTTTCAGACAGAAGCTGGCGTGAGGCTACCAAAAGAAATATAACGAATGGTACGGTGGTGTCAGATGTCAAGTTTTAGCTGATTGAAGTCAAAACATGTTACTTAATGACACAGTCACTTAATGAGTTAGCTTGAAATTCAGCGGGAATGAGATTAACCACTCCAGGTGTTGCATAAAACAGGAGGAAGGTTGTGAATGAAAGAATGTGTGAGAGAGAGAAGAGAGAGAGAGAGAGAGAGAGAGAGAGAGAGAGAGAGAGAGAGAGAGAGAGAGAGAGAGAGAGAGAGAGAGAGAGAGAGAGAGAGAGAGAGAGAGAGAGAGAGAGAGAGAGAGAGAGAGAGAGAGAGAGAGAGAGAGAGAGAGAGAGAGAGAGAGGGTTGTGGGAAAGAACATTATGTTGTTGATTTTCTTGTGTAGATCTATCTAATGAGTTGCTGGCTTTGTTTTTAACAGGGTTTGTCACTGCCCCGTGGCCTGACTGTTGCAAGTGATGGTCTGGTCTACGTGTGTGACCAAGACGATCGTTGCGTCTATGTTCTGGATTATTCCAGCAAAGGAGCTGTGAGGAAGGTGGGGATGTGAAAAATGGAAAAGACTAACTGTCCATTTATTTGTTTGCAAGAGTTTTTGTTTGTTGAAAGAGTAGCGCCCTCCTTTTCTACCCTCTCAAATAATGTGAATATCCATGCAAGCAGACAGACAGGGAGTGTCAGGCAAAAAAGGGTTTGAAGAGACAAACCAGGAGAAGTAGAACAAATGAGCCAGAAAGAGCCATAACAAAGAGTGCAAAAAGATCTCTTATTGTGTGTTCTGCTGCCCAATTCAAGTACAGGGCCTAGCATTGTAAGCCGTTCGGCGTACTTTACGCCGAAATAACATCTCCAGTATGCGGAACTCGATTTGGTGTACGCCGAAATGCAAAAACCTGTTATTCCCAAACGGTAAACCCAAACAGTCCCAGCTTTCGTTTTGTGCGCCGTTCGGTTCAATTCTCAATCGGTTTGACAGTTTGCTTGAGCACGCACTTCCTCTGGCATCGCGCGAGCATGCTTTGTGCCGGTGTTTTGTGGCTCTAGACTTGAAATAATGTCTCGAAGCGACATTGTTGAACGTGGTCAGCCATTCAGTGACAAAGCATCCAGGTATTCCTGGAAGTGGGAATGGCTGGATTTCGTTCCGAAGGCGGAATGCAAGTCAGAAGAAGTAATGTGCCGATACGGACTATGGACTATGGCATAATTTAGTTGCTCAATCTTCTTTGGGGGGGGGGTCATTTTAGGTACAAAATCTAAAAAAAATCTTCAAATTCGGGGGGCTTCGCCCCCCAAACCCCCACCAGGGGAAAGCCCTGAACCCCACTGGGGGCCTCCTGCGGCCCCCAGACCCCTGCCTTTGTAAGCTGAACTCACTTTTTCCAATGCTAGGCCCTGCAAGTACCTTCAAGTGAGCCCAAGTGGTAACTGCATACTTTTAAACAGCATTTGTCAGTAGTCTGGATATTCAAGAAAAGTTTGATTTATTTGGTAATGTATTTTAAGCAACTCATAGGCTGGAGGAATTTGTTGTAACCTCTGATAATAAAACAAAAACCCATATCAGCGCTCATAACCATTGGAAATTATATCTGTCCTCTTCCTTAATTGAAAGGTGCTGAAGAAGGATGCTGATGGCAAGTTTTTCTTCCTGTCACCGATGGATGTGGCAGTGGCAGACAACGGAGACATCATTGTGTCTGACGCCGGGCAGTTTATCAAGGTCTTCACACGAAATTTCACCTTGAAAAACGTCTACCAGTCACCCCTGCCTCAGTCAGAGCTGTGGGGCGTTTGCACGCACCCAAGTGGCAGGGTGTATGTGGCAGACTGGAAACACGGCATTCACGTTCTCTCAAACTCTTCTGAGGCCAAGTTCGAAGGGCTTTTGAAGGGTGTGGATTCGGCAGGCATTGTCGAGCCCACCGCTGTGGCTTTCAGCCAAGATTGGGACGCTGTTCTGATCGGTAACTCGGGATGCAAGATCTACAGAAGCCTGTATTTGTAGGTTGTGATTGGTGATCCTAGTGGTTTTTTTTGTTGTTTTGAGTACAGGGGCACCTGTTTTAAAAGATACCCAAGGGGCCAGCAAAAAGTATCCCTTCATTGCAGGTGGCTTGACATGCCAGGTATAGTTTGGTCAAAATGTATGGCAAAGGGACAGAATAAGATCTCCATTATTGGGAAGTGTCCTCTCATCAGAGGTACCAGAGGTACTAGTCTGCCATCTTGACTCTTCTGCTGTGCTGATTCAGCAATCAGTCTGCTGACAGTTGCGGGACTGAAGTGGTCAAGTGTTTTTTTCATTGAACCACAGACACAATACGTAAAGGTTGTTCTTAATTGAGCCAGAAGTGGACTTCGCAAAGACTTCACAAAGTACAACAAAACTCAGTGCCAAAGGTTCGTGCAGCGAACTTTGTGAAGTAGACTTCACCTAATTAATCTCAGTCTTTAGAGTGAGTGCTGACACGTGTTGATTTTGTACATGTACACTGTCACTGAGCACAAAAAGTTAAGGATATTTTTTCAGTGGTATAGCCCAGATGTTAAACAGCAGTTTTTTGGTCAGAAATATACGTGTATTTGAAGATCAGTATTTCTTCTGATCAAAAATGTGTTTCTGGAACCTGAGCAATATTTAGGTACGACGTCAGAGGTCCGTGACCACACCTACCCTCAAAAATGGCGTTTTTTTACAGCATGATTCTCTTTCAACTGTCGAAACAGTGTCTTAAACTGAATGATATTTTATATTTTGTACATCCAAAAGATGTAACTGTTTATACACATTTCGTTCAAATCCGTCACGCAGTCAGGCTGATCTAGTGTGTAAAAGAGAGCGACCACAATCCTGAAAAACAGCAAAAAATCCCGGTTTTTTGTGATGTTTTTGCTGGGTAGCCGCAGTTGATATGCAATAAATCTAAAACTACAAATAGCAGCCTCTCTAAATTTCACAGAACGATGACAAAGACCCTCATCGGTATATGTTCCAGTACTTAGAGCAAAAACACCATAAAAACCCTGGATTTTTTGCTGTTTTTCAGGATTGTGGTCGCTCTCTTTTACACGCTAGATCAGCCTGACTGCGCGGCGGATTTGAACGAAATGTGTATGACTTGTTAGGTAGGACACCAAATAAACTTTTTGGTGTAAAAAATGTAAAATATCATTCAGTTTAAGTTACCGTTTTGGCGGTTGAAAGTGAATCATGCCGTCAAAAAACACAATTTTTGAGGGTAGGCGTGGTCACGGACCTCTGACGTCACACCCAAATATTGCTCAGATTCCAGAAACACATTTTTTAGCAGAAGAAAAACTGATCTTCAAATACACGTATATTTCTGACCAAAAAACTGCTGTTTAACATCTGGGCTATACCACTGAAAATATATCCTTAACTTTTTGTGCTCAGTGTATAAGAAATGAGATCCAGGGGTGGTACAAGTCTGTGTCAGTTCATGTCTGTGGTAGTCTGGTATACAGCATGACTTCCCTTCTTTGTCTCTGTTAATCTAGGGAGAAAATATCCAGCGATATTTCTCCGTAGGCCTAAAGTTCGGCCATGACCTGGGCAAAATAACTTGCGCAGCCGCAGAAACAAGAAAATGGAAATCTTTTATGAAATGATTGGGAGCCACGCAAATTTGACCTCTTGATTCCGACCATGAACCCGCTGTTGATAATCTGGAAGGTCGTACCAGAAATGCAGATCTATCTCTGGCCGATTCATAGATTCAACCTACAAACTGCGACCTCATCTGTGATCAGATGGTCAAGCAATGCGTGAAATCTTTTATTCTAAAGCCTTATGGCTCGTTTCGACAAGCATTAAATGGATGAAATTAACCACATGCAGTTTATTCTTCAGAAAAATGCACACACAAAAATGGGTTGGGTTTGGTGATTTGTACCTAAACGTCTTCCTCACGATAGATTCGCTGATTTGTCTTATGAAGCCGTCATCAACACGAACACAATGATTGCAGAAGCAAACTCTGTACCTACACGACCGAGACACAAGACTGATTATTTCACAGCTGCAATGTGAATAGAGAACAAAGACGTTTTGGGTAAGCTTACTCACGTCAGGTCTTCACTGACAAGCTAGGAACAGACGGAAAATTCCGAACAAAAGTAAATGACGTACGTCAAAGTCTCTTTCGCTTTGCGTGTAACTTTGTCATGACGTCTTTTTGTGACGACAGTATACGCGACAATTTGTTCGCTTCCGGTGTCATTTTAGACTGAAAAGCAACTCAAAAGAAGGAGCTAAGCCTGTGTCTTGAAACAGCTGAAACACTCTTTTGGATTGCCGTTTCAATGTTAACCAAAAAGTTAAAGAAAAAAAACAAGGTTCAGTTGCGAACTGACAGCGGATTGAGCATTTATTCCTGTTGATGAAGGTACGATTGAAGCTTTAATCTCTCCGTCAACCAACAAGACTAGATTTGTAGCAGACGAAAAACAAAGTGTGCGTTTTTCCTGTCTTGTGAAGGCGATTATGTCGTTATAAGTTATCTGTACGTTGTGAAGACATTTCAAAATTTAGCTTTGATGCGTCACGGGATAATAAGTTTATACGTTTTCATCCATGGAATTGTTTTTTTTCGTCTCGGCAGGGTGAATGAATTCATGATGTCTTTTCCGGAACTGGACAAAACTGGCCTTGCCAAGACTGAAACAAAATATAGTTCTACAACTTCTTGGCTTTGGTGAATTTCCAATGATTTGTTTCCACATCCCATGACAAATTCTCTTTACTTTGGTCATGCCATATATACGTTACAGCTCCGTCCATCCATGGTATCGCGTGATATTTTGTCTCGACGGGGTGAAAGAATATAATGACGTCACTCTCGGCAGAGCCTCGAGTGACGTCATCATATTCATTGACCCAGTCTCGACAAAATATCAGGCGATACCATGGATGGACGGAGCTGTAACTTATACTTATCACACATCGAAGAGCATGTGTTATGTGCTCCATGGTGCTTGCTTGTATAAATGCAGTGCTTTGTTTGTGTGTATGTGGAATATAGAGAGAAGGAGGTTGTGTTGGTGGGTGCATGTGTGTGTGCATTTCACTTGGTTGAGAAGTGCATTAATAAACAAGTTGCGTAAAGCGAAAATACAACATTTAGTCAAGCTGTCGAACTCACAGAATGAAACTGAACGCACTGCATTTTTTCAGCAAAACTGTATACTCGTTGCATCGTCAGTCCACCGCTCGTGGCAAAGGCAGTGAAATTGACGATCCAGAATAGCGCGGTAGTGGTTCCGCTGAGCAGGATAGCACGCTTTTCTGTATCTTTTTTTTTTTTTTAACTTTCTGAGCTTGTTTTTAATCCAAACATATCATATCTATATGTTTTTGGAATCAGGAACCGATAAGGAATAAGATTAAATTATTTTTAAATCGATTTTGGAAATTTAATTTAAATAATATTTTTGATATTTTTAATTTTCAGAGCTTGTATTTAATCCAAATAACATATTTATGTGTTTTTGGAATCAGAAAATGATGAAGAATAAGATGAAATTGTTTTTGGATCGTTTTATAAAAAAGTAATTTTAATTACTATTTTCAGATTTTTAATGACCAAAGTCATTAATTAATGTTTAAGCCTCCAAGCTGAAATGCAATACCGAAGTCCGGGCTTTGTTGAAGATTACTTAACCAAAATTTCAATAAATTTTATTGAAAAATGAGGGTGTAACAGTACCGCCTCAACTTTTACAAAAAGCCGGATATGACGTCATCAAAGACATTTATCAAATAAAAATAACAAACGTCTGGGGATATCATTCCCAGGAACTCTCATGTCAAGTTTCATACAGATCGGTCCAGTAGTTTACTCTGAATCGCTCTACACACACACACACACACACTCTCACACACACACACACACACACACACACACCACGACCCTCGTCTCGATTCCCCCTCTATGTTAAAACATTTTGTCAAAACTTGACTAAATGTAAAAGTACGTCTTTCTTTCTGTCTTTCTTTCTGTCTTTCTTTCCATTTTTTTGTCTTTCTTTCTTTTTTGTCTTCTTTTTTGTGGGTTGTACATACTCTGTAGAAGCTGCTGATCTCTTATTTGATGGGTTTTGCAATAACTGTACAAATTCAGTAAAACAAAGAAAGAAGCTTTGCCATATTGAATTTTTGCAAGAAAGACAACATGACTTCCATGAAAAGCCGCAAGGTTTGTTCACACAGAGGACAGAAAATGTGTGCAGTTGTGATTATTAACTGCTTTTGGATTAGTAAGGGGGTGAATTCACAGGGTATGATTGTGCATATGTATATTAGTTCGCACGTTTTGTATCTGCTTTTGTATGAATTTGAAAAGTTCAGCTTGTACTTGTACAGAACTTTGAGCTCATAAAAGCATTTTGTGGATATTTCACTGTATGATATGAGATTATTCAGTGAAACATGGGGATGCAATGGAAAGACAACAATAAGCAATCATTGCAACAGTTTCAAAGACTCATTACAGTGGATTCAATTAACAAATGTGTAACTTGTTCTGTAATCCACCATTCTCAGGTCTGTATATCTCCTTGCAATGAGACTGAGAGCTAGATTATTGTCCATTTGTGACAGTTTGCAGCTGATAATTTGTGTTTGCCTTGATTTTTGTATTTTAGTTATAGTACATGTACAGGGAAACCCTCTTTTAAAAAAAAACCTCCCCCAAATTTAAGACTTTCAGATTTTCTGTTGATAACCTCTGTAAGTATACATGTACCTCCATTTTAAGACTCCTCCGGTTTAAGACCTGATGTTCCAAGAGTTTTTGAGGTATGAAAAGGTTGGTTCCACAGTATTACCTTTGTGGTCCAAAGCTGTGTTGGGACTTTAAGATAAAATAAATTTTTTTACGTGTATGACCGTTTTTACCCAGCCATTCAGGCAGCATACGCCGATTTTGGGGGAGGCATGCTGGGTATTTTCGTGTTTCTATAACCCACCGAACTTTGACATGGATTATACCCCGCGGGTTAGGGGGAAGAATTTACCCGATGCTCCCCAGCATGTCGTAAGAGGCGACTAACGGATTCTGTTTCTCCTTTTACCCTTGTTAAGTGTTTCTTGTATAGAATATAGTCAACTCAACTCAACTCAACTCAACTCAACTCAAATTTTATTGGCTTCAATTTTCATAGAAGAATTTGTCTTGCGCTTGGGAGAAAGTAAGAGTATAACATATAAAAACAGCATTCATATCACATTTCATGTATCACACACAGTGTTTGTAAAGATTTTAGTCAAGCAGTATGCAAGAAATGTTAAGTCCTTTGTACTGGAAACTTGCATTCTCCCAGTAAGGTAATATATTGTACTACGTTGCAAGCCCCTGGAGCAATTTTTTGATTGTTGCTTTTGTGAACAAGAAACAATTAACAAGTGGCTCTATCCCATCTCCCCCCCCTTTTCCCGTCGTGATATAACCTTCGTGGTTGAAAACGACGTTAAACACCAAATAAAGAAAGAAAGAAAGAAAGAAATGACATGGATTACAGGATCTTTTCCGTGCGCGCTTGGTCTTGTGCTTGCGTGTACACACGAAGGGGGATAAGTCACTAGCAGATCTGCACATAAGTTGACCTGGGAGATCAGAAAAATGTCCACTCTTAACCCACCAGTCGGCAGCGACCGGGATTAGAACTCACGACCTCCCGATTAGGAGGCTGACGTCTTACCACCACGCCACTGCGCCCGTCGTGATATAACCTTGAACGGTTGAAAACGACGTTAAACACCAAATAAAGAAAGAAAGAAAGAATATGTGTTTGTGCAGAGGCTTCTGGTTTGCCTGTAGCTTTTACAGTCTTGAATCCAAAATCTGGGTTGTTTCAGTTCACAAGCCCGTAGAAAGGGTCCATACCAAAATGTTGCATGGAAGATCAGCATATGAGAACGGAAACATTTACCCTCTGCAATCAAATTTTGTTTTCCCTTGGGATCATTTGTTTTTGTTTTTGTTGTTTGTTCGCTTCGAGTTGTTACATTTGTTTGTTTGTTTGTTGTAACGCTGACTCGCAAGAAAATTAATCTTATTTGGCTTTTGTTTTATGTGAGAAGATTTGTTTGTATATGTATTATGAAAAATGTGATGAGACATATTACCTTGTGCAATGATTGAAATACTTTGTTTTAAACTTGATTTATTGTAGCTTGCGACATATGTTTTCGTAAAACTGATTTGTGACATAACTGTATGTCTTAGGCTGTGAGTGCATACTCTATGGGTGTGTGTGCATGTGTGTGTGTGTGGGGGGGGTTCTAATTGACAGAATTCGAGAGAGAGAGAGAGTCAACCAAGAAAACGCACACGCACACACACACACACACACACACACACACACACACACACACACACACTCACACATGCATGAACTTGTACGAACCCAAGAACAGACACCCAGTAACACTCCACACTGATCTTTTTACATTTAGTCAAGTTTTGACTAAATGTTTTAACATAGAGGGGGGAATCGAGACGAGGGTCGTGGTGTGTGTGTGTGTGTGTGTGTGTGTGTGTGTGTGTGTGTGTGTGTGTGTGTGTGAGTGTGTAGAGCAATTCAGACTAAACTACTGGGCCGATCTTTATGAAATTTGACATGAGAGTTCCTGGGTATGATATCCCCGGACGTTTTTTTCGATAAATACCTTTGATGACGTCATATCCGGCTTTTTGTAAAAGTTGAGGCGGCACTGTCACACCCTCATTTTTCAATTAAATTGATTGAAATTTTGGCAAATCAATCTTCGACGAAAGCCGGGGTTTGGTATTGCATTTCAGCTTGGTGGCTTAAAAACTAATGAGTGAGTTTGGTCATTAAAAATCGGAAACTTGTAATTAAAATTATTTTTTTATTAAACGATCCAAAAACAATTTCATCTTATTCTTCGTCATTTTCTGATTCCAAAAACATATACATATGTTATATTTGGATTAAAAACAATCTCTGAAAATTAAAAATATAAAAATTATGATCAAAATTAAATTTCCGAAATCGATTCAAAAACTATTTCATCTTATTCCTTGTCGGTCCCTGATTCCAAAAACATATAGATATGATATGTTTGGATTAAAAACACGCTCAGAAAGTTAAAACGAAGAGAGGTACAGTAAAGCGTGCTATGAAGCACAGCGCAACCGCTGCCGCGCCAAACAGGCTCGTCACTTTCACTGCCTTTTGCACTAGCGGCGGACTACGTTCAATTTCATTCTGTGAGTTCCACAGCTTGACTAAATGTAGTAATTTCGCCTTACGCGACTTGTTTTTTCTCTCTGACACCATCTTAGTAACAGTATGTCTTTGTATTGGATAAACAAGCAAAAATCAGTGACATTGAAGATTCTCGGTTACAAAAACGGAGAGAACACAGGCTGTCTTTCTGCAGAGTCTTATACGCCTTAAAAGGCCATGTCGCAGATTTCAAACTTGAAGCGGCGATCCCTGGAAAGTAAAACAAAGGCAGGTAAAAGTACACGAACAATTAACAGAAATTTGGCCAGTTTTTACAACATACAGTTTAGTCTAATTAATCTGAATAAAGGTGGAAGAAAACGCAGTTCAAAACGGACACTTGTTCAAGTCAATACTCTTGAATCAGGGAGTCGCATTTTGTCCCACTCCCAGAACTTAAAAGATACCTTTTCTTCCCGTGTCAAACATCTTTGAATTCAGTCTAAATGCCGCATAGGCCTATACGTGGATTAAGAGCACCCTTCCACTTGAACGCATAGCAACAATCCGCAGGCTGGCTGCTTTCTCAGGCTGAATACACCTGTTCGGAATCTGAGCAGCTCTGGCGAGATAAATATCCGCGAGACATGATCTGTGTTATGCTTCAAATGCCTCGAGAACTCAGAACATCGAGACTTCGCAGTTCTCACCAGATTTCCGACGTCTAACCATTTAGAAAATAAGTTTTATTGTCATCATTCTCACGAGTTTTCATTCATAACCGAACTCGGCCTGCGGCCTTGGTAGATAAAGATGAAACAGAAGACGATATGCTCCCCTCGGACCAATAAAAAAGCTAGCCTGTCAACAAGCCACCAAACATCTTATATTGACTAGGCTATATTGCAAGAAGTCGAACACTGCAATTTTGTGACGACCTTTTTTGTATTATTATCTTGGTAGATTAGCGTAAGGCGGAAAACACGAGAGAGAGAGGGAGAGAGGGGGGGGGGGGAGGGAGAGAGAGAGAGTGAGACAGAGAGAGAGAGAGGGAGAGAGAGACAGAGAGAGACACAGACAGAGAGAGAGGGAGAGAGAGACAGAGAAAGAGAGTGAGAGAGAGGAAGAGAGAGAGAGAGGGAGGGAGAGAGAGAAAGGGAGAGAGATAGACACAGAGAGAGAGAGGAAGAGAGAGAGTGAGGGAGAGACAGAGAGAGAGAGGGAGAGAGAGACAGACAGACAGACAGACAGACAGACAGACAGAGAGAGAGAGAGAGAGAGAGATAGGGTTGGAGAAGAGAACATGATCTATTGTTGTGTGTGTGTATATCAAATCAAAGACCTGCTAAGTGTCGGCCGTGTAACTCGACAAAATAATAAACGTACAAGTATAACTATCAACATCACCAGCTGAATGATGAAATTACCCCAAGTGTCAGGGGGTTCACTGCCTGTGTTTTAAAACTAAGGTGTGTCTGTTGGAAAATACCCACACAAAAACAAAGAAAAAAACAAACCAACACACTTATAGATTAGAAACTCTATATTACCCGTGACAGCGAGAGAGGACACACTCGTGAGCCGCACATTTGAAATCGTGGCCACTGGTCAGCGAGATAAGACAAAAGTGACTTAACAATATGGAATTTAGAGCGGAACAGACGTCATTCAGTATAAAAGAAGGAAACCTGGTTTAACAATTTTGGTGCTTGAACCTTCGTGTGTCCAAAACAAAGCGGAGTGTTCCTTTACTGTTTATGTCCCCATGGACTTCTGCTGCTAACGTAATCCGTGCTTACCGCGATCCCTTGGCCCTATTTACCGAAGGCATACGTATCGAAGATCTATGTACTTAGGCAACGTTTCTGTGTGTGTGTGTGTGTGTGTGGGTGCGTGCGCGCGTGTGTTAATGTTGTTGTAAGCCCTGCACAGAATATAGGATACTTTTCTTAAAAAAATTAAAGGTACAATTTAAAAAAACAAACGGCGTTCGTTTGCTTATGTGTTGTTTTGTTTTATTTGTTTCAAATAGTGTTTTGTCGGACAAAGATGTCTGTACTTTTCTTGTTCTGCTGTATTACAACGACGACTAAATAAACCTGTCAAATGCATTGAATCGTACACGAGTAGGCAAATTATTTAGTAGGCTACGATCATGCAGAAGAAAGGGAGAAATAAGTAAAGGAGTTTAACATCTAGGTCGACCACAACCTTGTTGTATTCGTATCGCTGACTTACCACCAACTGAGGCTCAGTTTTGTAATGAGAAAATGAATTCAAAGCGTTTGGTCTCGATTAGAAATCTTCGTATTCGTGGTCTGTTCTTAGTGCAAACCCTAATTTAGTGTCGAATAGGAAACAAGTCGCGTAAGGCGAAAATACAATATTTTGTCAAGTAGCTGTCGAACTCACAGAATGAAATTGAACGCAATGCCATTTTTCAGCAAGACCGTATACTCGTAGCATCGTCAGTCCACCGCTCATGGCAAAGGCAGTGAAATTGACAAGAAGAGCGGGGTAGTAGTTGCGCTAAGAAGGATAGCACGCTTTTCTGTACCTCTCTTTGTTTTAACTTTCTGAGCGTGTTTTTAATCCAAACATATCATATTTATATGTTTTTGGAATCAGGAACCGACAAGGAATAAGATGAAAGTGTTTTTAAATTGATTTGGACAATTTAATTTTGATAATAATTTTTATATATTTAATTTTCAGAGCTTGTTTTTAATCCGAATATAACTTATTTATATGTTTTTGGAATCAGCAAATGATGGAAAATAAGATAAACGTAAATTTGGATCGTTTTATAAATTTTATTTTTTTTTTACAATTTTCAGATTTTTAATGACCAAAGTCATTAATTAATTTTTAAGCCACCAAGCTGAAATGCAATACCGAAGTCCGGGCTTCGTCGAAGATTACTTGACCAAAATTTCAACCAATTTGGTTGAAAAATGAGGGCGTGACAGTGCCGCCTCAACTTTCACGAAAAGCCGGATATGACGTCATCAAAGACATGTATCAAAAAAATGAAAAAAACGTATGGGGATTTCATACCCAGGAACTCTCATGTCAAATTTCATAAAGATCGGTCCAGTAGTTTAGTCTGAATCGCTCTACACACACACACAGACAGACAGACGCACATACACCACGACCCTCGTTTCGATTCCCCCTCGATGTTAAAATATTTAGTCAAAACTTGACTAAATATAAAAAGAGGAAGTTGAGAAGACCTAGGTAGAAATGTTAAGGAAACATATAGATACGAGTGTTCCATCCTTTCCGTGTAGACGGTCTGCCCAGGCTTTAACTGGGGCACGAGCATCCTTCCACCTGGACACATACCAAATATTAACAGCCTGGCTGCTTCCCGTTCAGCCTGATTGGGAATGTTATACATTATTGAGTTTGCTGATTGATATTGATGTCAGGTACAAAATGAAATAAAACAAATATCACTCCAAACGGGAAGCAGCAAGTCTGGATTTTTTTTTATGGGGGGGGGGGGGGGGGGGGGGGGCGGTTGTCCACAGAACACATTACCAACGAGGAAGTCCGCAGAACCATAACTCAGCACTTGGATCACTAATAAGAAAAGACCGGTTGACCACTGTCAAGAAGAGGAAGCTGAGATGGTATGGCCGTGTAACAAGAACTCACAGGCTCTCGGAGACCACCCTCCAGAGTACGGTACGCAGGGAGAGGAGACAGGGAAGACCGAAGAATAGATGGACAGACAACATTGCAGAGTGGACTGGGAAAAGCTTTGCGACAACCCAGAAGATTGCTCACAACTGGCAGAGGTGGAGATAGCGGGTGCAGCGCTCGTGGAGTCAGTGCAGTGCCCTGACGATCCTGGCGGGTGACGGGATCAGTGAGTGTGTGAGTGTAAGTGGAAGGTGTTACCCCATGTAAAAGCCTCAACACATCTGTTGTGATGTACATGGTCGTTTGCTGTATTAGAAGGAAGGTGACTTTCAATTTCGAGTTAATACTTGAACGTTATTGTGAAAATTATGTACTTAGGGTCACCACCATAAGCTTGAGCTTGCTGTTGATCCTTAAACATGGAAGTTATGTTGAATTATCTATGATGTCTGGGTGGCCGAGTGGTAACGCACTTGCGCTCGGAAGCGAGAGGTTGCGAGTTCGACCCTGGGTCAGGGCGTTAGCAATTTTCTCCCCCCTTTCCTAACCTAGGTGGTGGGTTTAAGTGCTAGTCTTTCGGATGAGACGATAAACCGAGGTCCCTTCGTGTACACTACATTGGGGTATGCACGTTAAAGATCCCACGATTGACAAAAGGGTCTTTCCTGGCAAAATTGTATAGGCGTAGATAAAAATGTCCACCAAAATACCCGTGTGACCTGGAATAATAGGCCGTGAAAGGTGGATGCAGCGCCTAAAGGCAGTCGATCTACTGGCCGATGTGAATGCGTGATATATTGTGTAAAAAATTCCATCTCACACGGCATTAATAGGTAACATGCGCCTTGAGTCGCCTTGTGTGGTGAGATACGTGCGCGATATAAATCCTCGTAAATAAATAAATAAATAAAAATTGTTGAATAAACACTGTTTAAACCAAAACGTGTACTCCTTGTCTGATCCTGTGTCGGAGACAGCCCATACTCTCGTTCCCGTTTACCACGTTCAGAGAAACCTTCGTACAGATTTACCACAAAAGGCAAATGTTCTAAATAAGCAACAACAACAAAATCAAGAAGAAGAAAAAAAAGGAAAAAAAAGAAAACCGAAAGAAAACAAACGGAATTTAGCTTAAAAAGACTTGACGTGAGCACATACTAATCTTTCTCAAAAAACATCAATTAGTCGGGAGGAGAAACGGCAAGGTAACGCCTCCCAGATGTTTACGGAGATAAGATTTTGCCAGCCCCCAATTATCTGGATGTTTGGACAAAATATGTTTATGCCCAACGTGCAAATTACGGGGCTTTTACACCACTGGAGATTTGACACGCTGACACAGGGAGGAGTGTGGATCATGTCACAGGTAATTGCTTTTAAAAACATTTCAATGATGCCTCGATGATTTCAAGACCCTCCTCCGTGCGTCAAGGGTCACTGCCTCCACAAGCCCCGCGACATTCGCCGCAGTAAGACCGCGTCCAAATCATGATGACTGAAAATAAACAGGATGTTGTTTAAAGAGACCTTACCGTCCCCCTGTAAACACTGAGTTGTAACCACTCGATGCTAAATGTAACTCAGTCCCTTACCAGGTCGGCGTAGAGCGAACTCTCAAACCCCTCAACAGAGAAGGGGCCTGGGCATCACTCTCGTCTCCAGCCTCTCGGAGTTATCAACAAGTAATAGGGGCAACCTTGAATGTTTATTCCGAACGGTCAGAACAGGCTGGATTAGAATGTAGACTCTCCTTTTTTATACCTGAGTCTTGCAGAGGGTGTGGCAGACCCTGTTGGATAGGTCGAAGTACGCCCACTTCGGCCTAACATGCAGACGACAAGGGAAGGGAAATAACTCCGGCTTTGTAAGGGGAACTTCGGGTAATAAAGATGGCTACACCAAGTTATTCAACTGTCCTGTCTGCTTTGTGACCACGCAATACTACATGGTGGCAGCGGTGTTCAACCCACAAAACAGGTATCAAACATTAAATAACACAAAATGGCTAACAATGACCAAAATAATCGCTCAGTAACCCTACCTCCACCCAATCCATTCAATGGTTCCCCTGCGCATTGGGACACGTGGCTCTCCCGATATGACAGGTATTACCACGCAACAGGCCTATCTAAGAAGACAGAGAGAGAACAGGTCAGTACTTTTCTGTACACGATGGGAGAAGGGGCAGACGACATTTTAGCTACACTAAAAGTAGAGGAAGCCACAATCACTCACGCTGATCTCAGAAAAGCAGTGGCTGGTTATTTTTCTGCAAGGAAAAATGTCATCGTCGAGAGGGCAAAGTTCAACAAAAGGGTACAACAGCCAGGCGAACCTGTGGAGACTTTCATCCAAGATGTTCACAAAATTGGAGCTGACTGCAAGTTTGCGGCTCTCCAAGATGAACTGATCAGAGACAGAATTGTAGCCGGGGTAATAGACGACGCTCTATCAGAGGAACTGCAGTCTAAAACTGACTTGACCCTAGACCTGGCCATACAACTCAGCAGGCAGGCCGAAGAGAGAAAACAGAACCAAAACATCCTGAGAAACACCTCAGAGACGGTCCATTTTGTCAACAAAAAGAAACACTACCAAAAAGGGTATGAAAAAGGCAATAACTTTCAGAAGACACAAACAAAAACCCGCGGCGCCTCTCACTCGGGAACTGAACATAGTTGCGGATATTGCGGTAAAGAACAACACCCGCGGTACAAATGTCCTGCCAGGCAAGCCACATGCACCAACTGCAGAAAGGAAGGCCACTATCGCACAGTGTGCCGCCAACCACAACGCGTGCAGCAAATAGAAGAAGAGGAGGACTCTGACTCAGGCGCTTTTCTGGGCTGGGTCTTTGAAGTTTCAGAAGACGATGGCACATGGTCCGCCCAAATTAAAGTCAACGGAATACCCCACAACTTTAAACTGGACACAGGCGCATCGGTCACAGTCGTGGGGGAATCTTGGACAAAAGGGAAAACTCTGAAACCTTCAACGAAAGTACTGAGAGGTCCCGGGAACACCCAACTTCACGTATTGGGCACTCTCCAGGCAACACTGCAATACAAATCAAATGAGATCCAAGAAACACTCTATGTGCTGAAGGGACAACCGTGCGCCCTCCTCAGCAAAACTGCATGCATAAAACTTAATCTCATCGCCCGCATCAATTGCGTTTCTGCCCAATCTCCTTCCATGCCCCTCACACACACACCCGCAAGCCAAACGGACCCCAAAACAGACTTTCCAGAACTGTTCAAAGGGCTAGGGTCACTTCAAAAACCCTACCGCATCTCCCTTGATCCCACAGCCAATCCAACGTGCATCTACACCCCTCGTAAGATCGCACACCCTCTCCTGCCAAAGGTGAAACAGGAGATCGATGACATGCTACAGAAAGGGGTCATCTCGCCAGTCGAGGAGCCTACCAGCTGGTGCTCAGGAATGGTAGTTGTTCCTAAACCCAACGGCGCGGTTCGCATTTGCGTTGACCTCACCGGACTCAACAAAGCGGTGAAAAGAGAGGTCCACCCCATGTTTTCCGTAGATGAAAGTCTGGCGAAATTGGCAGGCAGCAAGATATTCTCAAAACTTGACGCCAAGAGTGGATTTTGGCAGATCCCCCTCAGCGAAGAGTCCCGCCTTCTCACGACCTTCATCACACCCTTCGGCAGATACGCTTTCAACCGCCTTCCCTTCGGTATCTCTTCAGCTAGCGAGATATTCCAGCGAACCATGACAGAGATCCTTGAGGGGGTCGATGGCGTCATCTGCCACATGGATGATATCCTCGTTCATGCGCCAAACCGAGAGATTCACGACAAGATCCTGAGAACGGTCATGACAAAACTCAGAGACGCAGGGCTTACGCTCAATGAAAAATGCGAGTTCTTCAAAGACTCCATCTCCTTCCTGGGTCACATCATCGATCAGCATGGAATCCGGGTCGACCCACGGAAAGTCCAGGCTGTTCAAGACTTCCCAGCTCCAAAAACAGTCACAGAGCTACAACGTTTTCTTGGAATGGTGAACCAACTGGCGAAATTCACTCCAGGCCTGGCAAACATGACACAACCACTTCGAGAGCTTCTGCGCAAAGACACATCATGGCTGTGGGGAGACGCACAACAGACGTCTTTCACCAACATCAAAAAACTGCTCATCTCAACGCCGGTACTGGCTCATTATGACCCCAAGAAAGAAACTGTCATTGCAGCCGACGCCTCGAACACAGGCATTGGCGCAGTCCTGTTGCAAATACAAGAGGACAAAACACGTCGCCCAGTCTGCTACATCTCACGTTCCCTCACAGACACAGAAACGAGATATGCGGTGATCGAAAAAGAAGCCCTAGCAGCCACATGGGCCTGCGACCGACTCAACGAGTACGTCTTAGGTCTTGACTTTACGATCGAGACAGACCACAAACCACTAGTCCCGCTTCTCAGCACCACAGAGATCGCAAAAATGCCACCTCGCATACAACGTTTCCGCCTGAGACTGATGCGCTTCAATCCCAAAGTGATACACGTGGCAGGAAAGGAACAAACAACGGCAGACGCACTCTCTCGTGCGCCATCGTCAGAACCTCAAACGACAGATCTCAAATTTATCAACGAAGTCACTGCCTACATCAGACATACAATTGAGATACTGCCCGCTTCAGCACGAAAACTAGACGAAATCAGACAAGCCCAAGAGACAGACACTGAACTGTCAGAAATCAGAAAACACTGCCTAAACGGATGGCCCGGCTACATGCCACAAAATCCACTGCTGCAGCAGTACTTCAAAAACAGACAGCACCTCACAATAGTCGATGATCTGCTGCTCTACGATGACCGCATCGTCATTCCCCTACAATTACGCCTGGACACACTCGATCGTCTACATGAGGGACACCAAGGCATCACCAAATGCCAAGCTCTAGCGCGCATTTCCGTCTGGTGGCCCAACATAACTGGACAGATTGAAGAGATGGTGAGAAAGTGCCAAACATGCAGCAAACTGCGACCAGCGGCGAAGGAACCACTACTCCCTTCGTCAATACCTGACAGACCCTGGTCAAGATTGGGCATGGACCTTTTTGAATTCAAAGGCAAAACTTACCTGATTGTGGTGGACTACCTGTCGAGATGGATTGACATGCGCCCTCTCCACCAGTTGTCCAGCGCCGCAACCATCAACGCCATCAAGAGCATCTTTGCCACGCACGGCATCCCCGACGTGGTGATGTCTGACAACGGGCCGCAGTTCTCCTCATATGAATTTCAAAAGTTCGCAGAGAATTACGGCTTCACGCATACTACCAGTTCTCCCAAATTCCCTCAGAGCAACGGCGAGGCTGAAAGAGCCGTACAGACCCTCAAAAACCTATTGAAAAAATCGGACGACCCGTACCTGGCCCTACTAACGTACAGGAGCACACCGATTCACAATGGCCTGGCCCCTTCTGAAATATTAATGGGCCGAAAACTCCGAACGCGACTACCCGTACATCCATCCACACTCCAACCAACACTCCTCAACAAAGAGCTGTGGCAAAAGAAGGAAGAAAACTACAAGGAAAAACAGCGACTCAACTACAATGCCAGGCATGCCGTTAAAACTCCGCCAAACCTGAACACTGGGGATTCAGTTTTCATCAAAGACATGCAGACACCAGGGCAGATCCTCGAGCGACACAACAGTCCTCGCTCCTTCATCGTCCGCACTGAAAAAGGCACCCTTCGCCGCAACCAGTCACACCTCGTAGCGACTCCGGGTGCAGCCCCGCCGACGCCAAGACGAACGCCACATCACAACTGTCAACCAGCAACACCAACTCCACCAGCATTGCCAGCCTCACCCGCCACTGTGGCGACACCAGGCATGACAACCCGCAGTGGCAGAGCAGTGAAAGCCCCAGACAAACTAAATCTGTGAAACAACCAGAACGGCCGCATGGTGCACTCTATGTCAGATGCCCTGGCCACAGCATCATGCATGCTGTCGCGACGGCTCTTGACAGTATATTATGACACGCCATGATTTGTGTTTTCATTTATAACCGAGTGTTTGTTCATTTTGCATGGCTAGTACTAGTCACATGTTTTACGTTTATCACTTTAATCTGTTAACCTTATGCAGTGCACCCATGCAACAAAGTGTAGATCCCAAATTGGTCTGAGAAAGGCCCTTACGGCTCACCAATTTGGGCAAATTAGCAGGAATGTGTGATTTGTGCAGAAATTGTGAAGATCCCACATTGGTCAGAGAAAGGTCCTCAAGGCTCACCAACTGTGAACGATCAATTTAAATTAGAGTTTCACGTGTGTATTTTTTTTAGATGGTGAACATGGACATCAACACAAAATTGCTATACATGTACTTTCTTTATTTGAAATCTCAAAAAAAACAAAAAAAACATCCAGGACTGATGCTTTAGAGTGACATACAACTTTATGAATGAGTGACCTCATACGTATTACTGCAACAAACATTTTATTTTCACATGTTTATTTGGAAAAGGGGAGAGGGGTGCATGAAGCTTGTAAGTTGAAGTTTACAAAAGTTTGAAGTTTGTTTAGTTTATAATTTTGTGTTAAGAAAATTGGTTTTAAAATATTCTAAAAAGGGAGGTGTTGGATAGGTCGAAGTACGCCCACTTCGGCCTAACATGCAGACGACAAGGGAAGGGAAATAACTCCGGCTTTGTAAGGGGAACTTCGGGTAATAAAGATGGCTACACCAAGTTATTCAACTGTCCTGTCTGCTTTGTGACCACGCAATACTACAGACCCTGAGCACCAGAATGTGTTACATGCATGTGCAACAAGGATAGAACAAAATATAGTTGATACAAGCAGCAGCAAAAAGAAAGGGCGAATTTTTTCTCGGACTCACTGGGCAGATTCCAGACAGTAACATCGAGACAGCAAAGAATCAACAAAAGCCCTTCACCCGAACCACCGCAACCCCTCCTCTCCCTCTCCCACTGTCATCTGGTCTCAAGACTGTTATGCAATAATGTCGACCCATCCTTCACAGGACCGGCACGGTTGGCCTAGTGGTAATGCGTTCGCCCCGTGATCGGGAGGTCGTGGGTTCGAACCCCGGCCGGGGCATACTTAAGACTTTAAAATTGGCAATCTAGTGGCTGCTCCGCCTGACGTCTGGCATTATGGGGTTAGTGCTAGGACTGGTTGGTCCGGTGTCAGAATAATGTGACTGGGTGAGACATGAAGCCTGTGCTGCGGCTTCTGTCTTGTGTGTGGCGCACGTTATATAACAAGCAGCACCGCCCTGATATGGTCCTTCGTGGTCGGCTGGGCGTTAAGCAAACAAACAAACAAACAAACATCCTTCACAGGAAGCAGCCAGGCTGTTGATTTCTGGTATGTGTCCAAAGGGGAAGAATGCGTATATCCCAAGAAAAAAGCCTGCGCGAGAAGGGAGGTACCTTTAAGATCCATATAGAGGGTGAAAAAAAGCAATAGCGCAGCATGATGTTCATATTTTTCAATACAATCGTTGTCACTTTGTACATAAATGTTGTGTAGACATGGATTTGAATTCCAGGCGTAGCCCTCTTGCTCTCGCATTTTCACATTTCATTTCAAAAAGAGTAGTCATATATAATTTTGCAAATTGTGTATATTTGTGTGCCGCATTATTTTTTTCCAGCTTAATGCCGGTATACATTTCGGAGGAAAGTTTTAACTTGGTCCCATTTCGGTCTATCTCTTGCTCGAAATGAAATGTTATGATTATTATAAATAAGAAGGTCCGATACACTAGTCCTAATCCCGTCACATAATGAAATATCGGTCTCCCCCAACCCCCCCCCCCCACCTTCTTTCCCTCTTCCCTCCTACACCCCCACCCCCACCTCAACTGCCTGTCTCTGAACGCACGAACGAACTTGAACGACCATGAGACGGATAAGATACACAGAAAAACACTCCGGACACAGAAAGACGCATGCATACACAAACACAGACGCAGAAAGACAGACAAACAAAACCTGACAGTCACACACTCACACAGATACAGGCAGCCAGACAGACGGACAGATACACTACCGACACACTGACAGACAGACGGACAGATACACTACCGATACACTGACAGACAGACGTACAGATACACGGTACCGACACATTGACAGACAGACGGACAGATACACTACCGACACACTGACAGACACTACCGACACACTGACAGACAGACGGACATACACTACCGACACACTGACAGACAAACGGACAGATACACTACCGACACACTGACAGACAGACGGACAGATACACTACCGACACACTGACAGACAGACGGACAGATACACTACCGACACACTGACATACAGACGGACAGATACACTACCGACACACTGACAGACGGACGGACAGATACACTACCGACACACTGACAGACAGACGGACAGATACACTACCGACACACTGACAGACAGACGGACAGATACACTACCGACACACTGACAGACAGACGGACAGATACACTACTGACACACTGACAGACAGACGGACAGATACACTACCGACACACTGACAGACAGATACACTACCGACACACTGACAGACAGATACACTACCGACACACTGACAGACAGACGGACAGATACACTACCGACACACTGACAGACAGACGGACAGATACACTACCGACACACTGACAGACAGACGGACAGATACACTACTGACACACTGACAGACAGACGGACAGATACACTACCGACACACTGACAGACAGACAGATACACTACCGACACACTGACAGACAGACGGACAGATACACAACTGACACACCGACAGACAGACGGACAGATACACTACCGACACACTGACAGACAGACGGACAGATACACTACCGACACACTGACAGACAGATACACTACCGACACACTGACAGACAGATACACTACCGACACACTGACAGACAGATACACTACCGACACACTGACAGACAGATACACTACCGACACACTGACAGACAGATACACTACCGACACACTGACTGACAGACAGACGGACAGATACACTACCAACACACTGACAGACAGACGGACAGATACACTACCGACACACTGACAGACAGACGGACAGATACACTACCAACACACTGACAGACAGACGGACAGATACACTACCGACACACTGACAAACAGACGGACAGATACACTACCGACACACTGACAGACAGACGGACAGATACACTACCGACACACTGACAGACAGACGGACAGATACACTACCGACACACTGACAGACAGACGGACAGATACACTACCGACACACTGACAGACAGACGGACAGATACACTACCGACACACTGACAGACAGACGGACAGATACACTACCGACACACTGACAGACAGACGGACAGATACACTACCGACACACTGACAGACAGAGAGGTCAGATCAAGACAGAGAGGCGGGTGGTTGTCTAAATCTACGTCACTTTAAATAAACACACTCTCTCTCTCCTTTTTTTTTCTTTGTCTAAAAAGAACGATGATGATAATTACACAGTCAGAACAAAATCCACGCCACGTCTTGACAGGAAATAAAAAGGAAAAAGAAAAAAGAAAAGAAGAATTTAGAGGCGACACTTTTGTCAACTGAAGTCGACGGCAGCATGACGTTGTTTGGACAGTTTGTCAACACCGCACAATAACTTGATTCTCCAGCCTCACAGCCCGGGGAGAATAGAAGATTGCAGGGTGAGATAGAGCGAGTTGTTTGGGCTTAGGGTGCAGCACGCCCCCGAACCAAGTCGCTAACCTGTCGTTAAGATTTAATTGTCTTGGTTGTTGTAGGATATTTCGCGCACGAGCGACTCTGTAGAAAGGATGGATGTCGAGAAGTCTCTTGCAATATCAGTGGTTGTTGTGAGCAAGGACGATGAACTCTTCTGAGTCTTTGAGAACCTTATAATGATTGATACTAGATGAGAGCAGAAGTGGCACGAAAGTTCAAATACGTTCGAAAACGTGTGTTGGGTTCTCATTCATTGACCGTTTGCCGATGCGTCCTCTCGGCAACACAGTTTTAGTGCTACACATTGGTTTAAGAAAGGCTTATTCAATAAGTTGTGGAGCAGTAACATGACAGGCCTGTCTCACGTTCGCAACAAGCAAATGCTAATATAAAGCGACTCAAACAGAAAATGCATTTACATAAGCAAGTACAGTACCTCATAAAACATCAACATTTACACAAGTCAGTATATTACCTCATATGTTTTACGTGAGAGAAATAAGACAGGAGAAACAGCGTTGAAGACTGAAGTGGAGAAGGGTTCCATGTGAACAGCACTTGTACATGGGTCAGTCGGTCCTAATAGATAGGAGAAGTCCGTTCTGAATCGATGCAATGTTGATCAATAAAACTTGTGCTCTTGTTGGATCGAAAGGGAATCGGGTTAATATTCCCGAACCTGGACACGGAGAAAGGTCCTTTGGGGCCATGTGCGGTAATGCAAACGAAGTAGGAGACGTCGTCTCAGACCCCGAGAAGAGTTCTCTTTTCTTTGTAAGGGACTCGCTCCCGGGTGCTGTAAATTTAAATATAACCGGAACACTTTGTTTTGGCTCGTTTGTTTGTTTGTTTGTTGGTTGTTTGTTTGTTTGTTTGTTTGTTTGCTGGTTGCGTGTGTGCATGCGTGCGTGTGAGTGCGTATGTGTGTGTGTTTGTGTGTGAGAGTGTGTGTGTACATATGTATGTGTGTGAGTGTGTGTGTGTATGTGTGTGTATGTATGTATGTGTGTGTGTGTGTGCACGTGAGTGAGTGTGGCGCGCGCATACAGCGATTTCCAGAAAAGTACCCGACCATACTGTTCTTATGAATGTCTTTGATGACATATCCTATCCGGCTTTTTACAAAATTTGAGGCCGCACTGTGACGACCTCATTTTTCAAATGAATTGATTTAAATTTAGGTCGAACAATCTTTTTAGATTTTTGATGACTGATCCCGGGCTTTCAGTGTTGATCGTTTAGTTTAAGGTCGACATATTGACTAAATGTTTTGATATCGCTTCACGCGACTTATTATTTTTCGCAGAACGTTTGTGCTACAGAATCTAATTGTTCCAATAAAATCACGCAATACGTTTCTCTGACACCTACATTTATTGATCATCAGACGTAATGCTAATGGACCATGCCTTCTTACATGCGTTTCTCGACGGTTGAATCTTACATCAGAGTTAAAAAGTAACAACGTATGAGTATGTGACAATGTAAACAACACATAAAACTGCTTCTGGTTCTTTCAGTTCATTCGAGGTCAAAAGGGCACATTAGCATCAAAGGATAAACTCATATAATTATATTCTTGACGATCAAACTCGGTTAAACAACACCATAATTATTGTATTTCGGTTAACCGAGAGTGCTTTTTAAAGGCTGACATAGTCCTATTTAATTAGTTTAATTACTTCCAGGGCTTTTCCCATCGTTGCGGGGATGTATAAATTGAGCTTCCTGCAAAGTTTTAGGTTTGAAGTCCTTACCAATTACGAGAAATAATTAATTCTTTATTGCATTGTTTAGCAACAGTTCTCCAGGACTTGGGCTATTTTTAGACCGTTGACGTCACTTCGTGACGTTTCGTAAACCAAAGATGGCGTTTGAGACTGTTCTGTTTACATTCGACACTATCAACACCATTTTGCAATACTGAAATAATTTTTTCTGTGTTCGAAAGCTACAGCCAATCGTTATTATATCCCCTTAGGTACAGTTTTATAACATTATTGGCACATGTAAACAATATGAATTAATTAATGAACGCTACGAGTATGGCAGCCTTCAAGTTCTTCCAGTCAGAAGCAGCCATCCTGTAATCTCTTTTTTTTCCCCTATTTGTATAATAATGTTTGGCAGCTGTTCTGCTATTCTGATAGTCTTAAGTATCTCGAAATGTTATGAAAGACATTTAGTCGTTTGTGTGTGTGTGTGTGTGTGTGTGTGTGTGTGTGTGTGTGTGTGTGTGTGTGTGTGTGTGTGTGTGTGTGTGTGTGTGTGTGTGTGTGTGTGTGCGCACTTGGTCACTCTTGTGAGAGAAAGGAAGAAGGGATATAAAACATCACGCATAATCTTTGGCATTTTCACGTAAACAAGTTTACTCGAACTGAATGACATTCTGTTGGTTTTATTTCATGTAATGTATTTATGTATAATTGTAAGCTCCACTAGAAAAGATACGTGGGGTTTTTTTTGTCAAGGAGAAGATAAAAAAAACCAAAAAAAACAGCAAACGTAGGACATAACTGACAAACGTGCATACACATTTTATGAAATTACTGCGCTTTTTGTCAGCATCCTGCGGTGTTTTTCTCTAGATTTGCGTACCGTGCAGTTACGACCGCTCCATTCATCGTCTTGAGACGCGGCGGATGTCGCCAGATGACATGATAACAAAATGACATGATACGCAGACATCGGCAAGGAGATGAACCGATAACCCAATGATCATGATGACAGACAGTTATTCATCATCATTATCTATTGGCATTCTGGTTTAAACGACCTCACAAGTCCATGGGCTTATTAAGGACATTAGTTGTCAACAAGCTGCCAACAAGTTAGTATTTGAAGACATGGGAGGATGAAAGCGTATGAGAGAGAGAGAGAAAGAGAGAGAGAGGGGGGTAGAGAGAGAGAGAGAGAGAGAGAGAGAGAGAGAGAGAGAGGAGGAAGAGAAAGAGAGAGAGAGCGAGGAGAGAGTGAGAGAGAGAGAGAGAGAGAGGAGGAAGAGAAAGAGAGCGAGAGGGAGAGAGAGAGGGAGAGAGAGAGAGAGCGAGGAGAGAGAGAGAGAGAGCGAGTAGAGAGTGAGGGAGAGAGAGACGGAGAGAGTTAGAGAGAGATAGCGGGGGGTTGGGGGTGGGTACGCAACTTTTTTGGATGTGAATATATTGGTCTCGGCATCCAATGAGCACCTTCTGCACAAATCTTTGGACTACAATCTCCACCCACATGCCTTTAATGGACTGAAATGACGCTGAAGGGAATGGTGTTGGGTGTGTGGTGGGGAGGGGCAGAAGGAGGGGAAGGGGGAAAGAGAAGCACAAGGCAAGGGGGGAGGGGAGATGGGGGTGGAGGAGGAAAGGATTCTGAAGACATGGCTTTCAAAGATTTATCCCGACGTCACAACTCAGTTGACGAAACATGCCACCCATCAAGACTCAAATACCACTCATTATTACTGAAACATATTCCTACCTATCAAATAAAGATCTGTGTAGCGCGCTAACTAACCTAATCATTAGCTGAACAGATTTTGCAATGGTACGTTCTGAGTGACCCACGACCCGTAGGCGCCATCCAGCTTAACGACACACGTTGAGGATGTTGCGAGGGGGGCTTTAGGGGAGGGGGAGGTAGGGGGGAGGGGGGGGGGGGGGCTTAAGAAGAAGAAGAAGAAGAAGGGAAGGAGAAAAGTAATGAAAGGCAAATGTAAAGAAGAAAAAATTTACGTCGAGAGCAGCCATTTAAAAGTGAAAGACTGTGGCATTAATCATCATCATTTGTCAATTTTCAATTCTGTAGCTGTAATTTACGTCATTCGGTGGGGGGGGGGGGGGGGGGTGAGATGGAGTTGGTAGTTGGAAGGGCCGAGGATGGGGGTGGGGTTGGGGGTGGGGGTGGAGGCGGGATGAGAGAGAGATAAGGCCGGTCAGGAAGGTAACGTTTGTGGCGGAGTTGAAGCCAAAACATAGTTATTGAGTGCACATGTACGTCCGAATTAACCGCGCGGGTAATTTTTTTAATGCAGCATTAGGCAAAAATAATGACACATACAAAATAAAACTGCGCCTTTAACAGGGGAGAGTTCAACACCAGTTAATATTAGGCCAAAGAAGAAAAGAAAAAGGCGGATCAGATCAGGGATTGGGGGGAACTGGCTTACACGCCGAGGATGATATGTTACTCTCAATCCAGATAAAAAAAGGCTCAAAGTATCGTGTGTCTCGTTGGAAGCTGTGTTAGTTTGATTTCAGTGAAAAGGGTTGGACAAATAAATACCCACAGCCAAAATAGAAAAAGACGCCCTTTCTGCATTTGCCAAGTTGGAAAAAAGGAAGGAGGTAAGCCATTCATTTTAAAGTTATCTCCTCAGGAATAGAAAAACAAGAAAGGTTAAGTTTATACGTATAATCATTGTGCGATGTAATTTTGTCATCGTCATCCTATTCCTTGCATCACAGTGATTTATTAACATTCGACACCTTTGTGAAAACATTAGACGCTATTTTATTAGAATCATTTTTTTAGCACCTATGTCGTCATTGGGAAGTTATCATTTTCTAGACTACTTTTCCATCTTTTTACTCTTTTTAAAAAAAAATTTACGCCAGAAATTATATCTCTATGCAATAAAGCTACTCTTACACTGTGCCGAATTGCCCTTGCGAATACCATTTTCCAATAATTCACAATGATCGGGACATGGTCGCAAGACTTTCGTAAATGTTCTTAACTATTCCTTACAATTCGTCTCTTGTTTTGAACACAGCAACTTGCTCCTACTATTCGCAAGGAAGTCATATTGCAATTTTTTTTCGCAACGTACTCGTTAGTACTCGCAAGACATTTGTAATCATCGCAAGCCATTCGCAACCATTCGTTATGCCTGTCTTTACATTGTGCCGAATATCCTTGCGAATATGAACATGTTGTATTCGGCCAAAAAAATAGACACATGGACATGAATAATATAGAAAATTGGAAGCCTTACAAATCCTTGCGAATGGCTTAAAAATGGTTGCGAGTGCTTGCGAATGTGTTCCGATCATTGAGAATACATGCGCATCAAAATCGCCGTTTAGTTGCAAGACGTTTGCAAGATATTCTTACTGTTTTTAAAACATTCGCAAGCAATTGCAGTCACTCGCAAGCATTCGTAAGGCTTTCGCAACATTCTTATGAATTGGGAAGAAATGGTCAAAACATTCCTGAGAAATTCGTAATGAATTCGCAACCATTCGCAAGATGTTGGCAAAATGTGCACGAATAAAATCCTTACGAATGCTTGTGAGCGCTACGCATACCTTTACGATGATTACGAATGGTTTGCGAATACTTACGAGTACGTTGCGAAACATTCAGAATATGACTTCCTTGCGAATATTAAGAGCATGTTGCTAATGTTCGCAAACAGAGACGAATGGTGGCGAATGGTTAAGAACATTTACGAATGTCTTGCGACCATGTGACATGTCCCGATCATTACGAGTTATTGGCGAATTCTATTCGCAAGGGCAATTCGCCAGAGTGTGAGAGCAACATTACGAACAATGCGAATTGCATACTCGTTTTATTCGTAAAATGTTTGCAAGCACTCGCAACACTCGCAAGGCCACTCGCAACGTTCGTAATAGATCCGTATATGGATTCGTATACAATCGCAATGATCGGTAGACATTCGCAAGCAGTCGCAACCATTCGTATGACATTCGCAAGGATTCGTAAGCCTTCGATTTTTCTCTGTTTTTTCCTGTCCATTCGTCTCTTTTTTGGCCGCATACAACATTTTCATATTCGTAAGGATATTCAGCACAGTGTAAGACAAGCTTAACAGAAAGACTTTCTATGAACTACTGAGGACTAATTTTAGAAACCTGTCAAAGTACAAATACTTGCTTTATTTCCGAAATTTATTTTATGCCTTTGATATCTACCCAGTGTTCATAATCATTAAGGAAATGCTCTGTTATTGCATGGTGTGACATGTGTAGAGTGAAATAAAACATACTTCAACATTCTATTTTTATTGTTCTTGAAGATGAATTTTTCCCCAAAACTAAAAGTTTTACCCCAAAATGTCGCAAGAACGTCAAATCATGCAAATATTATAAGATGTTTGGTGGCTTGTTGACAGACAAGCTTTCTTGTTGGTCCGAGGGGGGGCATATCGTCTTCGGTTTAATCTTTATCGACCAAGGCCGAAGGCCGCGGTTGATAAATATGAAAACCGAAGGCAATATGCTCCCCGAGGACCAACACAAAATGCTGGTCTGGCAACAAGCCACCAAACATCGTTTTTGTCATTATTTTGGATGAGCAAAAGTACGCACAATAACTGACGGGATCCCCAGTCTGAACGTAATTTTTAGAACGCAATTCCGGGACTCAAAGCGTCACAGTAGTTCGAGATTGGTACCTCGATTTCCCACGACTTCTCAAGAACTGTTCAGTCATTGTCGTATTAGTAGATACCAAATGACTGAGGGTAGTTGGACCATTGCATTTTTTGAAAGAAAATATTTTTTCAGGCATGCATGGAAATTATTTCTTTGTAAAAACAACTTAGGCTACTGAGAGGCCTTTTGCGCCCCTTGCGAAGGCCTCAAGCCAAATTGAGTCGGCAAGAATATGGGTTAAGTCCGTGTATTTCCCCGTTACCATTCCATTTTGTTCTCCTTTTTTTCTGCGTGCTTTTTCAGTCGCAGCTCAAATCTCAATGTTACAAGAAAAGTGTAATGTGACAAGGTTCTAAACGTTTTGCTTATTGCGACTTGTGTTAAACAAAATTGACAGCATGTCTGTATGTAGGTTAAAGAGTGTGACTAGAAATGTATCTTTTTGCACGAGGACACGTTAACAAACGAGCATGTAAGACAATGGGTATTATATCCAGGTGATAATTGATTCGCGCACTCAACGAGTCTACGGACAAAGGAGACATCTTCGCGGAGTCAACTTCGGGCTCAGTGTAGAACAACCTTTCGGCAATACTTGATTGCCATGTTGGATGTGTTCGGTCTTAGTGGGAATGAAGGTTTGTATCAGCTAACATTCATTTGCTAAAAGGATAACTGCATTTAAGGGTATATATTTTTGGCATGATGTTGTAGTGAGAAATGTAGGTCTGCATGAGTTCGATGAGTTTATGTTCTGAACAGAATGCTATATGTTAGGCGACATCATGTCGTCTTGCTAGGTGTATGAGGCCGTGTTGAGAAATATAGCTGCATGTAAGTTTAATGTTCACGTTCTGGACAATTTTAAATCACTGTTCTGAACAAGCTACGCTTTGTAGTCATGCTGAATGAGTGATGTCGAAGTGAGAAATACAAGTCTACATCACTTTCATTTTCATGTGCTGAACACATTTTTTTTTCTTAAACAATTTTTCATTCAGGCAAGCACAGATTTATAATGACAGATTCAAAAGCATTGTCACTGATAAGTCACAGCAATGACAGAGCTGAACACACATGTGATATTCAGTTACTTCGTACATTTTCAGAGCACGTCCCAAAAATCAGAGGAATACATTGACTATTGTAATAATGTACATCACTCGTCTTTATCCAACCGTTACTAGCTGTTGATACGGAATTCATTTTTTTAATTAACTGAGTCTGTTTCATGAGAATATTGTGAGCATATTTATCAATTTGGTACAAATTATAAAATTCTCTTAAAAATATTTGCATGTGGGGACGAATTTTGTTTATTCTGCATTTGTAAACAAAAAACTTTGCTGTTAATAAAATATAATCAGAACCAGCGTCTGTTTTCATGTGGTTTTCATGGTTCAATAGTACCAGTGTTGGTGTAAGTCTGAGTCTGTCGCAGTTATAACATTTTTCTTTCAGACATTTGTCAAATTCAGTCCAAATAACCTGGACATGTTCACATTGCCACAAATAATGATAAACTGTATCTTTTTCTAATTCACAAAAATTGCATACATTACTTGTGACCACCCCCATGTCTTTCAATATTGCATTAGTCACTAAAACCCTATTATTTATTTTAATTTGGAACCATTGTAGTTTTACCTCTTGTATTTTCTTTGTTTTGTAAAAGACTTTATTCCAATCAATTTCAGTTTCAATGATGTTTTCCCAACTTTGACATGCTTTTGGGACACATGTATCAGTTTTTGTAACAAGACAATTCATAAAATATTTTTGCTCCTTTTCCACCAGATATGAAAAGAGAAAGTGCTTTGTTAATGTCCATTGATTTTTTGATTCAATAACAATAATTTTTTCCCGCATATAACTCTTGATTGTGCTTATACAACCGTAATATCACAGAAAAGATGTCTCAACTTGCAATATTTCTTTAAACTCATTAAAACTTAAAAACTTTCCATTCTCCTTTAATAAGTCTTTTGCATACAATATACCATTTTCAGTCCAATCCACAAAATGAAACGCTTAGTTATCAATCTTGAATTTGGTATTGATGAAAAGTGGTTCTATCAACAGTTCTTCAGATGTAGTGATCTCTGTTTTAAAATAAACTTCTTCATAAGCTTCAAATAAATATTTTCAAAACAAATTTACTGTACAGTCGTTAAATAATTTCCCTCCAAACTTTGACACCAGTGCTAATTTAGGGCATCTTATCAATAATATTTCTTTCCATTTTGGATTGTATGTTGTGTTCAGAACTTTCTTGATCCAATTAATTTTAAGGAATGAATATAAGCCTTAATGGACGGAATATTTACACCTTCTTCTTCTATCTTGTGGATAGCCATTGGTCTTTTTATTTTGTCTCTTTTGTTTTGTTTTATCCCATACAAATTCAAAGCACATTTGTTGTATTTGTTGGACAATTGTATCTGGTGGGTTTGGATGCATGATCCACAAATAAACAAGTTTGGAAAATACAAGTGATTTCAGGACTGCTACTCTTCCTATCGGTGTAGTTGACCGTTTTGCCCACGTGTTAAATCACTTTTTTTGCTTCATTAAACTTATCATTTATGTTCATCTCTGCCATATTTGACAAATCGTTGTTAATCCAGAGCCCCAGTATTTTAAATTTGTTAGGTTTCCAACACATGCTGAACACATTCTTTATTTGAGGGTACAAAACAGTTACACACAGGAGTCCTGCATAACTACTCATTAAACACTCTGGATAGAAATGTTCCACCTTTGTACACGCTTTCTGTAACCAGTTTTCAAGAGAGAGTGAATTGTGAAGAAGTCTGGCGCATAGTAAATACTGACAGTGCGTACTAATGTGAACACTAAGGTATTTTCTGAGTGCTTCAAAACACCTCTACAAATTGTGATCACACAAGTGCGTATAATGTGTGTATAAAATGTACACTCTACACAGAAGTGTTCCACAATTGAACACATTTCAGTTACAAGTTTTGAACACTTTGTGACATAGTTCACCAGTTCGACTAGCAAAAGAGGCACTCACAATAAACACATAGAGCTCACAAGTGATCATTTGAACACTAGTAAACACTATGTGTGCAATGTACGTGTGACAGGGGAGGCTACCGCTCCTTTCACAGCAGACTCTGCGCCCGAGTTGTTGGCCTTTAAGTCAACACCGGTGGATTGTGGTATTCTGTTTGTGATGGGGTCTGGTGGTTTCCGATTGTCTGTATGTTCATGGAAACCTTCGGGTTTTCATAACAGTTTTTATAGGGCTAAGAAATTAGCCCTAACATTTTCAATCCTGTTTGATTGCACTTCGCCTCCCGAGGTGATCGTAGTGTTACGGCACTCGGTTACATCCGTTTGCCAGTAGAATAGTGTACTGTGTCACAAAGTGTTCAAAACGTGCAACAGACATGTGTTCAAAAGTGGAACACTTCTTTTTTTATGTTTGGGAAGACGCTACATTGCGGTGCCCTTTCAATCAATAAAACAATAAGATTATATAACAAACTTGTTTTCTGTATGTCTGACTGTACATGAGGCTGAATCATTGATCTGTGGCACACAAAAAATACCCCTTACGTTTGGAACACTTCTGTTTAGAGTGAAGAGTGAACCCACAGAGATGACGAAAGAAGGCAGGGAGTATGGACGACTACGCTACTTGTACGCGGGCTGGGCTGTGATGGAGACCATGTTGTTCGGGGGGATCGTCAACGGCTGGGCCTCGCTGGTCTTCGTGCTCAAGGAGGATGGGCTGTACGAGTCTCTATGCACGTCCGCGCCGTCTGACCTTATGGACAACGTCACCGCGTCTTCCACTGTTCCAATGGGTAAGAGAGAGAGAGAGAGAGAGAGAGAGAGAGAGAGAGAGAGAGAGAGAGAGAGAGAGAGAGAGAGAGAGAGAGAGAGAGAGAGAGAGAGAGAGAGAGAGAGAGAGAGAGAGAGAGAGAGAGAGAGAGAGAGAAATTCAAAGCTCACAATCCAGTGTCATTATTGAATTTTTTAAACATGTTTTTTATTTTATATATAAGCCACTGTTATCAATGCAAAGAATGATTCTATTTAAAGTAATTGGCGGAATGGCCTTCAAAACAAACTGCGCATAATTTGGCCATTTGTGCCTTTGGTCGATGAACAAGCAAACTTTCCAACTCCATGTTTGTCTCCCTTTGCTTGTCACGTTCGAGCTCAATATGACCGCGCCGATGTTTTTCTTCTAAATCCCATGTAATAAAATCAACGCATCTGTACAGGTCACTGTTTATGCTGATAAGAGCAAGTAATGCAAAT
>NC_090256.1:32019788-32067288 GCF_037325665.1 Littorina saxatilis
CAGAAAATGTTGGACATGTAACAGACACTGATTCAAGTTTGAACATTTCACAAAATGCAGATAAAATGATCCAGTCCACTGGCAAACTGAAGGCCGACAAAAACAGTAATTTTTCACCATCCGAATGCTCTCCGACAGGAAATCATGAGCACATCTACGGCCAAGCAAACGATAATGTCTGCGCTCCAGCAGACGACCTGAAGCCAGTTTCTAATGGTGAACCCAGACACCCAGGAACACGACAACGCTCACCCATTCCGACAATCTCGGGATCCCTGAATGAGAAACATCCCATGAATAACCTGATCAACAATGGAAGAAAGTTTGTCAGCATCATTCAGATCACTCCGTCGGAGTCTTTGGCACTGAATTCGGACACACAGTGCTCAGACAACGATTCTGGAGCAACAGGAGCAGACAGCGACGGACGCAAAGGCGAGAAGAACCACTCAGCTGAAACGAAGATAACCGAAACCGCGGATGTCGATGTAGACGAAAGTGAACCGAGACTTCCTGGACGCACGAAGGTCAAGGTCAAAGTCGATGACGACAACTTTGATAAGAGGATGAACGGGAGTTCAAAGGTCAAGGACGCACGTCATGTCTCCATGACTCTTGATGTTCAGGACACGGTTGATTCAGGTACGGTATCGATACATTTCTTGATTATTATTTTTGTATCAAGATCGGATGAACTGTACTAGTTTTTGGTGGAAAAGGTTCCCTTTTACCCTAGTTTAAGTGAAAGGCCTTGCGTATACGAGAGTTAAAAAATGAGACAAGCTTAAACTTCTTTTGCATATATAAACACATATGCTAATCAAGACTAATATGACAGGATGTTTTTCTTTTGTGTCAGTCAACAAGAAACATAAATTGTGTGTACGTTACCAAACACCTCTCCTGCATCAAAAGGCGTAATCATAACAAAAGGAAACCTAACATGTTACTTTAAAAAGAAAATCAGAACAAATAGAAAACACACGGTATTGTTTTCAACTGTTAAGAAAAACCCACAGACAGTAGTGCAGTGATATTTTCAAAACAGATTTAAACAAATGTACATCAGAGAAGCAAGCAGACAGTGTTGAAAAGACAGACGCCGAGGAGATGTTCCCGACGCTGAAGAGCTGCGTGACGTGCACGGTGTTCTGGTTGCACGTGCTGTGGCAGTGCTGCAACGTACTGCGTCTTGTCGCCTTCTTCGGCCTCCTCAACCGTAAGCTGTCCGACATGTTCCCCGGCAACAAAGACAAAGGTAACTATGGTGAAAATAAATGAATCAATGAATGAACGCATAAATCAATAAACCAACCAATCAATCAACCAACAAACCAATCAATCAATAGATCAACCAATCAATCAATAAATCAATCAATCAATCAACCAACAAACCAATCAATCAATAGATCAACCAATCAATCAATAAATCAATAAATCAATCAACCAACAAACCAATCAATCAATAGATCAACCAATCAATCAATAAATCAATCAATCAATCAACCAACAAACCAATCAATCATTAGATCAACCAAATGTCCACCAAAATACTCGTGTGACTTGGAATAATAGGCCGTGAAAGGTGGATGCAGCGCCTATAGGCTGTTGATCTACTGGCCGATGTGAATGCGTGATATATTGTGTAAAAAATTTCATCTCACACGGCATACGCGCTTTGAACTTCGGATAAGGCGCTATATAAATACCCGTTATTATTATTATTATTATTATTATTATAATCAATCAATCAACCAAAAAAACAATCAATCAATAGATCAACCAATCAATCAATCAATCAATCAACCAACCAATCGATCAATCAATCAATCAATAAATCAATCAATCAATCAGTGGATGAAAATAAACACAAAGTACAATTAAAAACAAACAAACAAATGAACAAAAGAAACCATCAAGAACCAAATAAGAAATATACTGTTTAATCTTTTCTTGTATTTTGATCGAGCAATATTTGAAATATTTCTTTGCAGCATGGGCACCCCACGGGTTCTGTTTGTTCAAGTCCATTTGTTTTTAATTATTTCGTAATAAAAATTAAACATTCCAATAATCAACTTTTTGTTTTTTTGATCCTGTAGTTTTTGAAAAAAATTCTTTGCAGCATGGGCGTCCCACTGGTTCTGTTTGATCATGCGAATTGTTTCTTAACACAGATTTTGAAATGGTCGTGTTGTTTCAGTAAGTTTCTTCACCAACGTTCAGGCCTACTGCATGCTGGCGATAATGGCTGTGTGCTGGATATCTGGGGCTCTCTATGACTGGCAGACATCCATGTTTAAAGGTAAACAAACGACAGGGACAAATAGGATAAGATCAGATAAGATAAGATAAGATATGATATCATATGATGTCACACGCTTAACGCGTTCTTTCTTTGCCACTACTAAAGCAAACGTGTGCAAGATTGTATGTTACACGCTTTGGAGCATGTGCAAGAACGGATTCAAACTCGAAATCGTCCCTCCAAAAGCCCCAAAATGCACACACGACTTTTATTTCTCCTGCTGTTATCGTTTCTTCTCTTTACAAATTCTTCAACGCTGAGAATACTGAAAACGGCATCCCAGACGACAGTACTGTTTCCATACGCGAATTTAGCTGCCCTTGGAAAGTGGCTCGCTCAGGAGGCCTGTTAGTCTGAAACTAGAAGGACAGAGTTCTGAACATAGATGACAAAGACCCCGAAAAGAACAAACATTTCGCGGATGCAGACACAGAAAGACGTCATGAAGAATGCGATGCTTCAAAAGATACAGACTGTGACGATGATTGTGACGTGATTCACATATATTGAGACGTCATTCATAGTTGTTCGGTCACTTCCGTCAAAAGGTAGATCTCTCCACAATGGCTGCTCCTGTGTTTAGGTTTGTCAAGTTTGAGTACGCAAAACGTGTTTGTTCTCTCCTCTGTTGAAGCTGTGAGACATACATGCTATTCCGACTTTGTCGTGTGACAGAGTTTTCTTTTACACTCGATTAGCTGATGTCTAACTCAGTCTCACGGCTTCGTTAGACAATCAACGTAATCTCGTGTGGAAGAAAACGTCTGTCATACGACCAAGTCTGAATAGCAGGTAATATATCATATCATATCATATCATATGATGAGATGAGGTGAGATGAGGTGAGCTAAGGTGAGCTGAGCTGAGGTGAGTTGAGATGAGATGAGATGAGATAATTCTTTGTTAACAACGTAGAGGCATAAGCAAACAGCTGCTGAGAGAGAGAGAGAGAGAGAGAGAGAGAGAGAGAGAGAGAGAGAGAGAGAGAGAGAGAGAGAGAGAGAGAGAGAGAGCTTCATAAGAAATAAAATAATAATAATAATAATGGACATTTATTAATCGCCGTTTCTCACAAGAGCTCACGGCGATTTACATATTAATTTCTGCCGTGTGAGATGGAATTTTTTACACAATATATCACGCATTCACATCGGCCAGCAAACCTCAAGCCTATTAGGGCGAGCATTCACATTTCACGGCCTTTATTCCAAGTCACACGGGTATTAGGTATAAGATTGGAATATAAGCAAAAGATAAGCAAACGTCAGGTGTTGTTACATGTGCTTTGTTTTGGACTTATATTGGGTTTAGGTTATGTGACAGATTTAACTCTTCTTGTACATGCACTTGCTTTTCATATCATTTTCTTTGTCATTTCTACCAGAACCGTTTTGCTCTGAAAAAAAATGAAAAAAAGACAAAATATAGCGAAAGAAATTTTTTGTTTGTTTCGATGTAGGACGAAGTAGCAGATTCCAGCGACTTATTTTGCCTGGTGCCTTGCCATTGGCCATGACCTCCCTGGTGGGCGTGGCTATCACCGTTCTGTGGTTGATTGAGAGCGAGGTGGCGCTCTACGTCATGTTTACTCTCCTCGTTTTCTACAACGCTTTTATCTTTGGCGTCTGCATCAGCTTTCTTCTCAGAGTGTACGTTTTACTTTGGTTTTTTGTGGTAAAAGAGCAGTATTTTCCAATAATGATTTACTTTAAAATGCTTATGTTTTTTGTGTGTTTTAATAGTTTTTTTTCCTCAGAGTGTTTGTTATTTGTGGGTCTTGTTGTAAAAAATGCAGTATGTTAGCAGTTATGAAATACGTTACCTCTGGCGAGAGAGGAAATTAAACAGGAGTAAGGTTGTTTAAAAAAATGTTTGCAGCAAATTAAAAAAAATCTATTGTTCAGTATAACATATTTGTTTAAGTAAGTAAGGAAGGAAACCGAATTAGCTTCCATATTTCTTCCAGAGTTCAGCAAAAGAGGGAAGGACACATATTGTAAGTCCTTTAATATACACCAAGTCCTGTTGACCCTAACGTGACTTTAGACGTCCACATTAAAGGCACAGTAAGCCTCCCGTAAACCATCACAGAGCTCCCCGAGCGTCTACATACAGTACAAGCATACTTCCATTTGAACGCTCACCGAACGGGAACATCCTGGCTGCTTTCTGTCGAGCGTGAGAAATTTTCAAAGAATTTATTTTCGTGGACTTAGCCTATAACAACAATGGCGCCTCGTTTTGGTGCTGGACGGCTGTTATGAATATTCAACTTACCGGAAATCACGCCCGGACAGTAAGCCTCCCGTAAACCATCACAGATACTGTCAGGCTTTTACACACAGTACAAACACCCTTCCATTTGAACGCTCACCAAACGGGAACATCCTAGGTGCCTTACGTAAAGAGCGAGCAATTTTTAAAGAATTAATTTTGCAGATTGTCAAAAATGAGTTACTTCCCTTCGGGTCTCATTCAGAAAAGCCCGGAAGCAGGGTCACGCAAGGGTCGTAGCAGACGACAGTTTATCAGTACATATCGCCGTTCCTCTCAACAGTCAAAAGCCATCGCAAGAGTTCTTGTGAACCACAGCCGTTTGTTTCGTGCATAAAAACGTGCTATTGTAGATAACCTCACATCGAGTGCATTCAAATGACTAACTGACGACTACATTGTGAAAAAGGGAAACTGGATCACACGGATTCACGATGGCTCACGCAAAAATAAATTCTTTGAAAATTGTTCGCTCTTTACGGAGGGCACCTAGGATGTTCTCAATCGGTGAGTGTTTAAATGAAAGGGTGTTTGTACTGTGTGTAAAAGCCTGACCGTATCTGTGATGGTTTACGGGAGGCTTACTGTGCCTTTAAACAATTCGAGAGGACGTAACAGTCCAGAACTCTCACTTGTGAAACGCGTGCACCAACAAATCATCTCCCCTTGCGAATCATTTGCAAACAAAAGTTACAAAGTAACAAACCAATCAGCGACCAACACGACTATCACGTGTTTTTTCTGACCTACTTTACAGCTTCCCGCCGCGCTATTTCGGCATCCTGAACGGCGTGCTGTCCATCGTGGTGGGTGCCTTCTGCTTCGCGCAATATGGCGTCTTCCGCTGGCACGAAGCCTACCAACAGGGACCACTGCATGTAGGCGTTTATTTCTCTCTCTCTCTCTCTCTCTCTCTCTCTCTCTCTCTCTCTCTCTCTCTCTCTCTCTCTCTCTCTCTCTCTCTCTCTCTCTGTCTATTTGTCTGTCTGTCTGTCTGTCTGTCTCTCTCTCTCTCCCTCTCTCTGTCTGTCTGTCTGTCTCTCGCTCTCTCTCTGTCTCTCTCTCCTTCTCTCTCTCTGTATCTCTCTCTCTCTTTGTCTGTCTCTCTGTGTCTCTATCTCTCTTTGTCTGTCTGTCTCTCTCTGTCTGTCTCTGTCTCTCTGTCTCTCTCTCCGGTGCTGTCTGTTACAGATTATTGACTCTTTGTCTTTGTACGTTGATGTCAGCTTTTGCTGGTTGGAGATGTTAGATAGTCACTGACGCAGTCACTTGCTGCTGTTTGGATATAAGAACGGGAAGAAGTTTGTCGCACAACCCACTGTCGCAGTTTGTCGCATAATTCACCTGTAGTGTCGAAGAAAAATGCCTCAAATTCCCAGCCCGTTATATTTATGTTTGCATTGATATTACTTTTTGTCATCATTTTCACGAGTTTTCATTCACAAACACCTGGTAAATAATCTCATGTTCCCCATGCAATAACTCGAGGTGGTGAATGGGTTTGAGCTTTCAGGTTGAAACGTGGATTGTCAAAGTAAAAGCCAATCAGGCTGATTGTTTGATGTGTGGAACCATCGTGGCTTTGGATTTGTGTTTCCGAGGACAACTATTGTAAGCATTCACTCTCAAAGACCCAATCAATGTTGATAATTACCGCGGCAACTCATGGTCAATTTGCAACTTATCTCTGTAATCGCAAAATCCACAACGAAAACTCATAAACACTTAAAAGAAAAGAAATATGCTCAACACTTACTGAATTCACAGGTATGATCGCAGCTCTGTACATTTTCAGACTGGAAGAAAAGCGTCAACAAGCTACGTTTGACGTCACATACAAGTTTGACGTGTTGTCTCATGCTACTGTGACGATGCTTTGTGGCCCGGAGTTGGATTCTAAAAATTCGTCTCCCTGTGGGTTATTGTGCATTTTGTTGCACAACCAAAATGATGACAAAAACGATGTTTGGTAGCTTGTTGTCAGACCAGCACTTTGTTGTTGGTCCTCGGGGAGCATATCGCCTTTTGTCTCATATTTATCAACCGCGGCCTTCGGCCTTGGTCGATAAAGATGAAACAAAAGACGATATGGTCCCCTTGGACCAACAAAAAAGCTGGTCTGTCAACAAGCCATCAAACATCTTATAATGTCCGTCTACCTGCTGTAATGTATTTATGTCCCTCAAGCTAATGTTATGTGTTTATGTCTAAACTTATGTCCGTCTAGCTGTTGTTATTTTGTTTATGTCCGTCTAGCTGCTGTCATGTGTTTATGTTTGTCTAGCTGCTGTTATTTGTGCATGGCCGTCAGGCTATGTTATTTATGTGTGTTATCTATCTTATGTGTTATGTCCGTCTAGCTGATACCATGTGTTTATGTCTGTCTAGCTGATACCATGTGTTTATGTCCGTCTAGCTGATACCATGTGTTTATGTCCGTCTAGCTGATACCATGTGTTTATGTCCGTCTAGCCGTTGTTCTGTATTCCTGTGTCTCCGCGTCTGACTACTTGCATGTACAAAGATTAGACAGCTTGTTGGACAAAGTTTCTTTCTCTTCCTCTTTCAGTCTTCTGTATAATGCTTGCGTGCACAATGTGTCCGTTTGGCGTGTTACATAATGTGCAAATGACAGACTAAAGCTAACTGGGCGTGGAACATGTTACCCTTCCCCGACCACGCCCCACCCCCCCCCCCCCCCGTCGCGAAAAAAAAATCAGTGAACAAATTAGATTTTTTTTTAAAATCGCCTTCAATGACCGAACAGCGTTAGTAATAATGGAATGTCTTTTAATGCAAGCTTTTCTACTTTTAACCCGCGATTCCCATTCATAGCCTTTTAGTTTTTTTCATTTCTAATCATATCTGATACGTTTTCTTGTGTGTGCAGGCTGATGTCTTCATGTTGGTTCTTGTGGTTTTAAGCCTTGTACACCCGCTCTACATCTTCACCAAAGGCACCTGCTGTGACGTCAAACCTACAGATCAATAACTGACACAATACATTTATCGCCACGAAAACTAAATATTATATCATCATCAAAGGCATATGCAGTGACGTCAAAGCTGTGACGTCAGACCAATGATTTGCCTTACATGACGGTCATAAAAACGTTACAACATCATCATCACAGGCACATGCTGTGACGTCAAACTTGTGATGTCCGACCGATGAGTTGTCTTATATCGTCATGAAAATCCAATGTCGTCATCAAGGCATGTGCTGACGTCAAACCTGCCAACCAATGACCGCATTGTTATCGCCACGAAGAATCTACAGTGTACCGACTTCATGTTCAATTGTGTTGCTAAACGTGCACACGAGTGTGTGAAGAAATACCACAGGAAGAGAGGGGTGTTATCGTCCTCCCCATAGCCGTCTTGTGACAATTACCGGTATATGCATAGTCATTATTGTGCTTTAACGCAAATACGAATGGATCTAGACAAACTAACAAAGTCCCGCAGTGGGGCACTGCGGTTATGAAATTAAAGGCCCCTCCTGTTTTTGGAACCGCAGGAGCTTTCTAGTTTGCTGTTAGGTAGATTTTTGGTTCCTCTTTCCTGTCATGCTCTCTTTTTTTTCATGAATTCTTTTCTTTTTTCTGCCTTCTTGCTCATTCACCTGTATTTTTTCCAAAAATCTCTTCTCTTGCCGCTTGTCTCGCGATTCATGTATAGTTTAATCTGTTAGTGTTCTGATGTAAGTCCAGCAGTAGATAGGTTAAGCCTATTTTAACATACTGGAAACTGGTAATCTTCCAGTAGGTATTAATTTAGTTTTACTAAAGCCTGCTGGGACACAAGTAATGGGTTAGTGCATTTGTAAACAGGAATCGCTTGACAAGTGGCCCCCTTCATCCCCCCTTCCTCGTCCTGATATGGCTCTGCGTAGTCGGCTGGACGTTAAGCAACAAATAAACAAACAAACAAACAAACTAACAAAGAATGATGAGTCGGATGTTGCATCATTTAGCAACTTGCACTATATTCACTTGTCCTGTGACATAACAAACAGCCCCCTGTACGACCCCCCAAAAAACAAACAACAACAACAAGAAAACATCAACAACAACAACAAACAAGTCGCGTAAGGCGAAATTACTACATTTAGTCAAGCTGTGGAACTCGCAGAATGAAACTGAACGCACTGCATTTTTTCACAATGACCGTAGTCCGCCGCTTGTGCAAAACAGAGTGAAACTGACGAGCCTGTTCAGCGCGGTAGGTGTTTCGCTGTGCTGCATAGCACGCTTTTCTGTACCTCTCTTCGTTTTAACTTTCTGAGCGTGTTTTTAATCCAAACATATCATATCTATATGTTTTTGGAATCAGGGACCGACAAGGAATAAGATGAAATTGTTTTTAAATCGATTTCGGAAATTTAATTTTGATCATAATTTTTATATTTTTAATTTTCAGAGCTTGTTTTTAATCCAAATATAACATATTTATATGTTTTTGGAATCAGAAAATGATGTAGAATAAGATGAACGTAAATTAGGATCGTTTTATATAAAAAAGAATTATTACAATTTTCAGATTTTGAATGACCAAAGTCATTAATTAAATTTTAAGCCACCAAGCTGAAATGCAATACCAAAGTCCGGCCTTTGTCGAAGATTGCTTTACAAAAATTTCAATCAACACCCTCGAAAAATGAGGGTGTGACAGTGCCGCCTCAACTTTTACAAAAGCCGGATATGACGTCATCAAAAGTATTTATCGAAAAAAATGAAAAAAACGTCCGGGGATATCATTCCCAGGAACTCTCATGTCAAATTTCATAAAGATCGCTCCAGTAGTTTGATCTGAATCGCTCTACACACACACACACACGCACAGACAGACAGACACACACACATACACCCCGACCCTCGTCTCGATTCCCCCTCTATGTTAAAACATTTAGTCAAAACTTGACTAAATGTAAAACACCCACACACACAAATACTCACACACACACCACAACAAAGGCCACACAAAAAAACAACCCAAAAAACCAAAACAAACCCCAAGCTAACAAACAAACACATTCTTCAACAGCAGTACGTAACACAAAAAGAACTTACCGTTCCTCGATACCCAGCCTACTGCAAAGGAAATGACACTCTGTAAAGTGTACCGCAGGTTGAATACCCATTTTGTAAATTCTGCAGTCCTACTGTTCTGTCTCTGTCGTCTTGTGCTTTGTACATAATACGTGGCCGATCTTCATTACTTTTAACTTTACAACGCATCTCATTATTTTGTCGTTGGCCGAAAGGATCCACAACAGTTGGCATGCAAATCCCTCCAATGTGTGTATCACAATTGCTTAGAGATGTTCGCGGCTGTACATTTTGCTGGTCTTATTTTTTTATAGCTTATTTTTAGCAATAAAGTAACCCACCGAAATGTATCATTTTTTTGGATATAGCTCGAACAGAATGGTGCTGTGTGTGTGTGTGTGTGTGTGTGTGTGTGTGTGTGTGTGTGTGTATGTGTGTGTGTGTGTGTGTGTCTGTGTCTGTGTGCGCGTGCGCGCGTGAGTGTGTGTGTGTGTGTGTGTGTGTGTGTGTGTGTGTGTGTGTGTGTGTGTGTGTGTGTGTGTGTGTGTGTGTGTGTACTCGAAAGATAAAGTATACATTCTTTCAGTTCATTTCAATCCTGTTCAATACTGGCAGTCGGCCACTAACTTGTCAGGTGCGAACGACCGACATAATAACACATTATTCTAGCAATTGTACTTGATTTTTACATTTAGTCAAGTTTTGACTAAATATTTTAACGTAGAGGGGGGAATCGAGACGAGGGTGTGGTGTATGTGTGTGTGTGTGTGTGTGTCTGTCTGTCTGTCTGTCTGTCTGTCTGTGCGTGTGTGTGTGTAGAGCGATTCAGACCAAACTACTGGACCGATCTTTATGAAATTTGACATGAGAGTTCCTGGGAATGATATCCCCGGACATTTTTTTCTTTTTTTCGATAAATTCTTTTGATGACGTCATATCCGGCCTTTTGTAAAAGTTGAGGCGGCACTGTCACACCCTCATTTTTCAATCAAATTGATTGAAATTTTGGCAAAGCAATCTTCGACGAAGGCCGGACTTTGGTATTGCATTTCAGCTTGGAGGCTGAAAAATTAATTAATGACTTTGGTCATTAAAAATCTGAAAATTGTAATTAAAATTATATTTTTATAAAACGATCCAAAATTACTTTCCTCTTATTCTTCATCATTTTCTGATTCCAAAAACATATAAATATGTTATATTCGGATTAAAAACAAGCTCTGAAAATTAAAAATATAAAAATTATGATTAAAATAAAATTTTCGAAATCGATTTAAAAACAATTTCATCTTGTTGCTTGTTGGTTCCTCATTCCAAAAACATATAGATATGATATGTTTGGATTAAAACACGCTCAGAAAGTTAAAACGAAGAGAGGTACAGAAAAGCGTGCTATGCAGCACAGCGCAACTACTACCCCGCTCTTCTTGTCCATTTCACTGCCTTTGCCACGAGCGTTTCACTGCCTTTGCCACGAGCGGTGGACTGACGATGCTACGAGTATGCGGTCTTGCTGAAAAATTGCATTGCGTTCAGTTTCATTCTGTGAGTTCGACAGCTTGACTAAATGTTGTATTTTCGCGACTTGTTTTTATTTTTTTTTAATATTTTTTTCATGGTTGTATTTCTTTTTGGTACATATATGACATGACAACAACATCAGACATCAACATCTTGATATTTGTTTGGTTTTCTTGCATAGTTTTCGTCTAAGGGGAATTTTCTTGCCAAGAAACTGTCTTCCATCTTAGATGACAGCGTCATTATTTTGTCTGATGAACATAACTTTCCCGAGATAGTAGACAAAAGTAAAATGCTGATATCGATTTATTCTTTAAAGTCCTGGACACTCCTCTTGTGTTATTTTGCCTTTTATTGTGTTTTTCCAAAAGTTTAAAACTCATACAGTCGAACCTGACTATAACGACCACCCAAGGTGCCGATCAAAGGTAGTCTTTATAGATAGTATTCGCTATAGAAATGTGAATTATACAGAAGAAAAAAACACCCACCCTCATTGGGGATCTTTTAAGGCGGTCGTAATAGGCAGGTGGTCCGGTCGTTATCGAGAGGTGGTCGTTAGAACAGGTTTGACTGGTTAAAGTATCTTAGAATTGACACAAATGCACAATAACTTTGCACCCTCGTCCAGTTCCACAACTAAAATTGAAAAAATGGCTGAATGAATGAATGATTGAATCAATCAATTAACAACCAATCAATCCATCAATGGATGGGTAGATGAATGCGTACATGAATGCATGCATGGATTGATGAATTAACGAACAGACCAACGATCAAACGAATGAATGATTAAACGAACGAACGAATAAATGAATGAACGAAAGAACGAACGAACGAACGAACGAACGAACGAACGAACGAACGAAGTAAAGAACAGAGGAAGGAACGAAAACACGAACAAACAAACGAATGAATGAATGATTAATGAATGAAAATGGATTTTGGTTTTTGTACAGGCACCAAAGTACAATATTTTTGGAAGAAGGAAGAGAGACCAGAACAAGAACGCACGAAAAACATACATGTTAAATAATCCACAACGCGAATTGTGGCAGGGCAAACAATGACTGAAAAAGAAATAAAACATTAGGCCCAGGCGTTTTTAAATTGTTTTTAGTTGTCAGACCAAAATTAAATTGGTACCTGAGCTTTGGCTGAAGTCACGTTTAAGCGACATGCCAATTCATTTCAAAGTGTTTCCATAGAAACCACAACTAAACAGACAGCCGGAATTAGAAAAAAAACACAACTAGTATCACGTTTCTGTCTGAACATGATTAATTTATTAGTTGATGGTTTCTATGGCATCCTCGTATGGTTTACATACAATGTGCAAGCTTCGTCGTGAAAACTCTGGTATGTTTGCGTGCGTGCATGAGAGTGAGAGAGAGAGAGATAGAGATAGAGAGAGAGAGACAGAGAGAGAGAGAGAGAGAGACGAACGGACAGACAGACACACAGACAGACAGACAGACAGACAGACTGACAGAGAGAGCGTGAGAGAAAGTGTGTGTGTGTGTGTTTGTATGTGTGTGTGTGTGTGTGTGTGTGTGTGTGTGTGTGTGTGTATGTGTGTGTGTGTGAGAGAGAGAGAAAGAGAGAGACAGAGAGAGAGAGAGAGAGAGAAAGAGAAAGAGAGAGACAGAGGCAGAGACACAGAGAGAGACAGAGAGACAGACAGACAGACAGATAGACAGATAGACAGACAGACAGACAGATAGACAGCCAGCCAGCCAGCCAGACAGTCAGACAGACAGATAGACAGACAGAGAGAGAAAGAGACACACAGAGTGACAGAGAAAGAGACAGTGGCATGCAGAGATAGAGAGAGGGGGGGGGGGGGGGGGGGAAGTCAGACGGAAATTTTGTATTAGTTTAGATTTTAATGAGCTGCTGCGGGCAGTCATTCCAAAGACTTGAATATGATTCTTCATGACAAAAAAGTCAGACATATTAATTCCAGCGGTCATCAGCATCGGCTTCGCGCATTTCGTTCACATATAAAAGAGCAGAGACGGAGGAGCGTACAATCTCCAGAAAAAGAGAAGAGCTTGTGAAACCACACCGGCTTTGAACCAACTTCTGGTATCCACAGATCCAGCCCACCGAGAGCGATTGCTGTTTGTTGTCGCGCTCTTTTCAGGGAACTTGGTGTTTATTGATAAAGGGATTTTGTGTAAGTATGTTTATTATTTGTTTCAAATATTTGTTGTGTGAATGTTTGTGTCATTAGCTGCTCGGCTTTCTTATTGCAGACTTCTTTGTTTTTAGTTCATTTAAGAAATGATGCGTTATGAACGGATTTGTTTTTCTATTGTCGACGCTTCACAAATGGACTTGACAGAGGAGTATATATAGTATATATAATTTGTTTATGAACATAAATCCAGGAATTCGCGAGGACAAACTTGTGCTTGGACAATCTGGGTGTAGATTTCTATTGCCGGACACTGGCCAGCAGTATCAGAAAAGAAATGTGGGCTATTTTCAACAAAATCCGCTGTGTGCCATCTGCGCAAATCTAACACTTCTAAAAGCGTGAACTTGACTCGGGTGCTTTTAACATGTGATTAGATTTATGATTATACCTAAAGTGAAAACTCCCAGTAAAATAACAAACAAAAAACCGTTCATATGTTTCTCTTCTATCCTTAGCGGATTATGACTTTATTCAATTATTCTGCAGGAAAACAGAAATGCTGGAGAAAAACTGTTTGTTTCTGCAGCATTTCTGCATAATGTCATCTTTCGCGAGAGCAACGTTTTTTTCTGCAGTTTTACTGCAGTAAAATTGAAATCAAGAATGCTGCAGTAAAACGGTGATGTTGTTTTACTGGAGAAAAACTTGTTTACACTTTTTCTTCAGCATTTTGGCATTATTCAGTTATTCTGCAGAAAAACAGAAATGCTGGAGAAAAACTGTCTTTTCTGCAGCATTTCTGCATAATGTCATCGTTCGCCGAAGCAACGGGTTTTTCTGGAGCAAAACATTTTACTGCAGTAAAATTGAAATCAAGAATGCTGCAGTAAAACGGTGCTGTTGTTTTACTGCAGAAAACCTGTTTACACTTTTTCTGCAGAAAAGAACGGTTTTTCTCCAGCATTTGTCTTTTCTGCAGAATAACTGAATAAAGTCATAATCCGCTAAGGATACTCTTCTGCCTCACAAGACAAGACAAGACAAGACAAGACAAGACAAGACAAGACAAGACAACGCAATGCAATACAATGCAATACAAATCCTTTTTTGTGCAGGCTAAAAACCGCCAGTGGACTACCAACATGAGAACCTGCGTTCTCAATGCTCTCCTTGTCCTTGGCGCCATTTACGCTTCCATCGCGCATGCGCAGGTGATGGAGGAAGCCGAAAGCGTCCATATTGCCAGCGCGCAACAGCTCAACCCTTTCTTTCAATGCGACCTCGGCTCGGCCGTACGAATGCCTGTCTTCAAAATCAACCAGGCGAAATCATATACAGGAGAAGAAAGCGACGAAGAAGACGACAGGCAGGTCGGAGGTATGTCACATTTGTCTGAACATTCACAAAGATCGTTCCGGCAATACCCACAACGCCGTGACGATGTGGCCACAGGTCATCTCCTGATACGCAAAAAGCGGGGATGGTCGGTCCCTCGACGGAGAATCCTCCACGTTCCGACGCAGGCGCGTTTCGGAACCAAACTAGAGAAATATGGGCCAAAAAGCGATCGAACAACAACAACAACAACAACAACAACGCCATGTCGGGCTTCATGATGTTCATGTTTTCGCCGAGGTAGGGGAAGGGCTCCTAATATGGACCGGCTCCTAATATGGACCACCTACTGTTCTGACAAACTAACGGCGCTAGAGCGCTCAAAAAAGTTTTATTCGCTGTATTTACCCTCTCTGGATAACTTGCACATGTCAAAACAGTTGCAGAAACACAAACCTCAAAACCGTTAGGCTTTTTCTCTTTTTTTCACTTTTGGCAGCGTTCACTCTAAATTTACCGCCTAAAACGGACTCGTTTCTGTCCACAGCCAAAGCTTTTATCACACAAAAATTGCTATATATGACAGCAAAGTCCGTATTTGTTACATTTTAGCAGTGTTGACCCCGAGTTTCTACTGCAAACAAAAAAATAATAGCAACATTTCAAAGTATGTGCGAGTCCCCTAATATGGACCACCTTCAACAAATCGAAGAAAATTAAAGCTAAAGACTATTTTTATTAATTCATTAAGAAGCTTGCTGGAAATAACCTATAACTAGCCCTCGAGATTTAAAAAAAATATAACAAAAAGTCTTCTTTTCGTGGAAGTTGATAATTTCACTTATTTTCACTCTGTTTTTGATAAGCTTCTTTAGTTTCCTGGCGTGCTTCAAATAATGCTCTGATCAACCCAAAACAGATCAATCTAGAGCATATTTTAATTAGTCTGACTTGTACACTAAGTTGTATCATGTTATTTTGAAGTATAGTGGGCTTTTTACAGTGATTCGCGAAGGCCTCTTCACTGGTCCATATTAGGCGCCCAGGCTCCTAATATGGATCATTTGTGATTTTTTTTCTGTATTTAATTTTTGCTGAATATCTATCAAAGCTATTTCACTCTAATTAGGCCTAACGGTTCACCTTGGAGAGAAGGACTACCAAACACAAAATAAAACTTCTTCGCAAGAAAACAAGCTAGTTATCAGCATGAAACAAAAAGTGGTCCATATTAGGAGCCCTTCCTCTACACAACCTCGCCTGCCGCAATCGACCGGTCAAGTCGTTGATATGCACCCTTTTGACGCACACTCACACGACAATGAACTGAGATTATGGTCAAAGTACTTTTTAGTCTGTAAAATAACGGGGTTTCGGCCAAAAGATCAACGTGTACATGACTTGTACCAAGTCCCGTACAACGGTAAGAAAACGGTTTTGAGGTAGGAATATGCTCTTTCAATTTAGTTAAAAACCGGCCAAGAAAATGTACACAATCTTCAACAATTTGCTAAAGGATCCAATGATTTAATGGATATTTGCCTTTTTCAGAAGAACACACCCAAAACAAAAAACCCACAAAAACCCCAACAACTGTGAGGGTATCTAGAATCATTTTCGGTAGACCGTTTTGATTGCGCCATGCGCGTTGCTTAAAACGTAGATAAAACGAGTCTGGTTTTTTGGGAAAAGGAAATGGTTTTCGAAGTCGTGTGAAATCGGAGCAAAACATGCCAGGGCAAAAACTTTTAGTATAAGTGCTAAAAAAGGGTCCTGGCCATGAAAGTTGCTCACCAGTTTGTGTTTAAAAGCTGACACACTGACGAAATAATGCACCTTAGCAACATGCCTCCAGGATGACAAATCATACATTTTCTTGAACGGTTGTTAACGTTTTTGTCGTACACATATATACGTATGTGCAAAGGTGATCTAAGGCTATTCTGAAAATATGAAACATTTGTTACTTTTTGTTTTACTCTTTGTTGCCACCATTAAATTTATTATACTGTATTGCATTTCACTGTTTAGCACGCATAGCTGTGTAATTGAGATTTCTTAGACACTCGCTTGTTTTTAACTGTTTCAGCAATAGGTGACGAAAAAAACACGTAATGCTACAGAAATAAATTAAAACATCTTCTCTTCTGTTACTTGCATTCTCTATTGAAGTAACATTATCTAAGTAATAAATTGATTGTGCTGAGGAAGACCTAAACGTTGAAATGCGTTCGTGATACGTTTGTAGTAATCGCCAAGTTCAATCCGGTTGCCTTATTTCTTTTTTCGCAATCTTTTCGTCAGTCAAGTCTAATAAAGAAGCGCTATCTTACGGGTGACTGATGTTCACAATGTATTTTGAAGACCTGTCCATTGTCATGTAAATGGAAGACCTTTGTTTTGTTCCTTTGTTCTTTGTGACAACAATACGTGTTCATTGTATTAAAAGGCATGGAAATTCCTTCAATTTGTTCAACGTAAGCCCGGGACAGAATTTGCAAATTCAATCTCTAGTGCATACACGCACAGACAAAAGCATGCACGTACACACACACGTACACACTCACACTCACACACACACACACACACACACACACACACACACACACACAAACAAGAGCGCTTTTGTATTCCATGATTAGTTTAATCATTGTGAGCAACCGTTCCGTCAACATAAATTATATATCATCATTTCAATAACAATAATCACAGAGCACAAGTTGGTATACCTTATAACACGTCTTGATATCATACTGACCTTAGGTAAGATATGGATAAATATAACCATCCCCAATTTACAGGTGTGCTTCTAAATATCATTCTCCATTGTTCATGCAAAGTCATAACTGGATAATGTCCGAAAGTAAATAAAAATTTTGTTTTTTAAAAATATTAAAAAACACACGAAAAAACGACCAAAAAACAATCAATACAAAAACATTAACCTCTCCATAGTGAACACAAACCCATCTACAGTTGACAGGAGACTGAATGAGGAACTCATAGTCAAGAATAGGTTATACCAGAAAACCATTAAACAGCGCTTGTGACAACAGCAGTTTTTAGTAACTTCCTTCATAGATTATACCACGTTTAAAAAAAAATAATGCTGCATAAAGCAAAAAACGAGCACAGCGAAGCACACAATTGCACGAGTAAGAGGGAAAAGGAATGTAACAGCTTAGGAGTGATGAACACAGACGAATAAGAAAACAACAACATAAATAACGAAAAAGAAAAAGTAAATACCCCCCCCCCCCCAAAAAAAAAAAAAAAAAAAAAACCGGACAAAAACCCCGAACCCCCCCCCCCCAAACCCACAAAACAAACCAAGAAACAAACGAAAAACAAAGAAACAAAAACAGAAACATGATCTCATTCGAATCCTTCGTTTAACTCAAAGAATAATCCGGCCAACTTAAGCAGTTTTCCTGGCCCAAGTTATTTCTTTGAGAGTAACGCTTCGTCGAAAGTTGCGCCCTCCTAAAAATATAATACCAGCGGTAAAACGTCATCGTTGTTTATTTGAAAGAAAAATCACTGAACTGTAAAATGGCTATGCCAGAAAATGAACATGTTAAACATGAAAATCGATTTTTTTAAACCAACAAACAAAACAAGAAACAATCAAGAGAGAGAGAGAGAGAGAGAGAGAGAGAGAGAGAGAGAGAGAGAGAGAGAGAGAGAGAGAGAGAGAGAGAGAGAGAGAGAGAGAGAGAGAGAGAGAGAGAGAGAGAGGGAGGGATGGAGAGAGAGAGAAATAGAGAGAGAGGGAAAGAGGGGGAGAGAGAGAGAGAGGGAGAGAGATACTGAGAGAGAGAGAGAGAAAGAGAAAGAGAGAGAGAGAGAGAGAGAAGGGGGGGGGGAGAGAGAGAGAGAGAGAGGGAGGGATGGAGAGAGAGAGAGAAATAGAGAGAGAGGGAAAGAGAGGGAAAGAGGGAGAGAAAGAGGGAGAGAGAGAGGGAGAGAGAGAGAGAGAGAGATACTGAGAGAGAGAGAGAGAGAGAGATACTGAGAGAGAGAGAGGAGAGAGAGAGAGAGAGAGAGAGAGAGAGAGAGAGAGAGAGAGAGAGAGAGAAGAGAGAGAGAGAAGATAAGTAAAATCCTTGGGGACGACGTAAACATCCACATGAGAAAAAGGATTATTGTGCGCCCATCAAAAGTATTTAAAGGATTGTCAGAGACCTTTTTCATTCGCCGTGGAAAGGCAGAAAACTGGGTTATAATCTTGATGCCTGTCTCACGTATGGCAGCAAATTTTCTCATCTTACACACACACAAAAAGAGAGAAAACTTTTAAAGGTTGTCACATCGTAATCCTCAAGAACTATTGGCATACAAACTGCAATGGTTTTAAGTAAACGACAAACAACCCCCCCACCACCCCCTCCACAAAAAAGCTAACAACAACACAAAAGCCATTCGTGACATCAATTCTGATTCGTACTGAATTATTTGTGGATACACATACATCACTTAGTTTTGAGAAAAAAAATCCCAGAATAGATTACACATTGTCAGCACCAAGGACTCGCATGAGAGCAGATCATGTTCGGGCTGCCTACGAAAAGACACTATCTCCGCTTTCTGACACACAACCACTATCTCCGCTTTCTGACACACAACCACTATCTCCGCTTTCTGACACACAACCACTATCACCGCTTTCTGACACACAACCACTATCTCCGCTTTCTGACACACAACCACTATCACCGCTTTCTGACACACAACCACTATCTCCGCTTTCTGACACACAACCACTATCACCGCTTTCTGACACACAACCACTATCTCCGCTTTCTGACACACAACCACTATCACCGCTTTCTGACACACAACCACTATCTCCGCTCCTCTTGTACTACCAGACAAGGCTCTCTGACACACAACCCCGTAAGTAAGGCACTAACAGAGACACATATATATATATATATATTTATGATTTTATCAACATTCGAAGAGCTGTAGTTCAGATTTGTTGTTGCTATCGACTCGTGGGCGGAAGTGACCTTTGATGATTTGCATCTTGGTTAAAAAACTAAAACCTGGATTGGATATGGATTCCACATCTTACTGCTTGTCATCTTAGAATTTAAAACCCCATCAGAAATATTTATCCACATAAATTATATATATGGATACAGGATAAGTTAGTTGAGAACCGCTTGAACAGGGAGATTAGATCGAAAACTAACACGAGCTAGCCGAGAAGCCGACTATAGGTTTCATAAACAAAAATCACAGTAAAGCAAAAGCCGAACATTTTCACACATCGTAAGCTGAGAACATTTTGCCAGGGAAACAAAGCGCCCGCGTAAGCCACAACGACCAAACACTTCAACGGACAAAAGCAGGAACCTGGTGTAAAGAAAGATGTAGGAATGATGAGTCAAAAGGCAGTAATGGGTAATGTAGATAGCTCCCAGCAGATTGCATTCTTCCTCAGTATCAATTTATTATCAGTTGAAGAATTCAAAAAAAACAGGTAGACTGCTGACGTTCCAAAATTCAGAATTAAAAAAAACAACAAAAAAACAACAACAAACAAACAAGAATGGTAGGTCATTGGAACGTTTCATTTATGACAAAACAAAACAGATCCGAGGGAAAAGCTTGGAGGGGACTTCAATGATTGATAAGATCGTTCGTCAAAGGAAGAGATTCCAGGACTTCGCCGATTCCCACCTCAAAGGTACCAACTCGTATCATAAGCAAAATTCAAACAATGCACCATATACAGATTTTCCCGTTTCAGAATAAATGGATGTCGATTGATATGAACAACTTGAAGGCGCACATACATTAAAACCTACCTGAGATCAACACAAACAATATACGTTACAATCCCAAACAAACATGTTTCTTGCATGCTAACTTCCTTGAAAACGGTAATCATCACCAGTGAAAGACAAACAGCGACTTTAACATAGTTGAACATAAAATAGAAAACAAAAAAGGAAAAACAAGACAAGAAAAAACAACAACTGTTATACATTAAAAGTAAACGGAAAAAAACACACCAAACATAGGCAGTAACTTCAATGTGGCAGAGTAAAATTCATAGCTAGAGATTGAATTAAGGAAATTTACCAAACAAAATGAACAAAATAAATATTTTGTCTGATTACAGTACCCTTCTTTTAATTGCTGGGAACAGGTAAAGGTCGGGGTTACAAATTCGATGGGTTAAAACCAGAACCATCTAACTGGATTTCCACCATTTTGAGAAATGGCCACTTGAAGATTTCAACCCCTTAAAACAAATAGTAAACACAGGATTGTAGCCCTCATATTTTACACACTTGACTTACAGGTAACACTGGTCATGCACACTAGTAATCAATTTAATTGAACAACTTTTTCATATGCAAAAAAGGTATAATTTGTTCTGCTTCCAGAATACACTCCTGCTCTTTTCTCAGTTCTGGAGCTAGAAAAGCCCAGTGCACCATAGCTGCTTCTGACTTCCACACAGACCCCACTGTGGCCTGTGCTACAGCAGTCAGAAGCAGCCTCCTCACACATAGCATGTTCTGCTTCCAAGCAAAGCTTATACTGTACATTAGTTCAAATCGTTTTTCAAAGTTTATTACCGTCATAAACAAACAAATGTCAAGTCACTTGCAAAAATATCATCAAGGACTCATGTATTCATTCATTGTGTGGCCTAATGAACGCAACACGCATAAATAAAAATTAAATTGCCGGTACTTTTCATAGCGAAAAAAACCCACAACACACACACAAAACTCTCTCTGAAATCATTACACTTTTTTTTTTATTGTGTTTTTCAAGAAATCCCAACGGTAATCTTATGTTGTATCAGCTCATATCGTTTTGCGTTACGCACAAAAACTACAAACCCAATAACACTAACAACAAACCAAACGAACAAAGCAGCAAACAAGCAAGCAAACAAACGAATAAACGCAAGGCTGAAGGCGCATTTTAACCACACAATGCAAATGGTAACAAAATCACGAGCTTTAGATCCTGACTGCATGCTCTGTTCATTATCAAGAAAACAAATAGGCATTCTTACCTTTTGTTGTACTTTCCTCTTCACAAAAATGTTGTGCAGAAAGGTCGAAATAAATAATACACATTTTGCACTTTTAACAGTCGACCTCCTGTACTGCTTTTGTCTTAGCCGTTTGACCAGTTATTCCTGTGTAAAATTCATCTCTGAGTGTCTTCGCTTTTCGAACAGAACTTTTCCCGTAGTCCCGGGTTGCAGAGTCTTTAAGTTCGGCTGAACTTCTTCTCATGAGGTGTCACATAGGATGCTTCCTTCATCGATGACAGAATTTTCTTTGTTGGGGTTCCATAAACAGATGGAAGAGATGCTGTGGTAGTTTCACCTTAACCGGGAGCAGTGTCTGACATATATACTACAAGCTGATGTGAATACACCTACAGGGTAACAGAAACTGTGGAAGCACACACAAGAGAAAGATGTACAGAAGTTGGGTAGCTTGATTCATTTTTGAGGGGTGGAATCACAATCAGCAAGTATTGGAGTTGATGCATGACTCGAACAGGAGGATAACCCCCATTCACCATGTTCTCAAAAGGATCTTCGATTGAAGAAACAGCACAATCGTCATATTTTGGGGTAGATTTTGCCAATGGAGACGCATCAAAGTCATCAGGTTTCACTTTTAGCATTGGCAGAAAGGAGATTATGCAACCGTAATCCGTGAATCCGAAGGACAGTCTCCTGAAATGCATGGTGCTTCTTACTTGCCTGGACGGCCTGATGATTCATCTCCTTTCAAACAGCGTCTGCAAAAGACATGGATACTATGAATGTTATCTCCTTTGAACAGGCAATTACTACATGTACTTCTATTTTAAAATTATTAACCGATAATTAAAAAAAAAGGTAATTGCCTCCGTATTATCGCTTCTGCGTTAAAACTTTGGATAATTTTCGTGTTTCTATTCACACAAACAAATGAAACATTAGTACTTGATTACACTCTGACCACTCATGCTCATCAGTTTGACATTGTGATAACCTCTGAATAACAAAATATATTAGAGTCAATTAAACTGACAAAATCCATCAACCAAATCATTCATTTATCCATCTTTACAAGCATACACAAATACTGTAAACACTCACTTACATTTTTTCATTTTTTAACAAACACTAAAGAGCTGCATGGATACACTACAACATTAAGGCATGAGCACATGCACACACCGTCACACACAAACACACACTGACACAAACAAACACACACTCGCGCAAGAACATTCACGCTGAAACAAACACATTTACCTGCCTGTGTTTTACAATTAGGAAAACAAAACACAAAAAGCTAGGAATCAGTTTGCAGATACAGGATTTAGACTGAATCAGAAGGTTAATCCCCTATATATTTTAAAAAGGAATCTGAATTTCAGCTTTTATGGTCTGTTCAAATGGGGAAAAAACATAATACATGAAGATACTCACTTGAATCTGTGTCCTGACTCGAGCAACAGCCAAATTGACTGTACAGCAGATGTAAAAATGGCAGAGAGCTGTTCTCTGTTCAAGTGTTTTCAGAAAGTGTACCATCCTTTTGTCAGTTTAGCACACCCCCCCCCCCCCCACCCCACCCCACCCCCTTGCACCCACTTTACCACCAACCCCCCTCCCCGGCCCCCTTATTACCACCCTCCTCCCTCAATATCAAGGGACTGCAATCTTTCCTAATTCATTCTTCATACACTCTTTATCACAGGAAAGTTAATTGTGTTTAAACCCTGTACATCCGGAGTCAGGAATTCGGATACTGACACTTGACAGGTGTCACTGACCTGTTTTAGTTCCCACAGTCTATCAAATTCCTTTTTCTGTCGACAGCAGACTCTACTACTGCTAGTTACACTATTCTGTGTGCTGGAGGAAATCCTACACCACACAGAAAGGGTCAAGACCAGATACCACTACCGCGAATGTGCGCTTATCTGGCTGCGCTGAAAACAGGAAAAGTGACTGTGACACAGCAAGCAGAAGAGGTCAGGTGACGATGGCTGCATCTGGCTCGCAGTGAAACACTCCCCTTTCCCCACAGGCCTCAGTAGCAGAACAGACTAAACTGAACTTAGCACGTTCTGCTTCCAACCTGGATGGAGTTAGAGGGTTCTGCTTCCAAGATGAGCAGGAGAAATGCTTGGAGCCAGAACAAATTATGACTTATAAATACGCAATTATGCAAGATTTTCAAGAATCCTTCACAGAAAGTGAGAATCATGTTACCATAAGTCAAATAACTATAAAGTTGCAAAACATGTTATTTGGAGGTAATTGGTTCTGGTTTTATGACAAAACAAAACAGATCCGAGGGAAAAGCTTGGAGGGGACTTCAATGATTGATAAGATCGTTCGTCAAAGGAAGAGATTCCAGGACTTCGCCGATTCCCACCTCAAAGGTACCAACTCGTATCATAAGCAAAATTCAAACAATGCACCATATACAGATTTTCCCGTTTCAGAATAAATGGATGTCGATTGATATGAACAACTTGAAGGCGCACATACATTAAAACCTACCTGAGATCAACACAAACAATATACGTTACAATCCCAAACAAACATGTTTCTTGCATGCTAACTTCCTTGAAAACGGTAATCATCACCAGTGAAAGACAAACAGCGACTTTAACATAGTTGAACATAAAATAGAAAATAAAAAAGGAAAAACAAGACAAGAAAAAACAACAACTGTTATACATTAAAAGTAAACGGAAAAAAACACACCAAACATAGGCAGTAACTTCAATGTGGCAGAGTAAAATTCATAGCTAGAGATTGAATTAAGGAAATTTACCAAACAAAATGAACAAAATAAATATTTTGTCTGATTACAGTACCCTTCTTTTAATTGCTGGGAACAGGTAAAGGTCGGGGTTACAAATTGTTACAGTGCAATAATGAAAAGGGATAACAACAATACTGATCGATTCATAAGTAGTTCTTTTGTTTTAAATCTCCTCAGAAATGTGCCGATAAATAATTAAAAACCCATTGACTGAATACTGAAAACAAGGATTTCCATTAATGTTGCCGAATAACCCAATACAACAGAGTAGCATAATACGAATATACAGGTGTCACAATTTGACGAGAAAGCAGATATAAATTTGGCTGAAATACCAAGAATATTTCATTTCTGCAGACCGATCAGACATATGCTTATTTGGACAGACCGACACAAACAAATGTCTAATACCTGTTAGGAATCATGGTGGCTTATTGCCCCCGGACAATAGCCCCCCCTCCCCCCCGATAACTGCCTCATGGACCGATGCCCCATAGCACAATTACCCCCTCCCCCTTCTTGTTTTGTATATTAAGTGTTTAACTATTTATTCGAGGTGTACACACTTAAAGGCACAGTAAGCCTCCCGTAAACCATCACAGATACTGTCAGGCTTTTACACACAGTACAAACACCCTTTCGTTTAAACACTCACCGCTTGAGAACATCCTAGGTGCCCTACGTAAAGAGCGAGCAATTTTCAAAGAATTTATTTTCGTGGACCCTCTGATCAGCAAATCAGGCGTCTCGTTTTGGCGCTAGAACTAACTTTTAAAATCTAGATACTAAATTGACAGCTTGTTACACAAACATTCTTAAATCATAAAAGAATTCTTTTTTCATCAAGACAAGATCAGTACAATTCGAAGTTTTGAAAGTTTGAAAAAAGAAAAGCCCGGAAACGTGTCACGCAAACCGTCTTTCTTGTAGCAGACGACGGTTCTGCCTAGCGCCCGTTCCTCTGAACAGTCAACTGTCATCGCTCTAGTTCGTGTGAATCGCAGCCGTTTGTTGCGTTTAGATTCAGAGGTACACAATAACGTGCTATTGCAGATGAGCTTACAGCGAGTCCCATTGAAATCACAAACTGACGGCTATATAAATGTGAAAAAAAGAAACGGCTGGATCACACGGGTTCGCAATGGCTCTAAACCACGCAAAAATAAATTCTTTGAAAATTGCTCGCTCTTTACGGAGGGCACCTGGGTTGTTCAAAAGCGGTGAGTGTGTAAATGGAAGGGTGTTTGTACTGTGTGTAAAAGCCTGACAGTATCTGTGATGGTTCACGGGAGGCTTACTGTGGCTTTAAGTTAAGAATCCCCGGCGAGTTTGTTCCCTATATTATTCACCTTCCCATTCCACCTTCCATCTCTGTCTATAACAACCACTTTTGGTCGGTCCTTTGGCTGGCCGTTATAGAAAGGTTCTGTCGTAGATCGAAAGCATAAAGACACATCAGAGCCTGGCATGATCAGAGCAAACAACTGCATACACGATCATCCTTTCCAGTGGAATTCAATGGCAAAACAATATTGAAGTATTTCAGACAATGAGCAGCAGGTTCAGAGTTTAACTTTTCAGTATCAGGCATAGATGTACCACAACTCAAATACAGTCTTGTTCTGGTTTTTTCTCTCTCAGTTGGCAAACCTTTGTACATGATCAAATCAGCCCATGAACGAATATATTTATTTTATTTTAAATGTCACATTGCATTGACGCCCACTTTTTATCTTACAACATCGATCACCAAAAAATTAAGACCTGCATCCCATGCATACTTGAGCATACAAAGCACGTTCACCACTGCATTTCATTCTGGAAATACTTTAACATTAAAGATGCTGTTAAAATAGATGAACACAAACATAAAAAAAACCCTACAGATTTGAATACTGCAGACGGTAAACAAAACACACACACCCTATGAAGCAAACACAGAACACGCTGAGTCGCAAATTTACCCTACTGAAGCTTTTTTCAAAAGAGAGAAAGAAAGAAAGAAAAATAAAGTTACCTCCCTACCCTATTTTTTTGACAGGTTACCTTAACCATCACCTTTTCATTTCTTGGCATAAGATCATCGACTACTTGTACCCTTTCAGACGAAGAGCATGAACACAGTAGCACCTCTTGACAAATAAGTTATTTTGCACACCACTGCCAATGTACGCAGTGGTGACATTCCCCTTGTGAATACACAGGAACTGAAACACGGTCATCATCACTCGACAACATTCGTTTTTCCAAATCAATTTTAACATGACTTAGAACACTCCGGTTATTTATCACACACACACAAACACACACACACACACACACACACGCACGCACGCACGTACACACACACGCACGCACGTACACACACACACACACACACACACACACACACACTTTCTCAGCACCCCCCACCCCCTCTCCCCAACACACTCTCTCTCGCTGAACAATGGAAGTAGCCGGAGAAGACTCACAGACAGTTGATTTGGAAAAGTCTGTCAGTATCTGCCTGCATATAGTTTGGGTGGGGTCACAGCCGCAATGTATTTTACATCAAACCGTCAAAGCGTCGCAAGACACTCGAACAGAACGTGACCATTTCTCTACATTCCTCCAGCTAACAGTGGTTTGTCTGCAGCCATCTACTGTTCGTCATCTCCCTCTTTTTTTGTACCTCCCCCTCCTCCTTATCCCCGGCACCCCAAAGCCAAAAGTACACATTACACGAGGACAAAACTCTTTGCACAGATGCCGTAAATTTGCGGCGCCCCACATTATCTGAAATCTTGATTAGATTCTGTCACATGTTCAAAATCGTTCAGTAGTCGGTAACACATTGAGCGTCGCGGTAGACCATACATAAGTAGTCGCCAACACACTGCCAGTCAACGTGGTTCAGTGGCTGCTTTCAGAAGTTCAATCAGAGTGGAACATCCTTCAGCAGTCGCTTACAAGACTCCAAAGTGGACAGCCTTTCGTGGTCGTTAGCACACTGCTATTGGAGGTGAACCACCATTCAATTGTCGCCAACACACTGTATGTTTGAGTCGAACATTTTTCAGTAGTCAATAACCGCTCAAAAACAACTTGGACCACTTTTCAGTTATTTTTTTAATGCATTTTAAGTTTAAGTGGACCTCCTGTCAGTAGTCGATAACGGCTCAAACTCAACATGGACCACTTTTCAGTAATTTCTAATGCATTTTAAGTTTAAGTGGATCTCCTGTCAGTAGTCGATAACTGCTGAAAGTCAACATGGAACCCTTTTCCATAGTTTCTTAAGGCGAAGTTGACCACTTTTTAGTAGTTGATAACACAAAGTGGAAGAGCAACTTACATTCCAACGAACCAGCTTTTAATAGTTGCTAACACACTCAGGCGGGTGGAAGTAGCCAAAGATGTTGAGCTCGTACATGGAGGCGAGGAGAGTGTAGAGGACGTAGACCACGAGCAGCAAGACTCCGTACTTCTTGGTCAGCCGCCACCCGTTGACGTGGGTCGCGATCAACAGGAAAAACACTGTGGACAGGAGCATCAGACTGGAGTAGACTAGACCTGCAACACAAGATGCAATGGTTTAAGGCTGGAGTAGACTAAACCTGCAACACAAGATGCAATGGTATAAGGCTGGAGTAGACTAGACCTGCAACACAGGATGCAATGCTATTCTAAGCGTTAATTTGGTTTGTTCAGCCGTCGGGTTCAGCACGGTCAATGGCTGAACGTTGCATTCCCAAAAAGAAACAAGAAATTGAAAGAAAACTTTCAACAACAACAAAAATCATGAAACTCAACAATCAGAAACAGAAAGAAAGTGATCAACAACGCGAAGGAATACTTGACTGCTCTGTCAAACGCTACTCCCCCAAACTAAACCAAAGCAGCCAGGCAAGCAACTGACCTTCACTGTAGACTTGAACCTCAGATCCCGGGTCTTTGACACACGTCTCCAGGAACCAGGGGATGCCCAGACACACCAGGATGTCAAACACGTTGCTGCCTATGGCGTTGGACACGGCCATGTCCCCTAAACCTGCACGTGGTACACACATGGTAAGTCTGCAATCTATGCTCTTGTCATTGTCAACGCAACACCCGTCACGTCTTACCTAAAATCTCTGTGGGACACAACACTGGAGACGACGTCACACGATAGGGACAACACAATACACAGTACAATGTCTCACAATCATACAATCTCTGACGACGACGATAATGGAGAAAGCATTATGCACATCAAGATCCATCTACAATCTCTGACGACCAATACACTGGAAACGACACAGACTGCACAACACGCAGTACGTCTCACCTACAATCTCTGACGACCAAAACACTGGAGACGACACAGACTGCACAACACGCAGTACGTCTCACCTACAATCTCTGACGACCACAATAATGGAGAAAAACATTGTGCAAATCAAGTTCCACCCACCATCTCTGCAGACCAGAACACTGGAGACGACGTCAGGCAGACTGACCCCGAAGGCAATGAAGGTGAGACTCATCACGCTGTCTGGAACGTTGAAAGTGAAACCTGCACACACAATCACAGACGTAGGAATCATCACACACACACACACACACACACACACACACACACACACACACACACACACACACACACACACACACACACATATATATATATATATATATCCACACATGCACACACACACACACACTCACTTATCCACCCTACCCCCACCCCTACACACTTGCTTTTGACAGTGATCATCCAGACCGTAATAAAGGAGAAGATGTTATGCCAGACGAGACTCAGGATGAAAGTGACCAAGAACACACACACACACACACACACACACACACACACACACACACACACACACACACACACACACACACACACACACACACACACACACACCTACCAATGACAGTGATCATCCAGACCATAATAAAGGAGAAGATGCTGAGCCAGACGAGGCTGAGGAGGAAGGTGACCCAGAACCACTTCCTCAGGCTGGGCCGCCTGCAGTCCGGCACGGTCAAGAACATGAAGGTGGAAAGAGGGAGAGCCGTGATCCACACACATGACCACACGCAGCCTTCCGGTCGCTCGCACAACTTGTGCCACGTCTCTGCTTCTTGGTGCGCGTGGTCCACTGTCACAGGGCACGTGAAACACGGTTAGGTTAGACAGAAAGAGAGAGAGAGGATGGGGGAGGGGGAGAAAGAGAGAGAGGGAGGGTGTGTGTTTGTGTGTGTGTGTGTGTGTGTTTCTGTGTGTTTATGTGTGTGTGTGTGTGTGTGTGTGTGTGTGTTTCTGTGTGTTTATGTGTGTGTGTGTGTGTGTGTGTGTGTGTGCACACAGAGAAAACAAAAACAGAAATAGGTCACAAGAAAACACCAGAGAGCGACGAAGAAAATGAACGGTTAACGACTGGAACATTTCATCCCAGACAGAACGAACCATCCACTACGACGAACGTGTGATCTTTAAATCAAAAAGACTTTAAATTTAGTTAACGACGGTCTTTGTAATATTTGTAATTAATTCACATCATGGCACTAATCGCACCAAATTACCTATTACTATGCATACTCGGCCATACAGAAAAGATTACCAAGACGATGTCGATGATGGCCTTGATTTGAAAGAGCACGAGGTATTTTGCGTTGACAATTTAGCAAATACAAATGCCATTATTTCAAACTTGATCATTAATAATCCTCTTGTTTAATTGCACATTGTCTTTCAGAATGAGATCCACAACACTAAACACAGTATTAAATTGCAGATAAAAACAACATGATAACTAAAAACATAATCTGATTCAACATTTTAAAACTGGCAATGTATCTGCCAACGAAAAAAAACACCCCACCCACTGACACACCATCAAAACAAAACAAAGCGAACTATCGTAATAAACACAAACAGTATCACCATAAAAGCGATCGCAATACTTCGGTATCACAAACAGAATGCTTAAAAACCAACGCTTTAAAGTAAGCTCGCACCCACGAACACAGACACGCAAGCAGACGGACGGACAGACAGACATATTGACAAAAACATACAGACATACAAACAGACAGATACACACAAGTACACAAAACACTCACACACACACAGATATGAGAACTAAACTGACAGTGCCAGAACACTAATAGACCAGGAAAGGTTTCTGTGTTAAATTCTTTGCAAGCTTAGGAACATGCTGGGACACCATGCAGCACAAAGCGGTTGCACATTTAATGTTTAATAAATCAATTTTGAAACTAGTTTTAGTATAAATTAAATTCAATCGTTAAATTTAGATTTAAAATTAATCAGACAGTGACATTTGTGTTATTATTGTGTTAGTTTCTGTAAAAGCGATATTGCATGCATCTTCTTGAATTTCAAATAATAATAATAATGAAACATTCTTTTATAGCGCTGTTCACCGCCGAATGGCAGTCTCATGGCGCTTTACATTAGACATTAAAATTTAACATTTTACATAAAAAGTTTTCTCGTAAGAAATAACATACAAGCATTAAAAACAATTCATAGACAACGACCACTTATAGTTATATCAAATAATCTAGAAAAATTGTTTTTAAAAAGATGAAAAAACCCACTCAAAAACACGTAAGATAAGTAAAAGACACATAGTTACACATAAAAAGTCTGACAATAAAACAGAACTCACATAAAAGCGTACAAATCTAAAACAGAACGAAGATGTAACATTGACTGTGGGGCAACAAATTAAACAATTTGAACACAGCAAGCCAATCGCTCCAAGGGAAATAATCAACATGCCAATCGTTTAAAATTCAAAATTTACTTGCTTCAGTCCCCTGAAAAAATGGTCAAGTGAACGCCAGCGCACAGGAACATACACGTCACAAAGACACGAATGTGCCAAAGGAAACAATTAGCTATCTCTAACCTAAAACTAGATTCGCATTTAAATGTATGCACACAAAATTGCAGTCGACGTTATATTTGCTTTCGTGATTTTGAAAGTGGTGTCAAAGTGCCCCCCCCCCACCCACCCCCCCACACACCCCTCTTAAGAAACAAATCTAGAAAAAAAACATCTTCATCAACAAACAATTCATAACCCAAACATCCAGGCAAGCATCACATGGAAACCAATCCCTCATATCAAGTTAATGAGTACGCGTTGATGCCTGCATGTGGATTGCCGGATTTGATCAGTTCAACGAAAGTTTAATCTTTCAGGGTCTCGGTGTGAAGCCGTTCTAAGTTTTCGTTCTATTTTTATTTTCATCTTAAACTTGCACAACACACATTTGAACAAGATCGCCCCATCGCCATGTTATTGGCGTTCTCTGGTGCAGACGTCTTGCCTTTTGTTGACTACTTAAAACAGCACCGACTGAACACAGTGACACGCAAGCTTGAGTCGAACAAAACAATCATCCGCGCCGCCAGCTGACGCAAAGTTTTACAGAAAAACTGACAGGCCTTCACCGTACCCAACGATTAAGAACTGACAGGCCTTCACCGTACCCAACGATTAAAAGAAGCTAAACACACACACACCCACACCCACAGAGACACACACACACACACACAGACACACACAGACAGACACACACACACAGACAGACACACACACTCACACAGACAGACACACACACACACATACAGACACACACACACACACACACAGACACACACACACAGACACACACACAGAGACACACACACACACAGACACACACACACACACGCACAGACAGGCACGCGTCCATAAAAGTGGGGTTCACACATTCTTCATACGAAGCTATGGCCCTGTGGGCCGAGTTACACAATAACAATTGTGTTTTCTTGCGTAGTTCTACGTGGAGATTTCAAATAAACCGACAATTAGGTCTTCATAAAAGTATCTATATCTAGAAAAGGCGTATACTTTACTTGTTACACTATGAAATGTCATAGAAAATTATGAAACTCACATTTTTTATTTTTTAAATATTTTTTTATGATTTTGCCTTATCTAAGCATTCCGAAATGTAATAAAAAATATAGAAGGCATCCTTTTCGTGGAAGATACTATCAAAAGTAACAAAATGCAAACATACAGAAATTAAAAGACATAGGCACTAGCACACTGGCTCTTAAATTGCTCAACTAAAAGAAAACAGGTAGCAAAGAAGACTAGAGATAAGCTAAACAAAATACAACAAAAAAGAGTGCATTCAAATAAGCCAAAGCAAACTGGATATGCGGGTTATACTTGGCTTGGAATGGGAAGGTAATCCGGCACTGCCATCTGAATCAGAACAGTCTTCGTCAGACTCACGAGCATCCGTCAGATGGTTGGACTCCCCTGAAACAAACGCGCACCAACCGCTGGTCGTACAATAAAACCAACGTACAGCAAGAGAATGCTCTTGTCCGTTTGAGGTATACCTGTAACGTCATGGTCTTACAGTACGGAGATACTCTATTTCTTCATCAACATGAAATGTTGTATGTGAGTGAAAACAAAATAAGTCTCTCAGAAGTATTCCTTATTGTTGCAATTCTGTGCTAATTCTGTACCACATGTCTTCACAATGACCAGTTTGGCTGGAATAAAACCTGTCTTTTCTTCCCGGCGTCTAAAGACTAGTGTTGCATGGAGGCAGGTCAAATTGGTGCTTTTGCTGCATTGCAGATTTGTCATCAATGGAAAGACACTTCCAGGGGGTCTGGCCAGAGTTTGGTCGAAATATAGACAAACTCATCATAATCTTGGTGCGGAACACGTCTTCGTCACTTGATTTATTCAGACATGACTCAGGAAAGACAGCATTAAAAACAAGTCGCGTAAGGCGAAAATACAATATTTAGTCAAGTAGCTGTCGAACTCACAGAATGAAACTGAACGCAGCAAGACCGTATACTCGTAGCATCGTCACTCCACCGCCCGTGGCAAAGGCAGTGCACGTGGAATTGACAAGAAGAGCGGGGTATTCGTTGCGCTGAGAAGGATAGCACGCTTTTCTGTACCTCTCTTCGTTTTAACTTTCTGAGCGTGTTTTTAATCCAAACATATCATATCTATATATTTTTGGAATGAGGAACCGACAAGGAATAAGATGAAAGTGTTTTTAAATTGATTTCGAAAAAAAAAAATTGATAATAATTTTTATATATTTAATTTTCAGAGCTTGTTTTTAATCCGAATATAACATATTTATATGTTTTTGGAATCAGCAAATGATGGAGAATAAGATAAACGTAAATTTAGATCGTTTTATAAATTTTTATTTTTTTTTACAATTTTCAGATTTTTAATGACCAAAGTCATTAATTAATTTTTAAGCCACCAAGCTGAAATGCAATACCGAACCCCGGGCTTTGTCGAAGAGTACTTGACCAAAATTTAAACCAATTTGGTTGAAAAATGAGGGCGTGACAGTGCCGCCTCAACTTTCACGAAAAGCCGGATATGACGTCATCAAAGACATTTATCAAAAAAATGAAAAAAAACGTTCGGGGATTTCATACCCAGGAACTCTCATGTCAAATTTCATAAAGATCGGTCCAGTAGTTTAGTCTGAATCGCTCTACACACACACACACACGCACGCACACACACACACACACACACACACACGCACGCACATACACCACGACCCTCGTTTCGATTCCCCCTCGATGTTAAAATATTTAGTCAAAACTTGACTAAATATAAAAAGGACCTTGTTGCATAATGATTGAATGCCCCCCATTTTTGTTTTCAGCTCAAAAGGAAAGCAAGGCCGAAGGATACTGTAGCCTCTCTGGTGGTGGTCGTTCTTTGCGTCCGAAGAAGAGAACTCTAAAGTCTCCTTCGGACCCGACGGACTAGACCACCATGCACACATGGCTAGGTCATGGCTACTACTCCGAGCAACCCCCGCCCCACCCCCCTCTCCGAGTGGGATAAAAAAAAGCATGAGCTGAATGCACTTAGGGTTGAGAACTTGAATACAGCTCATCTAAGCTAACGTTATTATCAGGACAAGCCGACAGTTCTTGGATGAGAAATATGTTCTCTTCTTTTTTTGGGGGTGGATATTTTAAAGATCCTATGCATTTGATCACGTTTGAGGTTACAATAAGTGCAAATTTAATTCAATGTACTTTTGAGGGTCATACTGTGTTTTTGCTCATACATGAGACTGTGTGTGGATGGCGAGATAGATCTCCCCAAATCCATGTTCCAGGTACACCTCAAATGGACAATACTTTCTGCATACTAGACATGAACGAACAGTTTTTTTTCTTGTGTGTCACTGGCCTAACAGCTTCGTCAGATATCGAGGGAGAGAAACAGGAAGAACTAAAGGCGAGCGGAAGGACAGAACATCAAACAAAGTACTGTATGGTCATTATACACCCCTCGAAACCCACCTTGCGGCAACCCGGTGTAACACAAGAAAATTACTCCCACGAGATTTTTACTCCGGAGTAAACATTTCGTACGAAAAAATTACTCCCTTTACGAAAAAAACACTCACCCATTGCACGAGAAAATTACTCCCCAAGACAGGTGAGTTCCGAGTAAACATTTCGTACAAAAATTTTACTCCCCTGACAAATAAATAACGAATAAATGACTTCACCCCAACACGAGCAATTTAACTTCCCATGCCAGGTGCACGAAATTTTTACTCCCTTGTCCCCTGTTAGTCTTGGTGGTGGAAGGGGTGGAGAGGGAGGGTAGCGCGACATTCGTGTGCGCGAGATCCCTTATTGGCATTATCTCTTCGCCCGCATCCCATTTTTGCGTACGAGATTTTTACTGGAAGTAAAAAAAGTGGGGAGTAAAAATTTCGTGGATGGAGTAATTTTTTGTGTGCCTTGGGGAGTTCTTTTCTCGCACGAAAAGTGTGCTCGGAGTAAGAATTTCGTAGGAAATATTTACTCCGGAGTAAATTTTTCGTGGAGTAAAAATTTCGTGTTACACCGGCATCCAAAACTTTTTCTTACCCTCTTCAAACATAGTCTTACCATTAGGGGTTGTCTAATTTTAAACCAGCACCCACACTGTGCATGCTTGCGTGCCACACTAAGCTAATAACCCCAAGGGTGATCGTGTGTTCATGCAGTTTTCCAGAGAAAATGAGAAACTTTAAGATTTGAAATGCATAAACAATCAAAAATATAACAACCCCCCTTCAACTACAAAATATAACCGCAGCGCCAAACAAAGAAGGAAAAATAGATCCAAATATGGAGACTGACAAAAACTACGAAGAAATTCGGTTCCTCTCTGCGCCAAATAAGGCGAAACCTGGAATGCAGTGCACAAAGCGAAACTGGGTGCCAACAAACTAGGTGATACGCAGCCGCGGGGTCCAGTTGGTGGAACATGTTATTTGTTGTAATTTCAACCAATCAGACCGCGCGGTGTCACCCAGTTTCGTTTCGTGCACTTCAGCCCTGATATCCTCTCAACACCAAAAAACAAACAAAAACAATATGAATAAACGCACGTGCAAAACACAAAACCAAACTGCGTTTTACCGTTCTCTGCGCGATGGCCGTTGGCGGGCAGCTTGTCGTAGAGCACGGTGGTCTCTGAGGTGAGCAACGTGGTGTTGCAGCGACAGCACATGTTGACCCTGGGCACGCACCACACCTCCAGGCGCTCGTTGAAATACATGAAGAGCACGTACAGCAGGTACATCACCAGCAGAATCACAGACTCGTGCCTGCAATGGCCACAAGTAAGAGGACATTCTTGAAACGCAGAGGTCATAATTGCTTGGGGGGTGGGGGGAGGGGGAGGGGGCGGGGGGGGGGGGGAGGGGGGCGGGGTGAGGGGGGAAGGGGCATTTGCAAAAATGCGCAGGCATGGACTTGCAGTTAATATAGAGCTAACTAGGGAACGCCCAAACTGACTTTTTACCGGGTAAAACCTACCGGTAGAAAACACAATCTCTGCACTGGATTGGCTCTCTTAACAATACCGGAAATCTACCGGATGATTATACTGGGTAAAAAGTCAGTTTTGGAGTTCCATAGATAACATCCCTAGCTCGATGATTGGGTGGGGTGGTGGGCGGAGTGAGCAGAAACTCTGTTATTGGCCTAATGAGCTCTGCGCATCCGTTACTTACAAAAGAAGAGGAAACGAGACAATGTGTCAGCGCTATCTCGGCTGCACGGTCTGGGCTAGCCCATGTTTTACTAGTACTAGTCTTGATGAAAAAATGCAGTGGGTTTCTTTATTTTCATTCTGTCAGGCCCACATATTGACTATATGTACCGGTAATTATTTCGCTTCACCCGACTTGTTGTTGTTGGACACGTTACCTTAACCATTTATCATTTTGTGCTGTTGCTTGGCCTTACTCACCATTGAACCTTAGCATCGTAGATGATGACGATGAGGGCGACAACGCTGAGGAGGTAGGCCATACAGTCTCGTAACATCGGCCACCAGTTTAGGTGGATCGACTGCAATACGTTGGACAGTTATACTTTACCCAGTCAAAAATAATTCAGAACACACAAACACACTTGTACACACGCATTCACACACAGGTAGGCAGGCAAGGCAGGCAGACACGCACGCACACACGCACGCGCACAGACACAAACACACTAACACACACACCCACACCCGCTCGAACACGCACGCACGCACGCACGCACGCACGCACGCACGCCCGCCCGCACACACACACACACACACACACACACACACTAAAAAAAACACACACGCACACACGCGCGCACGCACACGCGTGTGAGAATATCGCCATTACGATGACACAGGCCTTACCGAAGTAGCAAAGAGTGCACACATACTGATGACAAACATGACGTTGTAGATGGCGGACCCAACCACTGTACCCAGTCCCACGTCATCCTGCACAAATACGTCATACATCACATGCTCTAATGAGTGAGAATATATAATGGTCAGTTATATCTTAGGTACAGTGCTTTTCACTGTATACGAGTAAAGATATTTTTCTCAAACAAATTAATGTACACACTACTGCACATTGTTCCAACAACAGTTCCTAAAGGCCTTATAGTTTAACAGGAAACTGAAATACAGACGGATCAAAGTAACTGCTTTACATTCAAAAGCAAGATTCCCTCAGATACATTTGCAATGTTTTCATACTCAAGTCATACTGGCAAACTTTCCCCTACATTCACCCCATTATTTACCATTCATACAACACCCATCCCAATAGATACCATTCATACACCACCCATCCCAATAGATACCATTCATACACCACCCATCCCAATAGATACCATTCATACACCACCCATCCCAATAGATACCATTCATACAACACCCATCCCAATAAATACCATTCATACAACACCCATCCCAATAGATACCATTCATACAACACCCATCCCAATAGATACCATTCATACACCACCCATCCCAATAGATACCATTCATACACCACCCATCCCAATAGATACCATTCATACAACACCCATCCCAATAGATACCATTCATACACCACCCATCCCAATAAATACCATTCATACAACACCCATCCCAATAGATACCATTCATACACCACCCATCCCAATAGATACCATTCATACACCACCCATCCCAATAGATACCATTCATACAACACCCATCCCAATAAATACCGTTCATACAACACCCATCCCAATAGATACCATTCATACAACACCCATCCCAATAGATACCCTTTATACAGAAGTCTTAGAATATTCCGTACAAAGTGTGCTGTTACCATGACCGGTCTTCTGCCGGCTTTCGACACACTTCTGGACGACTTCTCGCTGTCAAAAGTCGGTTAGAATTGGTCATGTGAACAGCACGTGAAGCCTGATATTAATTCAGCGAAGTCTACTTCACGAAGCTGGCTGCATGAAGCTTTGGCATTGGATGTTCGTTAAAAAGACTTGGCGAAGTCTTCGCGAAGACAACTTCGGGCTCAATTAAGGAAGGCCAGAAGACTTTACACAAACCTGAGCCACGAAGACTCCAATGACCGCCGTGGCCAGTTCAGGCGCAGAGCTGCCCGCCGCCATGAAAGTGGCTCCTGCAATGTCTGTCTCCATGTGCAGCACTGTAACACAGGCGGGCAGCATAATTCCATCATTAAAATACTGTGTTTGTTTTCATAGGTGTAATATTCATGCCCTCGACAGTTTTCTAATCCCAAACATCATCAGTATCTTCTTCATTTTTGTTTTTAACTATCCCTCGTTCCTTTTTATTTAGTTCAATGGATAATGTAAATGCTTTTATATGAGCAAACATATTGCCAACCCTAAGAAGTTAATAAGTTAATATTCAGGGCTGCTGTCATAACCATCTGTTGGCTGGCAAACATCTAAAATTGAAATGAAGCGCCGACACGTTAACGCCTATTAAACGAATCATGCGATAGCAATAACCGTTTAAACAGGATATTATCATATATATAAATCTATTTCTCTCTCAGTCTCACGCAAATCGGATTCGCTAGAGAATAACACAGTTTCCTTTATTGGCGTAATACTAACTGTACGTTGGATCTTATGACTCTTAAATATTCATGAGAAAAAAAATAATCAGCTTTTCTCTCTTTAAAGGCACAGTCCCGTGTAAACGGTTTGACTCCGATCTGTCCAGGCCTTTACATAAGATAAGGTCACACCACCACTTGGACAAATACCATAAATCAAGTGTCGGAGGTTTTTCTTCGTCGAGTTGGAATATTTGTATTAATTACTTTCGAAAAGAAATTTAATCATGAAAACAAATCCCATCCCGCACACACAGCACCCTAGCCGTTGATTTCTGGTGTGTGTCCAAGTGGTGGTATTGCATTAACTTCGGTAAAAGCCTGCCTAGTTCTGAGATAGCGAGCTAAATCGTTTAAAAATGAAGGACTGTGCCTTTAAAGACATCTTCTCTCCTATGTAAACCATCGTGTACGTCGGGATGATAGCATTCTTCCCATTTAGACACATCAAAAACATTCTACAGCCTGCTTGAAGTGGTACCGTGTGACATGGCATCTGGGAAACTTGCTTTGACGCTAGCGAAAATAACACGGCTTGTCCATGCTGATGTACTTAAACACGGAATCTCTTCTTTGCAGCGCTTACCATTTTCATCATTATTGACCCAATATAACCCAATATCAACCAATATCATTTTCTGAAATAATCTCCTTTGCCTTGCATTGCCTCGCTTACAAAAGGGAACAGGAAAAATAATTCAAACGCCTCAAACTCGGAGGACTTCAAATATTACAACATGATTATGTGACCTCTTCCGAACACTTTTATTGATCATTTCGCTAGAAGAAATATTTCTACAACCCAACAATATCCCTTCAGGGAAGAAAGTTCGGGAAATACATCTGGAGAAAAAAGGCGGTTGCTTTGTCTCCGGCGCATTTGAGTGATTTCATGGCAGAATTCTAGAGCAGCTATACGCAAGGAAATAAACAAATTCTACACAGTTTCAAAGTTTTCAGCTGACCTTTTTTTCCTCAAATCTACAAACTTATCCCGAGATTTAAAAAAATAGACTGCTAGCAAAAGGTGGCAAATCATGATTTAAACATTCCATAAATTATCCTTTTTTTATCTGGAGATTATGTTCAAACTCCAGAATTTCGGATGGCAACTTTTATTCCTGTCCTTTTAATCACAAGCGAAAGACTGAATGCAGCTGTTTCTTCTTACTCAGCATCGTCATGTGTTTATCATGCTAATAATTATCAGATGAAGCTCAACCCACGTCACAGATACGGCTAATGAAATACAGGAAAATGCATCTTCTCGCGTGTAGCCTGGAGACAGGGTTGATTGCAAACGCTTAATTTACACACGCTTTCTCTCTTTTGATGCGGGGAAATACTACCTCTTAAACCTGTACATTTACCCAAATTACCTATACATTTACCCAAATTACCTATACATTTACACACACTTTCTCTCTTTTGATGCGGGGAAAACCCGATATTACCTATACACGTTTACCACAAGCTGTCGGTAAACTTATGCTTTCAGAACCGTCATGGTATATTTCCTGGCGGCAGCTGTTCAAATGAGCGGATAACCCAAGACTTATTATTCTGTAATTGACACGTGCTCTATTTCTGTATGTCTGAGAAAAAACATACATAGATACAGCCAAACAGAGAGTCAGACAGACATACACGAAGCCACTTTAAAGGCACCATTCCCGCGTAAAACATGTCTACACGCGTTTACGAGGGTTCAGAGTATTGTACTTGGAGACACGCCAAACATCTTCAGCCTCGCTGGTCTCTGTGCAAAAAATGGGATTTGTTTTGCTGAATTTGATTTTTAGCTGGCAGCTTCATCAAACTGCAAAATTACTTTAGTTACACAAAATTCAGTTCTGCACAGGAAGCAGTCAGTTATTGATTTTTTTTTATATATGTCCAAGTGGGAGGGTGCTCTGATTCAATGTAAAAGCCTGGACAGATCTGTGGTGTTTACATTATCGTTTACACAGCAGCGTGTCTATCAGTTCTGCTTATCACGTGTCCGGCCTAGCGCTTTGCAGATCCCTTGGTCGATACACCTATATTTCCATAAAAAAAATAGCTGGCGTTTTCACACATCGTTTCCCTGTGAATAATGTATATGTCTCTTTGTGTGTGGCAATAAACATGGGCTGCATCTTTCTCTTGCAAAAACAGAAAGTGTTTCGTTTCCATTCAACTGGTAATATTCAAGTCGGTCCATAAAAAGAGTTGATAATAAAATGTACGTCTTCAAAAGACAACAGTTGCTTGTATACAGGGTTGGTTTCAACTGACTTGATTTCGTTTATTCATTCGTGTGTCTGTGTGTCTGTCTCTGTATGTCTGTGTGTTTGTGTGTGTGTCTCTTTCTCTGTCTGTCTGTCTCTGTCTGTCTGTCTCTGTCTGTCTGTCTGTCTGTCTGAATCTCTTTTTTTTCTCTCTCTCTCTAGCATCTTGTGCATAGTCTGATTGGTTGTTGTTGCGAGGGAGGATTCGACATGTGTCGCCTGTGTAACACGAGAAAATTACTCCCACGAGATTTTTACTCCGGAGTAAACATTTCGTACGAAAAAGTTACTCCCTTTACGAAAAAAGCACTCCCCCATTGCACGAGAAAATTACTCCCCAAGACAGGTGAGTTCCGAGTAAACATTTTGTACAAAAATGTTACTCCCCTGGCGAATAAATAACGAATACATTACTTCACCCCAACACGAGCAATTTAACTTCCCATGCCAGGTGTACGAAATGTTTACTCCCTTGTCCCCTGTTAGTCTTGGTGGTGGAAGGGGTGGAAGGAGGGTAGCGCGACATTCGTGTGCGCGAGATCACTTATTGGCATTATCCCTTCGCCCGCATCCCATTTTTGCGTACGAGATTTTTTGTGGAAGTAAAAAAAATGGGGAGTAAACATTTCGTGGAGGGAGTAATTTTTTCGTGCCTTGGGGAGTTCTTTTCTCGTACGAAAAGTGTACTCGGAGTAAGAATTTCGTACGAAATATTTACTCCGGAGTAAATTTTTCGTGGAGTAAAAATGTTGTGTTACACCGGGCTTATCAGATGTGTCGTGCAATCTGTTTCCTTTCATAACTGTCACTGAAACATTTTTACACGAAGAAGGTCGATACACTGTGCAATAAAAGCCATGACTGTGCATCTCACGGGCAGGATTCCAGTAGTCGAACCACTAGGCGTGTATTACTCAACATCTTCTCCCTGCTCCTTGTTTCGCTGTTAAGATGCAGGTATGGCACCGTCTCAGTAACTGTTTTTCCTTCACTGAAGGATATCGATGTACACCAAACTACGGACGCGTTACGCCGGCGTTCGTACCCTTCAAACTAAATTTGAATACATTTTGTTTAAACCAACGGCAACTATCGCGTCGTCTTTCGAACTCTTCGGCCGGTGCGGGGTATGAAATCTGACGTGACAATGTGATGGGTACGAAAACTGATGTAACGCGTCAACGCTGTGTTCTCTGAGTAATGCAACACGGGCGTGAATGCGTATGGGGAAAAAAAGCCATTCAAGCTAACTACTCAGTACCGTGAATCTCTAGGCTCATCGCCAAAGGCATCTTTAACATACGAGGATTTTGAGCATCGTCACCGGTGCACCTTATTAGAACCATAGGCTTTCGCACACAAAACTCGCAGAAAGTTTCCGTTTTAAGAACTACATTGCATAATGCCCACATTCGCACAGAGCATCGTCACCTTATGAGAACCATAGGCTTCCTCACACAAAACGCTCAGAACGTTTTCGTTTCAAGAACAGCATTGCATATACTACTCACATTTGCGCAGAGCATCGTCACCTTATGAGAACCATATGCTTCCTCACACAAAACGCTCAGAACGTTTTCGTTTCAAGAACAACATTGCATATACTACTCACATTCGCACAGAGCGTCGTCACCTTATGAGAACCATAGGCTTCCTCACACAAAACTCTCAGAAAGTTCCGTTTTAAGAACTACATTGCATAATGCCCACATTCGCACAGAGCATCGTCACCTTATGAGAACCATAGGATTCCTCACACAAAACGCTCAGAACGTTTTCGTTTCAAGAACAGCATTGCATATAATACTCACATTCGCACAGAGCATCGTCACCTTATTAGCACCATAGGCTTCCTAACACAAAACGCTCGGAACGTTTCCGTTTCAAGAACTACATTGCATATAATACTCACATTCGCACAGAGCATCGTCACCTTATTAGCACCATAGGCTTTTGAGCAAAAAACGCGCAGAACGTTTCTGTTAAGAACTACATTGCATAATACTCACATTCGCACAGAATCTCCAGCGCAGGCACGAAGTAGCGGTCACAGACGATGGACAGCGCCATGAACATGTAGAGGGCGACGAGGACGTGGATGACGATGAAGCCATCCTTGCGCTGCTCGGGGGTCAGGAAGTCCCAGGGGAACTGCTCCACGGCCCGGGGGGTACAGTTGACCAGCGGGGCCAGCAAGTGGCGTGAGGAGGCTGAAAAGAGATAAGGGGTATTGCTAAAGGTATACTATATTAATCTGGCCATATCGGACGTGAATCCACTGTACCTTAAGCCAGACGAGAATCCACTGTACCTTAAGCCAGACGAGAATCCACTGTACCTTAAGCCAGACGAGAATCCACTGTACCTTAAGCCAGACGAGAATCCACTGTACCTTAAGCCAGACGAGAATCCACTGTACCTTAAGCCAGACGAGAATCCACTGTACCTTAAGCCAGACGAGAATCCACTGTACCTTAAGCCAGACGAGAATCCACTGTACCTTAAGCCAGACGCACGATTTGCTCGAAAACGCAACACACATAATTATGGTAATCAAATAATTAAAGTGAGCGAATGCGCTTCAGGCTCTCTCGGGTGTTGGAAACGAAAATCAGACGGGAGCGCCATCTATGACGCGGCTACCGATTAAGGGCAGATTATCATGACCTGCGCAGTTTCATCGGCACAGACGACGCACTGCATAATTATTATTGATGCTGCGATAGGGATTATGACGAGCACTTGGCCTGTTTTCTTTTTATGCAACGAGTAGCGGGCTGGGATAATCTGCAGTGCGTCGTCTGTCCTGCTGAAGTTACATAGGTGAGCGCCAGGCCTTAACGTTCATCACATCAGAGACGCTTTCTTTCTTTCTTTATTTGGTGTTTAACGTCGTTTTCAACCGTTCAAGGTTATATCGCTACGGGGAAAGGGGGGGATGGGACAGAGCCACTTGTTATTGTTTCTTGTTCACAAAAGCACTAATCAAAAAATTGCTCCAGGGGCTTGCAACGTAGTACAATACCTTACTGGGAGAATGCAAGTTTCCAGTACAAAGGACTTAACATTTCTTACATACTGCTTGACTAAAATCTTTACAAACATTGACTATATTCTATACAAGAAACACTTAACAAGGGTAAAAGGAGAAACAGAATCCGTCAGTCGCCTCTTACGACATGCTGGGGAGCATCGGGTAAATTCTTCCCCCTAACCCGCGGGGGGTGACAAGAGAGATAGCGTGTTCTACCTAGAAGTACAAAACAACAGACGTTCGCGCCTTTTTCATTATCAAAAACTTAATTTGTAGTAGCAAATTACAGTAACAAATGCATGAACACGCCATGTGTATATATATATGGACCCACATGGACACAGAACACACACACACGCACACACACACACACACACACACACACACACACACACACACACACACACACACACAAACACATAACACACACACACACACACACACACATACACACACACACACACACACACACACACACACACACACACACACATACACACTTTCTTTCTTTCTTTCTTTATTTGGTGTTTAACGTCGTTTTCAACCACGAAGGTTATATCGCGACGAGGGAAAGGGGGAGATGGGATAGGGGAAAGGGGGGAGATGGGATAGAGCCACTTGTTAAGTGTTTCTTGTTCACAAAAGCACTAATAAAAAAATTGCTCCAGGGGCTTGCAACGTAGTACAATATATGACCTTACTGGGAGAATGCAAGTTTCCAGTACAAAGGACTAAACATTTCTTACATACTGCTTGACTAAAATCTTTACAAACATTGACTATATTCTATACAAGAACCACTTAACAAGGGTTAAAGGAGAAACAGAATCCGTTAGTCGCCTCATACGACATGCGGGATGCAGAGAAATAAGGATGTGGAAAAGAAGACTTTTGGTAAGTGAAATAAAGGTGATGGATCCAGTCAGGTAGAAATAAGACAACAAGAAAAGAATTGGAAAACTGCAGGGAATAGTAGGGAGAGTTTTCTTGGAAGGAAATATAGGTGAAAGGACTGGTAAGGCAGAAATAAGACAAAAGAAGAGAAGAAACAGAACCGTTAGTCGCCTCTTACGACATGCTGGGTAGCATCGGGTAAATTCTTTCTAGTCCCAACCAATATGTGACTCCCCCTAACCCGCGGGGGGGTCACATACACACATACACACATATACAGTATATATATATATATATACTAGATGAATACCCGCTTCGCCGGGAAGAAGTAGAGCCGAATACTACTAATAGAGCTTTGCTGGGTGTACGCCCGCTTCGCCGGCGCATTGTACGCGATTGACGCCACACGAAGGAAGGGAGATAAACGCGCAAAACACTGGAGAAGATAAAGAAGAGTTACTGGGAATGGATGTACAGAAAATTGTTTGTTTATTTGTTGCTTAACGTCCAGCCGACTACGCAGAGCCATATCAGGACGAGGAAGGGGGGGGGATGAAGGGGGCCACTTGTCAAGCGATTCCTGTTTACAAATGCACTAACCCATTACTTGTGTCCCAGCAGGCTTTAGTAAAACTAAATTAATACCTACTGGAAGATTACCAGTTTCCAGTATGTTAAAATAGGCTTAACCTATCTACTGCTGGACTTACATCAGAACACTAACAGATTAAACTATACATGAATCGCGAGACAAGCGGCAAGAGAAGAGATTTTTGGAAAAAATACAGGTGAATGAGCAAGAAGGCAGAAAAAAGAAAAGAATTCATGAAGAAAAAGAGAGCATGACAGGAAAGAGGAACCAAAAATCTACCTAACAGCAAACTAGAAAGCCCCTGCGGTTCCAAAAACAGGAGGGGCCTTTAATTTCATAACCGCAGTGCCCCACTGCGGGAATGTACAGAAAAACCAAAATCGATTGAGCGCTGCGCGCTGAGAGCACGTGTTGAAAATTTTCATCAACCAGATTGTGTCCGGGGTCTACCTGAATATGCCCACCAAATTTGAAGCAGATCCATCGAGAACTTTGGCCGTGCATCGCGAAGTGACACAGACAGACAGACAGACAGACAGACAGACACAAGCCGTATATAGATATAGATAAACCTATACACACCCACACCCCAGGGTCGACGTGTTGCCTACTGCCTATACATCAAGCGATACAATTATATCTTCATCAGCCAGAAAGAAAAGACAAATAGCAATAGATGATTTCACTGTTCTTTCCTCAACGATTATGGGTATTATTCTCAATTGCGAAAGCGAAAAATCCCAAAGGACAAGATTATTTTACGTTTTTGTTAAAAATATATCGGCATGAAGACAAAAAGTTCACCACAAGCTCAACCGATTTTTGCTTTAGATATTCATTGCCATTTTAATTTTTAATGAGGTTCAGGTGGTGCACTCCACTGCTTATATTTTATAGTCGTATTCTAGCCAAAGGCATGATAATTATGTTAACAAAAAACATATCTCTCATGCAAGCACTACAATTAAATTGATTTACTTCACGTGATTCTTACGCATGTACGTGTATCAACTTGTACCCACAAATCACGCGAGACTCCAGGTCGTTGACGCAATCGTGGTATCTGGTAACACTGTCGTGAGCGCATTGCCAGGTGGATTATGAGCTATGCAAATTGCGGTGTGAATTAACTTGACCTGAATGACTTGACAAGTTGTTGTTGCAGAATTTTGCATAATCATTATTAAGCGACATTATTTCATTAAAGTGCGGTTCTGTCACGACCCCAGCGCTGCCCAGCGTGTTTTTCGAATCGTCAAACGCAAACTGAGTTAAACAAATACACACGTGCGCACACGCACACGCACGCACGTGCGCACACAGACACACGCGCACGCACACACACACACACACACACACACACACACACACACACACACACACACACACACACACACACACGTAAGCACGCATGCTCACACACACAAACACACATACACACGCGCGCGCACACACACACACACACATACACACACACACAAACGCACACACACACACACAAATGCACACGCAAACATGGAAACACACACGCACACACACACACATACGCAAACATACAAACACACACGCACACAAAAACAAATCAAACTTCCCAAAACTATGTCAGAATGAGACAAATCCCTTGGCGATATTTGATACAGTTTATTGGTGGGTGATCTCTGATCGCATTGAAGATACCTACTCTCCATTCTGAACGATCATGTACGCTTACATTATTACAGATTTGACCAGGCTACATGGGATCAAAACGTCTCAATCAATTGGACACGTTCTGAA